>NC_092781.1:65095098-65452955 GCF_047496795.1 Chiloscyllium punctatum
GAGCGAAATATTTTTCATGTTAAACATTATTTAAATTTTCCAAGTTTCTTGTTTAAATAAACCAGAATTAACAAATGTTTGCTCTATGCTATAACAATAAATCTTGAATTCTTAGCAATCACACTTTTTTGAAAATGAGGAAAGTTATCTTTCGCTGAGTAGTCACATTGAAAGACTAATGCTTTATTTCCATTTCATGTGCATTACAAAGCGTGTTAATTTTTATTTATGCAGATGAATAACTGCTTCAAACATATTGACTTACTTAATTAGCATGAGATCTATGTTTATTTAAGATCATTGTTGCTTCGTTCCTTTATTATTAGAAATAACTAATTCCTTTTATCGATCCATTACACTCTGGAACTGTCTAATACAATCCGAGTCCAATTATAACAATAAATATCTCAGTAGTTTTCCCTGTGAATAAACACAGTAAGCATGTGATTATCGTCCTGCCCTTCCTGCAAGGGAATATTATGGAGGACTCGGGTAATGTCTGTACTAGTAGACCAGGGGGCATGGGTTCAATTCCCACCTTCAACAGAGATGTGTCAAAACACCTCAGAGTTGATTAGAAAATATCTAAGTGTCGATTGAACTGCTTTTCAACCAACATTGTCTCAACTTGTAACTGTTGTTCATTATAATGATCATAACATCTTGAATTAATTTGCTTCACATCACTGATTAAAGTATGAATGTTATTACGCTGCTTCTAAATACCTCTCAACTTTTAGTAACTTTGCAGTCTTAAATATTCTACAGTGTAAATAATATTTAAGGTGAGTGGGAAAGATTTAAAAGGGTTCTGAGGGGCAACTTTTCCACACAGTGTGTTTCACATATTCGGATGAGCTGTGAGAGGAAGGGCAGAGGCTGGCAGAAATACAACATCTGAAAGACTTTTGGACAGTTTATTGGATAGAAAACTTCCAAGGGTTTATGGGACAAACATAGGGAAATGGGACTAGATTAGATTATGAAACCTGGCCAGAGTGCCAAA
Organism: Chiloscyllium punctatum; assembly: GCF_047496795.1. Lineage (NCBI taxonomy): Eukaryota > Metazoa > Chordata > Chondrichthyes > Orectolobiformes > Hemiscylliidae > Chiloscyllium > Chiloscyllium punctatum. The sequence goes on from NC_092781.1 coordinate 65,096,105, forward strand.
TTAGGCTGAATGGCCTGTTTCCGTGCTGTATCAGTCTAGCATTCGACAACTCAAACTTCACTGTGATTAGTAAAGGAAAGAACAAACGGGTGTTAATTCTATTTTGTATCCATAAAAAAGTGAAATGCATTTTAAATAATTTTGTCACAAGAAATAGTTCGCTCTTATTGTGATAAGAAATACAATGATTGTGAGCTTTGAAGTGAAATATAAGTAAATCAATTCAACTGTGTTTCCATGGTTAAAATAAAAATTGATATTCACAATCATTGTGAGTTTGTACATTGCAATATCTTCACATTACTTCATGTACTGAGCCATTATTACACATTTATACCCTCTGCTGAAGTGAACAATAATTAGATATTAGCAACACATATATTTTTGAAAATCTATCAGTACACTTCGAAGAAGGAGAGATTTAATTTCGCTACATGTCTGTGCAATGTGCAGACATGAACAGGAATTATTGCAGTGAAAAGTAGTGACAGTTCTCTGAATTCAGAAGGCTGAGATTACTGTGATTATTCAAATGAGCAAAAGTCAGTTTGCAAAGCGTGTTGGATGCAAAATGATTTGTTCCATTGTGGGATAGTTGACCTGAAAACAATAGCATTGTTGCAATGGATTAAATTAAAATATGGATTAAAATAATATACGGATCTGACGATACACGTTAGGAAGACAAACAAATTATTCTGCAATTATTATACGGATAATGAATTCCTCATAAATGTTGTATTCTGAACAAATAAATTGACTCAATATTTTAAAAGCACTTTGCTCTGATGTTGATTAGACGTACATTAAGATTGGTAAACTGAAGACTGAAATATAATACCTAGATTGATGGATTGAGGACAATAAACGAGCCATTCAATAGTTATTGAAAAGAATTTATATTTTTGTCAAAATGCCGACAATACAGAAGTAATGTATTTCATTCAATTAGTTTACTTGTAGAAACATGCGTTCTTAATTTATGTAATTTTATTCTGATCGATGTTCCAACATTTGTATGTGAATTAGGAAGAAAATAAAAAGATAATGAAAGTGATTATGAGAGTGACCACAAGATACAGTCCATGATATTTGATAGAAAAAGGAATTTGCATAATCTCATGACTATTTAGTGTTAATAAATCATTAACTCCTCAGGTACTGAAGCAGTCCAATTCCAAGTGCAACAAGATCTGGGCATATCCAGGCTTGGGCCTACAGGAGGCAAGTAACATACATGCTAAAATTAAAGTCTATTTATTTTCTCTGATACCCTTCCATTACTTTATTCCCTAATAAGAATGCCCATTGTGTAATAGGTGCCAAACATTAAATAAAATTGAATTTTCATTGCAAGAACTTGTACAAATAATCACATATTATTCAGTTCATTCATTGTCGTTGATTATCAGTTATTTTCACTGAATGATCACGTTAAATTCACTTAAATAATCACAGTACAATTCTCACCTCTATAGATATGTAAAGTAAATGTCAAATTATTAATGTTTCAAGTCAAACCAAATTCATATTCCAAGAATGACAGGATGTGTTACATTATTATGGGAAACAGGAACAAGTGAAGGTGGTGACTCTCAGACGTGAGGCCTTAAAGCCAAAGGGCCAGGTGGTAGTTACAGTGGGGGGGGGGGGAGGAATCTGGTGCCCCGCTCTCCTCAGAAGGCAGTGAGGATGGTGACACTGACTGGAACAGGTTAGATGACAAAGCGCACACGTATGGACAGAGGGACGGTAATGGGTGGGATGACCCACCGCCCGAAAAGGGCCAGAAGACCGTGTCTATGGCACCACTGGGCATCAAAGCTCAAACTTGGACAGACAGGAAGGGGGCAAGAAAGGGAACTGACAGAAACCGAACTGAACCGTTTACCCGCTGAACGACAGGTGTTGGTGATGAACACCCAGCCTGATAGAGAAATGGTAATAATGGGCCTTATTGGGAGACTACAGATGAATTAGTTGAGGTACAGTCTCACCGATGATGGTGTCAGCCAAGATCTCTCAGGCCAAGATGCCCTTAAGTGTACAGCAGAATCTGTCCCTGCAATGAGAGGGCGAAGGTGCGAGCTGGTTCCCCCCAGTGCACAGCTGATCAGTGTCTCCAGGCATTTACAGGTATTACAGGGACACACTGGGGACGGGACAGGCTAAATGCGCTAAAATAACCTTGGTGACTCAGGGGCCCAAGGGTAATATCGAGGATCACACAGAGAGGAAGCCCGAGGTGTGTAACGACCACAGGGGATTACCAAACCCCAACCTGTGATGTTAAAATAGGTTTGATGTATTTAAAAGATGACATGGGACCCTATTTAACTGTAATTATAAACATGGGACTGCCAGTGGGAGATAATTCTCACCACATTCTGAATTGGGCCATGAGAGCTGAGGCAAACTCAGAAACACAGGGGAATAGCTGCAGTACAGGGAGGGTAATCAGACCCACAATGTTACAAGTGAAGCACGAAAGGGCACGTAGCCAAGGAACGTCGGCAGAGAGAGGGAGATAGATGTTCACATTATGTGTGTGCATGAGTTCACGTAGACACATGAATATTCATTGATGCTGTGTATGGGAACCAGCAGAACATAACATTAATACAGGAGCATCTATATCAGTTACTGATATGGATTTGCCCCTCACCCCTCAATTACTAAAATGAGAGCAGTTGGAGAGGGAATCGAGGAAGCTGGATGAAATAAACCCGTCCCAGTGCAGGTCATGGATATGGTAAAATATATTCAGATATGGGAGTGTGAAACTGAGGAAGGGACCATTCTGGGAGTTGCCAGTTTAGAACAGTTCCGAACAATTATTGATATACAGACACTAACTCTAATATGGGAACAACCTGGCCAGGCCTGGACAGGAAGCAACGGCGAGGCGACATCTCCAGAGTAATTACCTTGCAGGGAGACTGGAACAGTCAGGGAATCTGGGGAGCTATAGCTAGGACCCAAACAGCAGGGCGGGTAACTCAAACAGGAATGTGGGTTATTATCTGTAGATCCGGTAAAGATCGAGGGCCCTCTCACTTCCCACACAAACCGGATCCCATTAAAGCTGGGGCTGAGGAGGCAATAATTGTGACAGTAACAGATTGAGAGAAGCAGGGAATAGTCAGCCCAACAGTATCCCAGACTAACTCACAGAAGCCGAACGGCTCATCCCACCTCACTATTGAGTATACCTCCCTCAGTAAATCTGCCACTAAACAGTATCCTACAGTAGAGAACCACACCACTTTATTTAATGGATTAAAATTGCAACAGGACACAGTCTCAGCCCTTGATATTGTGAATTGGTTCCTGTGGACTTGGAACAGCAGAATACGCTAGTATTTATTGTCTGAGGAAAGCATTAGACTTTGATCCAGTTACCTCAGGGATCACATAATATTCCAGAAAATCCCACCGATACATGGCTGATGGAGTTCGTCGATTTAATCTTACCAACACCTCATTACCTCAGTTGGTGAGAAAGAACATATCCGAACATTACACAGAGTATTGGGTCAGGTCAGGCAGGCCGGGCTTAAAATTAACCCACAGAGCGTGGGAAGGTAGGAGAGATGTACCTGGGACATCACATCAGGGAGATCAAATCAGGAAGGGAGGGGGACAATCCCAGTGGAATTAAAGACCATGACTTCAAAACTATCCACCCGCACACCGTGAAGGGGGTCAGGCAAACTTTAGGATTGTTTAATTATTGTAGAGAATTACCCAGAAATGGCAGAACCATCACGAGCCCTGACAGAAGCACGTACATTAGCCTGGTCTCAGGGAGTCAGGATATACACAGACAGATAGTTCATGACCAAGTGATGGCCTGGGCTTGGTGAGGGTACATCACCCTCTCTGGGGCACATAGAGCATGAAGGACAGGTCAGAGAGTTAGTGGAAGCAGCTAACTTTCCCAGTAAAGTAGCGATAATGAAGATTATAGATCACAGGAAAGTAGAAACCTCACACCAACAGGGCAGTGAGTATGTGGGTAAGGCAGGTGAATAGACAATAGGTGCAGGAGTAGGCCCTTCTGCCCTCCGAGCCAGCACCACCATTCATTATGATCATGGCTGATCATCCTCAATTAGTATCCTGCTCCTGCCTTATCCCCATAACCCTTGATTCCACTATCCTTAATAGCACTATCCAACTCTTCCTTGAAAGTATCCAGAGACTTGGCCTCCACAGCCTTCTGGGGCAGAGCAGTCCACATACCCACCACTCTCTAGGAAAAATAGTTTCTCCTCAACTCTGCTCTAAGTGGCCTAGCCCTTATTTTTAAACTGTGTCCTCTGGTTCGGGACTCACCCATCAGCAGAAACATGCTTCCTGCCTCGAGAGTGTCAAATCCTTTAATAATCTTATAGTGAAATACTGACTGAAACAGTGCAGACATTTGAGGAGATGGCAATGGCCGTAGCTACAGAAGTGAGAGAGGAAGGTTTAAAGATATTCCCAGAAACAGTCCCACAACAGGAGAAACAGGAATGGGAAAAGGATGGGGCAGTAATAGGACACGTCAGAGTCTGGATGACCCAGCAGTGTCACTACACTATATAAGACAAACGTTATTAAAACATATCATGGGCTGGCCCATATTGGGGTGGATAAAATGCAATATCAGATGATCCACTACAATCCTTGCCTGGAACAGGGAGAAATACAGCAAGGTTTTGTCGACGGTGTGTAGTCTGTTCACAGTGTGAGCCAGGGAAAGCAATCAGGATAAAATGGAGGCAACAGCAGAGACCCAGGGGCCCATGGGAACAATTACAGATGGATTTTACACACACACCCATCCCAATCCCAGGGAAGGAAGTCCAACTGGGTTTGAATAAATAGGTTTACTCAGTGGGTGGAAGCATTCCCCTGCAGATTCTGACCAAGGGACAAATGTTACAGGGAACATAGCGAAAGAGCTATGTGCCCTGTTTGGTACTGAACAGAAATCCCATCCCCCATGCCACCCCCAGAGCACTGGGACAGTAGAAGGAATGACGAACACACGGAAAGCAAGTCTGACTAAGGCTCTCTCAGAGCCAGGACAGCGATGGGTTAGAGTACTACCCACCAGCCGAATGAAACAGAGGACTACTCCAGCAAAGCGGACGGGGCTGTCCCCCTTTGAATTAGTGACTGGATGGACGATGCAGATGCCACAGGGTATGGTAGTGGGAGGGCCGGAGATGTGTGGTAGTGGGAGGGCTGGACATGTGCAATGTCAAGGATGGGTTAAACCATTTCTGAAAGAACTGGCAAAGCAGCTGCATGAGCTGAGAGAATCAGAGACTGGGAAAGGCAACACGAAAATATCCAAGCTGAAATTCCAAACCCTGGAGTTCAGGTTAGGGGGAAAATATTACTGGAACGTATGAAGTAAACACATCAAAATGCTGGACTTATCTGGGGGAGCCAGAGAGGTTCCTTTCCCATCATGTATTGGTAAGGAGCTCTGAATAAACGTTGGTCATGCTGCTCAACACAGAACTCAAGGCTCCTCTTTGATATTTCTCCCAGCAACAGTTCTGCAGGGGCATGTTGCTGGCTGGAGGTCTATGGCTAGTGCTGTTCCACAAGGATCAGAACTGGGGAATCATTTGTTTGTAATGTATATAAATGAAGCGTTTGAAAATGTAAACGATTTAATTAGCAAGTTTGGAGATGGCACAAACTGTTGAAGTTGTGAATCGTGAAGAATGATGTCAAAGAATACAGTAAGAAAGAGATGAGTCAGAAAGTTTTGTGGAGAAATTGCAGATATATTTTAATTCAGACAAGTGTGAGGTGATGCGTTTTGGAAGTCACAAAGCAAGAGGAATGTATACAATAAACGGAAGGGTCCTGAGCAGCTCTGATAAACAGAGGGATCTTCAGTTGCAAGCGGAAAGATCCCTGAAAGTGGTGAAGGAGGTGAATGGCAGGCCTGCCTTCTTTTGTCAGGGGAGTGAATATAAAACTATAATCAGGCCGCCTTTGGGGTATTGTGTGCCGTTTTGATCACCACATTATAGCTAGAATGTGAAGGCTTTTGGAAAGGTGGAAACAGGTTTACCAGGATGTTGCCTGGATTGGGAGAGGTTGGAAAATCTTGGATTGTTGTCGTTGGAAAGTCAATGGCTGTGGGGTGACCCAACTGGCACAGAGTTTGTAAACCATGGTTTACAATAGAAATGGCATCTCTTGTTAAGAAGAAGAAAGAGGCTTAGGTGTTTATGAGGCAAAATGGTACAGATGAAGCAATAGAGAGTTACAGATCAGCTAGGAAGGATTTAAAGAGAGAGTTTTAAAAAAGCAAAGGGAGGACACAAGCAGTCTTTAGCAAACAGAATTAAGTATAACCCTGAAAATTTCTATTGGTATGTGAAGAAGAAAAGGACGATTAGGGTAGGAAAAGGGCTAATCAAAGACAGATGTGGGAAGTTGAGTGTGGACCCTGCAGAGATTGGAGGAGTGCTAAATGAACATTTCTCATCGGTGTTTACACAGGAAAAGGAGCATATTTCAGAGGACAAAAATGTGGTCCGAGATATTAGACTAGAAAGGATTGAGGTTAGTTACGCACAGGTTTTATCAATTCTAGAAGGAGTGAAGGTAGACAAGTCCCCAGGCCGGATGGGGTTTATCCGTGGATTCTCTGTGAAGCTAGGGAGGAGATGGTAGAGCCTTTGTCTTTGATATTTGAGTCATCATTGTCTATGGGTTTAGTACCCGGGGACTGGAGGATTGCAAATGTTGTGCCTTTGTTCAAGAAGGACATGACCCCGGTAATTATAGACCAGTGAGCCTTACTTCCATTGTAGGAAAGGTTTTGGAAAGGATTATAAGAGATAACAGTTATGATCATATAACAAGCAACAATTTGATTTCAGATAGTCAACATGGTTTTGTCAAGGGCAGGTCGTGTCTCACAAACCTCATTGAGTTTTTTGAGAAGGTGACCAAGTACTTAGATGAGACTAGGGCGGTTGACGTGGTATACATGGACTTCAGTAAAGCCCTTGATAAGGTTTCACATGGTAGGTTGTTGGAGAAAATGCAGAGGCATGGAGTTGAGGGTGATTTAGCAGTTTGGATTAGAAATGCCAACAAGTCTGGAAGCATCTGTAAAGAGAAATCAGAGTTCACGTTTCTGAGGAAGGACCCGAAACATTAACGGATTTTTATTTTCTCAGATGCTGCAAGACCTGCTGAGCATTTCCAACAACAAGTGAAAGTTTAAAGAGAGTTATGTGAGACAAGTTTCTTATGCAAAAGGTGGTAGATGACTAGAATGTACTCTCCTGGGAGGTTGTAAAAGAAGAAACAATCACAATGCTTAAGAGGCATTTGGGCAGACGCATAAGCTGGCAGGTATATGGATCATGTCCAGGCCAGTGGATTTAGTTTGGAATGGCATCATGGTCTGCACAGACGTAGTGGGCCGATTATTCCGGTGCTGCACTGTTCTGTTTTCCATGGGGTAGAATGTGTGGAGTGAGAGATAATATTTTGAGTGGAATATATCTCTTCTTTAGAACACACAGTAAGTTGATGCATTTTGAGAGAAGCAATGTAGAAAGGGAATATATATTTGAATGGCACAGACACAGAGAGCAGGACAGCAGGAATGGGGGACAATGTGTACAAATCATTAAAGGAGAGAAAACGTAAAGTGCTTTGAGTAAAACAAATGGGATGCTGAGCTTCATTAATGGGGGAATGATAACAAAATTACAGAAAAGATGCTGACCTTGACAAAGCTCTAGTTAGGTCACAGTCAATCATTGCATTCAATTCTGGTCAACAGATTCCTGGTCAGAACGAGGAAGTTAAAATATCATAGAGGGACCAGTTCCATACCTTTTGCTTCTCTTTCAGGACACCGTGAAGTCTCAAGGGTTAAACATTCCCTTGCCAAAGGCCTTATTTCATCAACTGAAGGCCTGTTCTATTAGAATCGAGACAGAACACCTCAGAAGGGGGGAGGCTGACAGTATCACAAAATAGAACCTCTTGCAGCCACACATGTGGATTGCCCCGTAACCCCAGACATAGGAATCTGCCCTTTCCAGACAAGACTGAGTGGCTTGGGCAAAACCCTGTTAAACTGCCTCCGCTCCCATTGTCTTACCTCCCCTCCATATTAGAATAGGTAAGTGAATTCCCCATTTACTGAAGGAAGAACCCTTCGGCCTTAATCTCTTCCCATCAACACATAGTCATGAACAATATGATAATCAGTTTCTGTAATCCATCACACGTTATCATAGGACATCGCCATTCATCAAGCTTTGTAAGGTCATAATTACCTGCTTTAAACTATGTAATGACAATCGCCCATGTGACTGACATGCCTTTGTCTAATTCATATTAAATATACTGTCTCTGTGGGTAAGGCAGAGATTCGTGAAGTAGACACTCGGCAACTTTAGAGACACTTTGAAACTCTCGCCGGCTGTCCAATAATAAAGCTACTGCTGTTGTGCAGAAAACGTGCATCGTCTGGATTTGTGGAACAAAATAGGCATCAACAATGAAGGATATGAGTGACCTTCAGAGTACAGACTGACTGGAGTGGTTCACTGATGAAGAAAATGCATTCACTGAATTGATTTGAAGAAATTGCGATTTTGTTTGAAGTGAAGAAGTTGGATATATTTTTGATAAAGCTGTATAAGGTTATAACACACCTAGATACAGCAGACAAAAAATATCTGCATTCGATAGGTGATGACACAAGAGTTCAGGTCAGATGTAAGGTTTTGAGACAGGGGAAGATGAGTAAGTGTCTCTGCTAGCTGTGTTAGCTGGAAATATGCAGAACATGTTGCCTATTATGGTGGTGCAAGTAGAGAAGATCAATGATTGATAAAAACAATTAGATCAGTTCTGAGGGAAATAAACTTGCAGAGTTTGGGGTACGTGTGGGAATGAGAATATGGGATTCTGCTACAGAGATCCAGCTTGGATTTGATGGGCCTCTTTCTGTGCTATAATGCATTTTATGTGGACTTGCTTAACTTGCTCTGGTCACCGATTAAGTTGTCATTGAGGTAAATCTGCTCAGTGTTCCTACTCAGACCAATACAGGCTGTCCCTCCACAACAGGAGATAATATTTACTGGTTTATACTGGGTTCTTGATGGGGGGGGGGGGGGGGGGGGAAGGTGGGGGCGGGCTATCGGTGTGTGTAACCGTCTGTCAGCATTTATCTGAAATGGCAAAACACCAGTGCAGCCACACTAGGGATCGACTCTGGAAATGTGGGGAATGCCAGAAGGGAAGTCTTTACCCATCCCCCCTGGAAACTGGCCAAACCAGTCAGACTGGGGAGCTGTTCACCTGCTCTGTGTGTGTGTGTGGGGTGGGGGGATTCACTCAGGCATCCATCCTGCTGGGACACCAGTCAATTTACTGATAGCCACAGTCGAAGGATTTTTTTCCTCTTTTTCACGCCAAGTAATGAACAATGGTTTTGGCAGCTCATAAAGTTGTGCACATAGAGATCTAGGTTTGGAAATGTTCACAACATCGTTGAACATGTACAGATTCAGATTGGGTACAGATTTTTATTTTCCTTTATTCATTCACAGGATGAGGGTTTCGCTGGCCCGGCAGCATTTACTGCCCATCCCCAATTGTCCAGAGGGCAGGTAAGAGTCCACCACATTACTGTGGGTCTGAGGTCACAATGTTGGCCAGACCAGGTAAGGATGGCAGCTTCCTTCCTGAAAGGGCTTTTCTCACAATCGATTAATGGTCATCATTAGACTCTAAATTCACAAGTTTTTTTTTATTGAATTCAAATCCCCCCATCTGCTGCAGCAGGGTTTGAATCCAGGTCTCCAGAACACTATCTGGGGTTTTAGATTAACTGTCTCACGACAATACCACTCGTCCAATACTTCCCCACATCGCTGTCCATCTGCACAGAGTGACCAGTGATTGTCTGGTTCATCAGAACTGGGTAATCACACATATGTTTGCTCAATGATTGCAGGAGTTGGATGTTGATTGGCTATTAACATGCATCTCCGAACCATGTATTCTGGGGTTTGTTTCTGATGATGATTGGAAGCATCATCAGTCTTGTTATCTTTTGGGGATAAAAACAGTTTCAATTAGCTTTCTGCTAAATGCATGGCAATCAATTCTATCTCACAACTCTCAGGCAGATTAGATTCTTTTGAAGGGCTCTCCATCTCCCCAACTTCCTCCAACAATACAATAATCTCACAGAGTCTCTTTGTGACTATGAATGAGACAATCTGATCAGCTACTTTTCCCCAACTCCTATGTCAAGTTGGATCTTAAACTCCCCTTGCTGCGTTTGTGATCCTGCATCATTGTACAGTGTTTCTTGTATTTCATGTCTTGGCCTATCAGTATTCATGATACTGCATATATTATATGGGGCCAACAGTGTAAGAGTTTAGCTCATTCCTTCCAAGAACTGCAGTAGAATTGTACTCCAACAAAACTTACAGAATCACGGCCCCGCATATTCCCCAACTTGCCTCTTTCCATCAAACCAGAGTATCAGTCCTCATTCAACTGAGAGAATTCAGGAGGGCATGTCAGTAAAAGCAGTATGAATACCAAAGAATGAGGTGTTAACCTGATGAAGTTACCAAAGAGGACTACGAGTGCGCCTAACAGCATAAGCAGCAAGTGATAGACAGAGTGAAGCAATCCGGGAAACAACAGAACAGATCTAAGATTTGCAGTCCAACCAAATCCAGTTGGGAATGAAGTCAGAGCACAGCCGGAGTTCTGAGGACAGTTCTCTTCAAGATATTAACCAACAAGAATGTCAGACTGGATTAATTATTATAAAACTCAAGTCCGTTTGATATTCATATATTTTCAAACAGTCTTCAATTCACCAAATGTAGCTGAATGTAAAGATAATCTTCAAGTGATTGTAACAGTGGAGACATCTGAATACTTGGTCAGCAACTTAAAGCCTGTTGTGTTTAGATAGTAATATTTTTAAAGAGATTTTAAAAAGTAAGGTGACTTAAGTATAATGGAAGAAATTGATTGGTAGGTAGCTGATAATCTTGTTTTAATCTGAAGTTAATTTAGGATTAGTTAACAAATAAGCACATGGTAGGGAATCCCAGACCCATGGAGTGCACATCCAGTTCCATGTGGGAAAACCAGGACACTTCTTGTCTGAGCGACAACCACAGGAACACGGAGGTGACATGGGAAATGTCAGGAACACTCGTTTGACCACAGTTAAAGTACTGCACACACTTCTGATCCCCATATTCCAGGGTTGATGTGGTCACACCAGAGAGGGTACAGAGGAGATTGATCAGAATGTTTCTACAATTGGAAAATTTCTGCTCTGAGGAAAGGATGGATCGGCTGGGGGATGATTTCCGAGGAGGATGAGCTGCGATTTAATTGAAGTGATAAGATGCTGAGGAATCCAGATCGAGTGTCTAGGAAGGAGCTATTCATTAACTGAGAGGTCAGAAACTGGAGGATTTAGATTGAAACTAATTCCCAGAAAGAAGGGAAGAGGAGAATTCATTTCACTTGGAGATGGAGGGGAGCAGGAACTCACTGATGGGTGGCAGAGGGAGTAACCAGCATCACATTAGAATAAAAGGACATGGATGTAACTGAGATGCTGTAACATGCAGGGCTGCGGACTAAAGTCTGCAGAATGGGATCATTGTGATTTATTTAACATTTCTCCAGAATATTAAACTCAAGTCCAATTTGAGATTTTATGAACATCATCCGACCTGAATTCCAAATGTCAGAATAAATTTATCAGAAAGTTACAGCACAGATCGAGGCCACTTAGCCTATCCTACATATGTTGGCTGTAATAGAATGACCCAGGCTTTACAGCGTTATGTACTCACCAATGAGAGCAGCAATTTCAGACTGTGTACTCTGCCCTCTATGTGGTTATAATCTGCTTTTTCAATGTATTTCTTTGACAGCTGCTCACCTTGTTTCCTGGTTTCTTTCCCAGCCCTAACTCCATTCCCCATGGCCTTGAGGGACTACCATTTCTGTAATGTAATCTCTCCTGCCTTCCCCCATGTGACAGACTGTCTTTTTGTCCTTGTCTCCCTCCCACCTTGCTCACAACTTGTTACAGTTCTGATTGTTCCCAGACCTCTGTGACTTCACTGCGCCCCGTGGGTCAGTGGCACAAGTTTTGAAATCTCTTGCTCATGAGATAATCGGAAATCTTTCTGGCTGCAGTCTCGCCCAGATTTTATTTTGAAAATAAAAGAGGATTTGCGTCAGAGCCAAGTATTTCTGAGCCTTCATCCACAATCCTGATCACTTATCCATAATATGTGACCCTCTCACAGATGTACAGGTTTGATGGATTGGTCGTGCTAACATGTCCAGTCGTGTGTAGGTTAGATGGGTTGGGTTAGCCATGCTAAATGTGGTGTTATGGAGGTAGGGTAGGACAGCAAGTCATTGCAGACTCGATGGACCAAATAGTCTCTTTGTGCGCCTAAGGGATTCTGTAATTCTAACTAGTTGTGATTGTTGTCATATTTTCCTAAGTCCAGGTTCATTCAACTCAGGAACACATGCTGCCTTTTGTGTTTCTGTGGGTGCTCACTCAATCCTTTCCTTCTGTTTTACATCAATTTCACACTGTATGTGAGGGTGGGAATGAATGTGTAAATATAAATACTCCAGCTGAAAGCTGTCACAAGTCAGGAACTGTTTCTTCTACTAGCATAATTCACAACAGGAAAATAATGGTTCAGTCACAAATCTGACAGAAACACAGTGGTTATAATCACCAGGAAAGGCATAACAGCTTAAAACTCTTTTCTTAAGAAAACGGGAGGCTGAGAGACAACCTGGTACAAGTAGGAAGCTTTGTGTCTGTGTTTTCAGAGATTTGAGGTTGAAATCACTGCGTTTGAAGCATGTTTCATTGCTCCAGGTCATCAAAGGTGCTACCTAAATGTGCATCTTTCTTTCTGCCTGTCTGTCTGAGTCAACAATCAGATGGAAGTGTCATTGTCTGAGTGTTTTCCCAAATCCCTGATTGAATCTGCCTCCCCCACAATCTCAGGTGCCAGCTGCCTCTAGTCCACCCACATGGGCATAATGAAGAGCATGACGGGAGAATGGATTGAAACCGAGAGTTCAATGCCAGAATGAAATAGGAAGAAGGAAATAAACAGGATCTTTGGAGCCTAGGGGATACATGCTCCAGGATTAGACCTTTTGGGCATTCCTGCAGTAACACCAGACAGCATCCCATGATGAGAGTTAAATCCGGGTGGCAGGAGAAGGAACCACTGAACATGAGAAGGTTTAGTTCAAACACAGGAGGTTTGTTCAGTCAGTAACAGTGTGTTAGACATGGATGTGAAGTGAGCAGTGAGGGGAAATGTTACCACAAGCTGCAGATGGATCACTTTCATTGGAACAGGAGGAAGCCATTCAGCCCTTCAACCCTGCTCTGCCATTCAAGTGATCATGGCTGATTTGTGGCCTAAGTTGCAATTTTCAAAACCATCCAAACTCATCAATAAACTCCTCTGCACCAGACAAGATCAATATTCAAAAACGAAACATCTGCAAATGCTGGGAAATCAGGAACCAAAACAGAAATTGCTGGAAAAAATCAGATCTGGTAGCATCTGTGGAGAGTGGACCTTTGGGTCCAGCGACCGGTCAAGTGACCACCTGCAGCTGACCATTCTGCCTTTTCTGTAACACTCTCTGGAGCAGGTTCTGGTACGAGGGGAATGAGACTGTCAATAACAACTGAGAAAATAGGAAGATGTGGTCAATCAGAATAAAACACATTTTGGTCTTTCACTTTTAATTCAACTGCAAAAATTATTCATTATCATTTCAGAAATAAGATAATAGGCTAGAAATCAACTCTTCATGTCATTAGGTCTGGGAAACTGTTAATTCTGACCTGATCCAGCCTGCATGTGAATCCATACACTGAATAATGGCGTTGACTCTGAACCATCTCTTGGGCAGTTAGAATGGATGACAAATGTTGCCCCAGCAAGTGATGCCGTGATCCCACGAACAAACAAAACAAATCTGATCGCCGTGGTTACTTGTGAACTCGCCGGTGTTATTGGAAGAGGACGAATGGGAAGGTTTATGGGGGAAAGGGAGAAGAATGGCATTCAGTGAGGTGATCCTTTGGAGAGTTGATGAGCCAATCAGCCTCCTTTTGCACAGTAACAATTCTGTGAATATTTCATTCTGAGCCCTCTAAGGAAATATCAGGGCAGGGTTTGTAAAGAGGTCAGATTGAATGAGTGTCTCAGTGAGCACAAGTGAGACACAGGTACAGAGAGGTTTTGGGATGGATTAAATTATATTTTATACATTTGCATAGTCATCAACATTACAGCAGTTAAAACTGGGAGTGTAATTAGAGCAGCAAATAAATATTAAACTTTTATGCAGCTAAAGGGGATGCTGGGTAAAGATACCGTAGTTAGTGTTTATTTTATTCCAGGCACACCAGCCTAGGAGCACATCCTTCCTGTATCTATCCTCTCGAGCTCTTGAAGATTTTTGTTCCTTTCAAATGTTTCATGTTTAGATACTCCAGAGAAGATAGCTTCAAGTTCCTCAATCTCTCCTGCCAGGGCAATGCTGCTGTTAGAATGCAATTCACTGGTGCATGTTACTGGCTGCTTCATGGACTGGAACTGGAAATTGAGACTGAAAGGTTACTGTATAAAATATCTTCAATGGTATTACCAGACGGGAGTGGTTTTAGGAAAATGACCTTGACTTAAAGGCATCGAGTGTCAGAGCACTTCCTGTTGTGGGGCATCCCGTTTAGATTCAATCTGTTGATAACTATTAGAACTGACTTGCACTGGCTCCGTCAAAGTGGTCTGAGCATTATGGCTGTCATCGAAGCTGGTAACAAACTTCCCACGGGTTAAAAATCATAAATGATAGAGTAGGTACGAGGTCTGATCGCACTGTTGGGAGTATTGATGTTGTTGTTAATCACATTAACTCAGCTGGAGTTGACTTAATTTATATTGTCTCTTTCTGAACCTCAGGATGTCTCCAATAAACAGCAACGTGACAATGAGCAGGGATCATCTGTTTTGATTTAAATTGTGACTGTAGCACTGCTGCTTCACAGCATCAGGTACAAGGTTTGAGTCCAGCCTTGGTCAATGGCCTGTGTGGAGTTTGCACATTCCCCTATGATTGTGTGGGCCCCCTCCAGGTGCTCTGGTTTCCTCCCACAGTTCAAACATTGGTGGGTTAGGTGGATCAATTGTGCGAAATTGTCCACAGTGCCCAGGATTGTGCAGACTCGGTGGATCAGCCATGGGAAATACAGTGTTACAGGGATGGAGTGCTCCAGGTGGAATGCTCTTTGGATGGTTGGTAGGGTTTGATGGGCTAATGCTCTCTTTTCACACTGTCGGGATTCTATTTTATGATTGAGGATAAAGGATACACAGCAGGGTGTCCTTGGAGAAGGAGCATGTGGTATGTATCAATGCTCTCGATGCCTTTAGATAGAGGTGGGCATCGAAGGGGATACACTGCTTTATCTCCACTGCTGGCCCCTCACCCCTAACTCTACTTTGATTTGGTCCCTTCCCACTCTGTGATTTGTAATGGTTTGCTTTGCCCGTAATGGGCTTTGTTTGTAAATATTCAATTGGTTACATTGGTGGTTTACTGCTGGTGATTATATATTAACAAAAACCCAAAATGGTGTAATGATGAACGTGGGAAGGTTGCTCAGCTGTGTGAGATAACACTTCTGGGTAGGAGAAATGGGGGGGGGGGGGAAAGAACACTTCACAGCTCACAGAAGGAGAACTGAAAAGCGGTTAAATCAAACCAATGGTTCAGACAGGGAGGGAATATTTCCCTGGAGTTTGAGTAACTGGAAAGTGATGGTGTCTGGGAATAGACAGGATTTTGTTTTACACGGCGTTTGAAATTTTTAAAAACTGTTATATTCAGATAGTTTCATTTCTTTTCTTTTAGTTTTTTTATTGTGGAATAAATAGCTACAATATTTTAAAACCAAATTTACAAACCTTGTGTTAAAGACAAATGTTAAATAAAATCCATCAAACCATCTCTCACTGAAAACTGATGTGGAAGTGCAATCTCCTGGAGAATCCCTGCCTACTCCTTCCTACCCAGGCTCCATGGTTATATACATACCTGGGAGATAGCAGCAGGAGGCCATTCGGCCTTTCAATCCTGCTCCACCATTCAATGCGAACAGCTGACCATCCAGCTCAGTCTCCTGTTCCTGCTGTGTTCCATTCCCCTTTCATGATGTTATCTCGAAGAACTATATCTAAGTCCTCCTTTGGTTTCACTGCCTTTTGTCCCAGTGACGTTGCGCTGTTACTGTGTGGATGTAGGCTTGGGTAATGTGATGGTGCTGCCTCCTAGAGGATGCACTCAGCCTCCCTCATCATCCTGCAGGAACATCAACTGGGTTTCAGCAACGAGAGATAGAAACCGTTTCCAGGATATGGGCATCACTGGCTCAGCCAGCATTTATTCCCCATCTCTCCTTACCCTTGAGAAGATGGTCGTGAGTTGCTGTCTTGAACCATTCACAGTCCATTTGATGCAGAGAGACCGACAATGCTGGGAGGGAGAGTGTTGCAGGATTTTGGCTGAGTGATTCTCCATCTTTGGTTCTTCAAATTCTGGTTAACTTTATCACGATCGGCAAATGATGTTGAGATTTCAGTCTGCAAATCTTCAGCATCTAGCACCCTGTATAAAGGAATATGTACAAATTAGAAATTCAGAACAGACTATTCTAGTTTCTCTGGAATATCTTTTTCCTCTTTCTTCCCCCAAAGCTGTAACCCTCCAGCCCATTTACTCTCTCCCACCATTCTGACTCTACTACCCCCTAATATACACCTTCCCCATTCTCATCGAGTTGTTGATAAACAAATCCATGGCACCACTTCCCGTCCCTGGTTAGACTCTGCACCCTTTCTGGGTTCACTTCTTTTCCCTTCAGTTGCTGCAAGTCAATAATGTAACAGCAGAATGAAACAAAAGGAAACAGAAAGGGAGGTGACAGATCCTGGACAGAAGAGGAACCTTCAGTCTGGGAGAATGGGTCACATCCTTCTTTGTTTCTCATTGGTCGATTCCAGTGTTATGACAAGTTGGGAATGTAACTTGGTCCCATGTGGGTGTGGTGACACTTTGACCCTCTAACAGATCAATACTACAAGCAAATACGTTCCTCCTCCAGACAATCACAGTGTGAAATACTTTCCACTAGTTACCCCAAAGCACATGCTCCAAAACTCACCAACATTCTGTACTTGTGCAGTGCCATGTTTTCCCACAGACGTGTGGTCCCTGCCTCAGAATTTGGGAGTTGCCGTCCTCATGCAGCCACTGGAGCCCTGACGCTGGAACATGAATGAAAAGTGTGGGATGGAGGATGTTGTGTATCAGATCCCCATTCAGACACACGGGACATGTGGGCTGTCACTGGGATTTACTGAGACATCCACTTTGACAACCTGATTTCTGACGTAAGGAACATAGATTCAGCCAATTGGGGGATAGGGAGGTTAATAAGGCCCAGTAGGTTTAAAGCAGAGGTGGCTCAGTGGTTAGCACTGCTGCCTCACAGCGTCAGGGACCTTAGGCGACTGTGTGGAGTTTACACATTCTCCCCATGTTTGCATGGTTTCGTGCAGTTCTCCAGTTTCCTCACACAGTCCAAAGATGTGCAGGTTAGATGGATTGCCCATGCTAAATTGCTGACAGTGTCCATGCACGTGCCGGTTATAGAATTAGCCACGGGAATTGCAATGTTACAGGGAACGAGTGGGTCTGAATGGGATGGTCATCATAGGGTTGGTGTGGACTCGATGGATGAATACCCTGTTTCTATTGGGACTCTATTATATTCTCATGAGGAAGAATGTACTTGTCTCAATGTCCTGTGAATCTGTGGAATTGCCTATTCAAAATGTGGTGGATGCCAGTGCAATGAACCAATGTAATGAAGAGATACAGATGCTGAATTTGCAATGAGTTGAAGGGTGAGAGAGAGCGCAGACAGGAAAATCCAGCTGAGACCGAGGTGAGCTCAATCATCACCGTATTAAATGGTGGAGCTGTTTGGAACGGCTGCATTGCCTCTCCTGTGCCCAGGGCTTATCTTCTTACAGTAATAAATGGAAAGGTGAATCCAAAACTCACCACCTTCACCAAAGGAGATTTTTGGAAAGTGACAGATAGTCAGGTGGATTAGCATTCCAATCTTAGTTAGTGAGGGAGCGTGTAGGAGATAATCATTTTGCAATTTAAAACTGAGTGGAGACAGTGATTTATGGTTTTAGATTGTGTCGTACATTCACACCGCCCAGAATACTCTGTTGGGAAT
The DNA here is from genome assembly GCF_047496795.1 of Chiloscyllium punctatum. NCBI lineage: Eukaryota > Metazoa > Chordata > Chondrichthyes > Orectolobiformes > Hemiscylliidae > Chiloscyllium > Chiloscyllium punctatum. Next base: position 65,114,523 of record NC_092781.1, read on the forward strand.
ATCTATCCTGTACTTTATTACAAAGCCAAGGTCTCTGACAATGAAAACCAAAACACCCAGGAAACATCGCCTCACCTCGTAAACTGATAAAATAATTCTGAGAAGTCTGGTTGAACTTAGAACACAGATGGAAAGCTGAAAGATTAGATCCACTCCCACGATCCAGTGCTTAAACAAAAGGAGACTACAATAGGATGAGGCAGGAGTTCTCTAATGTAGACTGGAAACAAAGATTTTATGGTGGGAAAGTTGACGGACATTGGGGGAATATCAAAGCAATTTTTCGAAGTGCTCAGCAAAAGTATATATCAGTGAAAAGGAAGGACTGTCGGAAAAGGAGTAATCTGCCGTGGGTGGCTCAGGAAATAAGGGGGTCTATCAAACTGAAATAGAATGCATACAGATTGTCAAAGACCAAGGAGATTAGAAAAACTTTAAAGATCAACAGAAAGCTAGATGGGATTGGGGGAGAAAAGTGATGAGTAACTATCCCCAGGGACGGAATAGCAGTTTACACTGCTAGAGGGGAACATATTGTGCGGGGAACGTATGGCCTCTGTAATTGTTGAAGCACTTAACTGTTACCATAGAGATAATCCTGATCAAGTTAAAAATCACAGCACACTCCAAAAGCTTGTACTTGCAAATAATCCTGTTGGACTATAACCTAGTGTTGTGTGATTTTTAACTTTGTCCACCCCACCACCGGCTCCTCCACATCAGAATCCTGATAGATACCCCACTGAAACTGAAGTGCCTGTCAGATACTTGAGGGAGCCATTGGGGCGTGGGGGACGGGTGTGTGGTTTAACCACAAAGTGCTGAACTGAACTAGACTTTCTAACTGCCGTTGCCATGGAGATAATACTGAGAGACAGTCTCCATTTAAAGTCCCAAACCACAAAGGTATAAGAATGGGAGCCATACGTCAGACAGGCGGGGAGTTACCTGATGCTGCCTGAAGGTGTTTTGCATGTACACTATCCAGGTAACTGCCATGTCTCATCAATAAAGACTCAAAAGAAGACCTCTCAGATTTCTGTGCCCAGTTATCCCTATCCAGCAGGGTTCAGGAATATGAGCACACAGCAGTCAGTCTTCATAGTGGAGCATACGAAGAGCATGGCAGTAATTGATAAGGAGACTGAGGAGGGTGAGGACCTAGATAATAACCATTATTGTGAAAGAGTTAGAGCTGGGCAATCTTATGGAGCTAAAGGTAGACAAGTCTTATTGCCCTGATGGAATACATCCCAGGATACCAACAGAGTTCGTGGGAGAAATAGCAAATGCACTTAGAGTCATAGAATCCTACAGCAGAGACAGGCCCTTTGGCACAAACTGGCCCATGCTGATCAGAATGTCCATCCACACTAACCCCATTTCCCTGCACTTGGCCCATTTGCTTCTGACCCTTTCCTATCCATATATTTGTCCAAAGGTCTTTTACCTATTGTGAGTGTTCCTGCCTGAACCACTTCCACTGCCAGCTCATTCCATATACATACCACCCTCTGTGTAAAACAGTTACCCCTCAGCTTCCCTTTTATTCTTTACCTTCTAACCTTAAACTGATCCAATCAAGCCGTCCAATCCTTGAGTTCCTGGGAAAAAGACTGAGTGCATTCACCTTATCCACGCCTCTCATGGTCTTATACACTTCTAGAAAAGAACCCCTCTCTGTTTCCTCTGCTCGAAACATAAAATCCTCACTTGTCCAACCTCTCCCTATAACTCAGACCCCTGAGCCCTGGCAACATCCTTGTAAATTGTTCTGCACTTTTTACAGTTTAATAACTGAAACCTACATTACATTCATCATATTTCCAGTGTTTCCCCGCGGTGCTGGAACCGACGGGACAATGCCAATGGATTACAATCCATGGTCGAGAATAAACTCCTTTACAACAATCCCGTTGTTTCTGATTTACATCTTTCGCAGTTCTTTTGGTTTTAATTTACCGGGAGTTTGTAATTCAGGTCCAACAGCCTCTGTCCCAGTCTCTGCTGTCTCTCCCAACCCCAAACAGTGACACTGCACCTGCACAGCTCATGGACAGGTGTTGTCTTGCTGGCCACACCCCTCATTCACTCCCATTGGCTGCAGGACTACACAGATTATCCTCCCATTGGTCTGGAGCTGCCGTCAATCAGCCGCGCCCCATTGTGATGAGAGTGGAGGGCTAATCCTTCTCTCTGCCCTGGGATGAGCTTCATCATTCACAGTGAATGGGGCAGTATCACAGAGCACAGGGCCTGGGGGCTATTAAGCCCATTGGGGCTGTACTCACTCCCACTGGAGATGCTGCAAGTCTGTCCCAAGTCCCCTCCCATGTGCCCATAGCCCCCCAAATCTTTCCTTAAAAAGTAAAATTCTAAGTCTGTTTCAGAATACCTGCTGAATCTGTGTCGTTCAAACTGTTCCAGATGCTCAGAACTTACTGAGTAAAATAGTGTTCACATTTTCACCTTGTATTATTTGCCAATTACTTGAAAGTAGTTACTAAAAATTGTGACAGTGTTAACAATTCCTCTCTCTCTCTGCAAATTCAAGACCTTGGAACCAAATCTGCACCAGATCGAAATCACTGCTTCACCTTCTCAGCTCCAAGGATAATTATCTGTGCTTCAGCTAGCTCGCCACAAAAGACAGGAATGCATCTTAATTTATTAAGATCAAAGAAACAGACCTTCGGTCCAATTCGTCCGTGCCAACAAGGAATCCTAAACTAATGGATTCCCATTTACCATCTATTGGCCTGTATCCATCAAATCCCTTTCATTCATGTACCCAATTGGAAGCCTTTTAAATGTTGCGATTTTTCAGCCTCCACTACTTCATCTGGTAGCCCCTCCCGTACACACACCACACTCAGCTTGAAAACGTTACCCTTTTTAATATTTGCCCTCTCAACTTAAACCCAGGTGCTCTAGTTTTGGACCCACCTAACCTGAGGAAATAGGACCCCAGCTGCTCACCTTATTCACACCCCTCGTGATTTTATAAATCTCCATGAAGTCACCTCTCAGTCTTGGACTCTCCAGAGAAAATAGCCCCAGCCTATTCAGCCTCTCCCTGTAGGCCAAATCCTCCAATCCTGGCAAGGTTTTTGTAAATCTTGTCCAAACCTTTTCAAGTTTCACAACATCCTTCACAGAACAGGGAAATTCAAACTGAAAACAGAATTCCAGAAGTGGCTTAATTAACGTCCTGTCCAGCCACAATATGACATCCCAACTTCTGTATTCAATGCACTGACCAATAACAGAGAGCGTTAATGGAGTCCCATTTGCCAGCGGTTCACCCTTATCCGTCTAAATCCTTCCTCTTCAAGTACCCAAACAGATGTCTTTTAAATGCTGTTATTGTTCTTGCCTCCACCCCCTCCTCTGGCAGTTCATTCCATACTTGCAATGCCCTCAACATGAACAAGATGCCCCTTAGATCCCTTTTAAATCTTTTCCCTCTCACCTTAAGCCTGTACCCTCTAGTTCTGGACCCACCGAACTTGGGAATAAGTCCCTGACTGCTCACTTTATCCATGCCCTTCATGATTTTATGAGATCACCTCTCAGCTTTCAACCCTCCAGGGAAAATAGTCCCAGCCTATTCAGCCTTTCCCAATAGCTCAAACCATCCAACCCTGGCAAAATCCTTGCAAATATTTTCTGAACCCTTTCAAGTTTCTCAACATTATTCCAAGAACAGGGAGATTGGAACTGAAAATAGAATTCCAGAAGAGCTGTAATCAGTGCCCTGTACAGCCACAATATGACATCACAACAGCTGCATTCAATGCATTGACCAATAACGGGGAGCGTACCAAATGCAGCATTCACTCCCCTGCCTACCTGTGACTCTACTTTCAAGGAACTATGAACCTGCACTCCAAGGTCTCTTTGTTCAGCAATGTTCCCCAGGACTTTACCATTAAGTGTATAAGTCCTGCCCTGATTTGCCTTTCCAAAATACAACAGCTCACATTTATCTAAATTGAACTCCATCTGCCATTCCTTGCTCCAATGGCCCATCTGATCAAGATCCTGTTGTATTCTGAACTAACCTTCTTCATTCTACAACTCCAATTTTGGTGCCTTCTGTAAACCTACTGACCATACCTCATATATTCACATCCAAGTCATTTATTTAAGGGCACAATATCCATCCTTGCAGCACATTGCTGCTCACAGGCCTCCAGTCCGCAAAGCAGCCCTCCATCATCCTCTGTCTCCTACCTTCAAGGTAGTTTTGTAATGGCTTGCTCTCCCTTCATTCCATGTTATCTAACCCTGCTAACCAGTCTGCTTTGTGGAACCTTGTTGAATGTCAATTTCAACAACGTTCACCGCCTGGCTTAATCAATTTTCTTTGTCACTTCAAAACACTCACTCAAGTTAGTGAGACACAATTGTGCATGTGCAAAGCCACATTGACTCTCCCTGTTATTCCTTACCTTTCCAAATAGATGGATATCCTGTCCCTCAGAATCCCTTCCAACAACTTGCCTGCCATTGACTTCAGGCTCACTGTTCTCTTGTTCCATGGCCTCTCCTTACCACCTTTTAAAAATAATGGCACGTCACCTGTCACTATCAACGATACAAATACCTCAGGAGAGGCCCAACAATCACTTCCCTAGATTTTCAGACAGTTCCAGGATACACCTGATCAGGTTCCAGGGCTTTATCCACCTTGATGCGATTTAAGACATCCAGTACCACCTCCTCTGTAACACGGACACTTTTCAAGTTATCACTGTTTATTTCTCCAAACTCTCGAGCTTCCATATACTTCTCCAGTAAAAATGACGTGAAATATTTGCATTTCTTTCGCACCCCCTGTGGTTCTATAGACAGCCTTGTTGACCTTTAAGGGGTCCTATTCTCTGGTCCAGTTAATGTTTTGTCTGTGATATATTTGTTTAATCTCTTTGGATCCTATTCCAGGACATCCCAGAAAGGCCGACTTCAAGGACCGTAATTTTCCTCTGACTTGATCAACAATGCCCTCCAACTCATACCCTCCACTTCCCGCACCTCGGCCTTTACCCCACTCCTCCAGCCACAATAAAGAATATAACCCTGCGGTCTTCACGTTCCACCCCACTAATCTCCAGATACAGTGCATTAACCTCTTATTTCTGCTACCTAAAGTCAGACCCCACCACCAGAGACATATTTCCCTCTCCAACCCCTATTTGTGTTCCGCAGAGACCATTCCCGCTGCGCCTTCCTTGTTTGGTCCAAATCCTCCCACCAACCCACGCTCCACACCCTTGAACCTCCCTTGCCGCCACGGGAATGTAAAACCTCTGTCCAAGACCCCAAAAGGATCTTTTCACATCAGGCAGAGATTTGCCTGCACATCCCAAAACCTCATATACTGCATCTGGACACTATAGGAAATTTAACATGGTTCATCCAACTAACCTATACATCTTTGGACTGTGGGAGAAAACTGGAACACCCGAAGGAAACCCTTACATATACTGGGGAGAATGTGCCAACTTGAACACAGGCAGTCACCTGTGGCTTGAATCAAACCCAGGTCCCTGGTGCTGAGGAAGCAGCGCTAACCACTGAGCCACAATACTGTGGGATCGTTGGTGCTGATGCGCTGCCCCACTGATACCTCGGTCACTCACCCTGCCTCATTTCCTAAGAGGCAGTGATGACGGAGTGAAATTGTCGATAGACAGATAATCCAGAGACCCAGATAACGTTCTGAGGATCCGGGTTTGAATCCCATCACGGCAGATTTTGGAAAATAAATTCAATAAATATCCGGAAAAAAAATCTAGTGACGACAAGGAATCCATTGTCAACTGTTGGAAAAACCAATATGGTTCACTACTGACCTTTAGGTAAGGAAAATGCCATCCTTACCTGATCTGGTCTGCATGGGACTCCAGATCTATAGCAACGTGATTGTCTCTTAACTGCCCACTGGGTAAACGCAGCAATAAATGCTGGCCGAGCCAGTGACAGCCTCATCCTGTGAATGAATAAAGAAAACAGGTCAGGTTTTGTTCCTTCTCTAGTAGGTACGTCCTACAAACTGAATCTGAAATGTTCTCGTACGCACTGATCAAATACCTTTCCATCGAAGCCCTTAACACTACAGCAATCTGAGGCCATGTTGGTAAAGTTAAAACCCCTTATCATTGCATCCATATTATTCTTACAGATAACTGAGGTCTCCTGGTAAAATTGTGTCTCAATTCCCTGCTGACTATTGGGAGTGAGTCTATAATACAATCCCAGTAAGATTGTCATCCTTTTCTTATTTCTCAGTACCACACAAATAACTTGCCTGGAGGTACTCCCAGGAATATCCTCCCGAAGCCCAGCCATAATGTTATCCCTAATCAAAAACACCTCTCTCCCTGCTCTCTTGTCCCCCTTTCTATCCTTGCTATAGCATCTATATCCTGGAACATAAAGCTGCTAGTCCTATCCATCCCTGAGTGATGCCTCTGTAATTGCTGTAATATCCCAGTGCCATGTTCAAAACCATACCCTGAGCCCACCTGCCTGACCTGTCAGGTCTCTTGCACTGAAATAAATGCAGTGCAACTGGTCCGTCGCAACTCATTCTGTGACTTGCTCTTGCCTGCCTTGACAGTCTGACTGGTGAACAGTACCAGTCTCAGACTCACCTCTTTTTTTCACGATATCTTTAGGATTACCCCGACTCCCTCACAGGTTTAATGCCTCCCGAGTGGCCCTAGCAAATCTCCCTGCTCGTCAGGAGCTCATGCTTTCCCCTTCCTATGCCATTGGTACCAATGTATAATGTCCTCCCACTGGTTATTTTCCCTTTTGAGAATATTCTGCTCCCTCTGTGAGACATCCTTGACACTGGCACCAGGGCAGCACCACCCCATTCTGATGTCTCACTGTCAGCTGCAGAAACAGCAGACTGTGCCCCTGACTAGAGAGTCCCCTCTCACCATCGATTGTGTGGAACTGGATATACCTCACATTATGTTAGAAGCCAGTCTCAGTACCAGTAACTTGGCTGTCAGTGCAACATTCCCCTGAAAGTCTATTACCACCTACATTTTCCAAAACAGTATACTTGTCTGAGATGGGGATAGCCACAGGAGACTCCTGCAGTACCGACCTACCCCTCCTAGCTTTCCTGGCAGTGACCCATCTACCTGACTGTATCTGCAGTATCCTGCATTCCTGAGACTGCCACCTACCACACCCCCCGGCTCCTGTCAATTCCTCACTGCCTTTAATCACTCCCCCACCAATCCATGCGATCCAATAGGATTTGCAATCACACTTCCTGCAGACAATCATCAGGATTATTGAAACTCTGAGGTAAAAACAATAACTGCAGATGCTGAAAACCCATCAGGATGAAGGGCTTTTGCCCGAAACGCCGATTTCGCTGCTCCTTGGATGCTGCTTGAACTGCTTATCTCTTCCAGCACCACTAATCCATCATTGAAACTCTCCCTAATCTCCCACATCCGACAGGAACAACACGCCACTCTACAACAGGCCATCTCTCCGCCTTAACAATCTACAGACCAAGACAAAGGCACAGTCTTACTGCTCGAAAAATACTGCCCGAGAATAAATTAATGCTTACGTTTCATATCTTAAACATTTAATCAAGACACCGTAAGACATTAAAAAGAAATCCTCACCTTACTTACTATTGTAGATTTAATAAAATAAAACCGACTAAGATTGATATTTGAAGAGACGGAAACTCACTGAGCTGATCCCCGGCTCTTGAGTTCTTCCAAGGGTGAGGTCTCTCTGAGGGCAGCTGTGAAATGTCTCTGTTTCTCTTCTCTGTCCACTCCATTTCCAGAGAGGTTTTTAACTTCATAGCAAGTCAGCTCAGAGAGGTCACTGCTTGGTTTTATTCACTGGGGGTTGCCTTTGCTGCCCAGACCAGTATTTATTGGCCACCTTTACTTGTCTTGGATAAAGTGGTGGTTAACCGCCTCCCTGAAATGCTGCAGTCCATGTACACCACAGTGATGTTTGGACAACAATCCCCCTCTGGCCCCACAAACCTCCCTGTCTCTGTAATCTCCCTCTGCCTTCAGGAATTACATGTCCGTGGCATAAGATTTTTATTTAGATTCATTTTTGTTTAATAAACTGGCCCAAAAAAGTGAAATATTTCGCCCCCAAACAAATTTCTGTTGATTGACCTTTTGGAGAGGCTAACACATGGACGTTGCAGTATTTTATCTCACATTGTACACGTAGAATGATGGAACTTTCTTTTAAACATTGCTAAAAAGGGAGACAATGGCTTTATGGTATTCCTGCCAGATGAGTGATATGTACAGTGTTCCGAGGATTAGGGATAGAATCCCAACATGGCTGATGGCAGCATCGGAATTCAATACAATCTAGAATGGAAAGGCGAATGATGACCATGAAACTATCGTCAAATGTTAGAAAACCCATCTGGTTCACTGTAGGGAAGGAAACGGTCATCCTCACCTGATCTGGCCTACATGTGACTCCAGACCCACAGCAATGTGGTTAACTCTCAACTGCCCTCAGGAAAAATACTTTAAAAACTATTAACAAATACTCCGCAGGTATCACTTAAAAACTGGCTGTTCCCATTGGGACTGTGAATTTCTGAACGGCCTGAACTAAAACGGAGTTTCAGCGTCACCTTCTCCCTGTCTCACATCAGTCTGTTTACACCCAACTCCAGAACACTCTCATTGAGCCAAGCAGCCCTCAGTGCAGCCCTGTCATTTTGATTGTCTGCTCATACCTGCACTGCCCTCAGCCTCCTGTACTGTTCCAATGCATCTCAAATGGGAGCTCAGGGACAGAACCTCATCTTTCAATTCAGCCCTTTGTAACCCCAGAGTCAACATGGACCTCAGCAATTTCTGAACGAACAGACAGTTGTCAGAAGCTGTAACATTCCACCTGAAAAGGTACTGGAATTTGAGTCCAAAAGGATTTTTAATGGGAAGTTTACAGCTTAACATCATGAAGTGGGTGATTGGGTCTAAATCTGAGAGTTCTTACAAAGAGACGAGGTGTAATCTGGATAAACCTGTGCTCCCTCTCAGGCCAATATCTCCTTCCTCTGCTGCAGGGCCCAGAACAGAGCACACACCCAAAGGGTGATCCAACCATGAATTTGTACATCTTTCTGCTTAACAAAAATGTTGAAGATATTTTACCACAAACAGATCAGACAAACCTTTCTCCTTCCACAGTTTAAAGCCAATGATATTCAGATCCTGATGACTCCATTGACTGTAAAAACTTGCTTTTGAGATCCCAGCCTCAATCATTCTGATTTAATATCCTACGAAATGAATTCACAAAACAAAACTTTCAGTCAGTGCAGGAAGAATATAAAGACATACTTTTCGCTTGGTACGTGCTTGATGTGTAAATGCCTCTCTTCAAATCGCACCCCCCCCCTTCCGAGGAAGGGGACATGCACATGCGCCTCACCTGTACCTTGCCCCTAATAAAGATGGCGGCCATATCCCAGGACCTATCACCGCCTGAGGGCCGCAGCCATTTTCCCATCTGCTGCAAACGCGGGACCGAGAGTTTCTAATTCAGACTAATGACCCACACAGAGGGTAATTAAAACTTCCCAGTCTAAAGTGATTCATTGGGCCCCAAGATCCCATACTACCCGCGGGAGCCTGTGCCCCATAACCTGAGCCGCCTAAGGAATTTTAATTTTGTTTCTTTCAAAGATGTGAAAAGAAGGGCCCTGTATAGACTGCTGCTTCACACCGTCCACCTCTTCTCCCTCATCCACCGTCCGGACACGCCTTGGCGTGCCCATATGCCACCGGGTGGTGGGGATCCCCAGTGGAGGGCTCTCTACGCAGGAGTCCTCCCCCTTTCTCTCGGGTATCTGGGGTGGAGGGTGTTGCACGCAGCAGTCCCCTGCAACCGCAGATTGCGGTGGTTCACGGACTCCCAGCCCAAGTGCTTGTTCTGTGGCGCTGTGGAGTCCGTGGACCATGTATATATTGGGTGTGGGCGTTTGCACTCCCTTTTTGATTTTCTTAAAAACCTCCTCCTCTGCTTTTGGTTGCACTTCAGTCCCACGCTCCTGATCTTTGGGCACCCGGTACGGAGGAGGGAGGGCAGGTCCGAAGACCTCCTCGTGAGTCTGCTCCTGGGCCTGGCCAAACTGGCCATCAACAGGTCCAGGCAGCGGGCTGTGGAGGGGGTCGTTAGGGCCGACTGCCTGCCCCTCTTCCGTGGTTACGTTAGAGCCCGGGTGTCCTTGGAGAAGCAGCACGCGGTGTCCACCAACACCCTGGAGTTGTTCAGGGAGAAGTGGGCGCCACAGGGAGTGGAGTGCATTATTTCCCCGTCCAACTCTATTTTGATTTAGTCCCTACCCTCCCCTTCACTGTTTTGATCACATAGCATTGCCCTTTGATGTGAAGGGCGGTGCTTGTCACTGGCCACTCGGGTGTTTTCCTATCTTCCTGGTGGTGGAAATTGAATAAAGATTCGTGCACTTTGTGTCTTTCACTGTATCTCACACCTGCACACACACACCATGGGTGCTGGGGTAAAAATAAGTACTACCGCAGTTTAAAAAAAATTAACAGGAGATTGGGTGATAATAAAAAAAAAGGAAAAAAAGACATAAACATGAGATTGCATATGGCCATACTAGAAAAAAAAAAGTGTATCATTATCTGCGTCTCCAAAGGCACTCTCCCCTTCCCTGTTTGCATCTCCCATATTCACCAACGGCCAACTCACGTGGCACTGCATCGGCAGAGTTACTGGTGACCTGTCATCCCATTGGCCACGCCCCTCATTCACTCCCATTGTTTGGATGACCCGCTGGTTCCACTTGGTCGACCAGTCCCACCACCTTTTCCTAATGGTCTAAAGATGCCATCAATCAGCTGGACCCCATTGTGAGGTCAGTGTCGGGATCCTCCCCCTATCTGAATCAAACCCAGAAGGTCGGCCCGGACGTAATTTCACATTGGCCCCAAGGTCCCGTACTTCCCGCGGGAGCCTGTGCCCCACAACCTGAGCCGCCTCCGGAATTTTAATTTTGTCCCCTTAAGGGATATACAAAGGAAGGCCCTGTATCGACTGCTGCTGCACACCGTCCACCTCTTCTCCCTCATCCACCGTCCGGACACGCCTTGGCGTGCCCATTTGCCACCGGGCGGTGGAGAACCCCAGTGGAGGGCTCTCTACGCGGGAGTCCTCCCCCTTTCTCTCGGGGATCTGGGGTGGAGGGTGCTGCACGCAGCAGTCCTCTGCAACCGCAGATTGCGGTGGTTCACGGACTCCCAGCCCAACTGTTTGTTCTGTGGCGCTGTGGAGTCCGTGGACCACGTATATATTGAGTGTGGGCGTTTGCACTCCCTTTTTGATTTTCTCAAAAACCTTCTCCTCTGTTTCTGGCTGCACTTCAGTCCCACGCTCCTGATCTTTGGGCACCCGGTACAGAGGAGGGAGGGCAGATCCGAAGACCTCCTCGTGGGTCTGCTCCTGGGCCTGGCCAAACTGGCCATCAACAGGTCCAGGCAGCGGGCCGTGGAGTGGGTCGTTAGGGCCGACTGCCTGCCCCTCTTCCGTGGTTACGTTAGAGACCGGGTGTCCTTGGAGAAGGAGCACGCGGTGTCCACCAACACCCTGGAGTCTTTCAGGGAGAGGTGGGCACCGCAGGGAGTGGAGTGCATTATTTCTCCCTCCAACTCTATTTTGATTTAGTCCTTACCCTCCCCTTCACTGTTTTTAAAGAAAAAAAAAGAAGAAAAAAAATCAAACCCAGAAGGTGTGTGGATGGTGTCAATCAGGAACAACAAGCAGAAGGTGCTGGGAAATCTCAGCAGGTCTGGCAGCATCTGGGAACCGAAATCTGTCCAGTGACCCTTCCTCAGATCCGATGGGAGCTGGGAAAATTAGAATCCTGACAGTGTGGAAACATGCCATTCGTCCCAAAAGGTCCACAGCGTTCCTCCGAAGGGTATCCCACCCAGACCCATTCCCCTACCCTATTACTCTACATTTCTCCTGACTAATGCACCTAACCAACACATCCCTGAGCATTATGGGAAATTTAGCTTGGCCAATTCAACTAACCTGCAGATCTTTGTATTGCAGGAGATAGCGGTTAAAGAGTAAATAATAGGCAGGGACAGAACCCAAAGAGAGACTGGAACATTTGGAAAGACAAAGGAGTGGATTATGATCTGGCTGGGGGGATGCATAGCTATTAATGAAGGGGTCAGGAACCTGTGTCTGGCAGCATCTCAGTGGAGGTGGTGGAAATGGTGACTGACGATCTATGTTCTGCTGCAAAACAGACCCTGAGCTTCCAGCTGCCTGCCACTTTAACACACGAACCTGTTCCCTGGCCAACATCTCTGTCTCACGTTTACTGCAGTGGTCCAGTAAAGCCAGTTTTTCAAGGACTGCAATTTCCCCTCCCACATAGTCAATACCATCGAATGTGTCTCCTCCAATTCTCGCACCTCTGTCTTTGAAATCCACACCTCCAACTGCAACAAGGATCGAACCCTCCCCAAGTCCTTACCTTCCACCCAGATACAACACATCATCCTCTGCCATTTCCACCACCTACAATCAAACCCCACCATCAGATACTTAAGGGGTTTGACAGGATAAATAGTGAGAGGATGTTTCCCATCATGGGGGAGTCCGAAACCAGATTCTGTGTCAGTCGCGCAATAAAGGGTTCCGTTTCAAATTCATCAAGTTTAAGGCGACACCGACGCGGGTAAGGGGTTTCAGTAGCAATGGAGCTGGGGTGAGGAGGAGACAAACAACGTTTAAGAGATTGGAATTTCTGGTGTTTGTGATTGTGTAGGTGTCTAATCAGAAGGTCAGCTTGAGGTCAGATATGACAGCAATATTGTGAAGAGTGTAGTTCTGCCTCAGACAGTTCCCAGTGGGAGGGAGGGACTCAGCAGTAAAGGAAAGGAATTTGTAAGGCAATGGGTTTAACCATTACAATGTTTCATTAGAGGAAACTGCACCTAATCGAGTAGTGGGAGTGTGGTTAGCAGTTTGATAACTGAGTAACAGTGGTTTAATGGAGAGGGATGATGGGGAGGAAGAGTTGGGCATCGTCAGTGTACATGTCAAACCCAACATGGTGCTTTTGCACAATGTCACCTCCTGGCATTGTACGTGAGATACAGGAGGGACCAAGGACACCAAATGCAAGAAATTCAGAAAGGAAAGGGAGAGCGGAGATGGAGCAGGATTTTGGAAGAGAAGGGCATAACCAAAAAAGACAGAACAAGGAACAATATCTGTGAATCGGTGAGGGGGACTGATGATGAGGAGGAGGAAAGAGAGTTGGAAAGTCTGTAGTTTAGTGAGATTAGAGTAAAGGGTCAAGATGAGCTCTGATAAGGTTTGACATGAGATTGGAGAAAGATGTCAGTTTAGGACAAAAACCAGGAACATTCCGTGACGCAGTTTGGCTCCGTGGGCTAGTGGGAGGGAGGGAAGCAGCAGATTGGATTATCTCAGTCTTAGTGACAGCGAAACTCCATGTGCTCCAAACTCTTGTTGTTGGAGAGAATGTTGATGGAGACAGGATGATGAACACTGTTTCACAAAGAAACAAAACCAGAGTAAGTGATATTTAAAGTGAGTGAACAAACCTAATGTATTTAACGTTTATCCAAAATATTACAACAAATGACTGAAGTCCTGGTTCGAATCCCATCTTGGCAGATGGTGGAGTCTGAATTCAAGAAAAAAATAACTGGAATTAGGAATCTCCTGATCTCCATGAAACCATTGTCAATGGCGAAACAAATCCTGCCAACCTGACAGTGGCCCAGCCAGCTACTCATTGTATTAATCACTGCAAAGTCTCAACAAAGGAATGAAACTGGATGGACCGCTTGGTATCTAACAAGGCACCAGAAAATACAACCACAGAATCAGCCCTCTCGATGGTGGAACGTCCTCCAGACGAACATCTGGTTTTTGGTGCCAAAATGTGCAGAGCTGTCTCACCGACCAATCAAGGAAGAGCCCGACATAGTCATACTCACAAAATCAACCCTTACAGACAATGACCAGACACCATCATCACCATCCCTAGATAGAGAGTGTGATGCAGGAAAAGCACAACAGGTCAGGCAGCGTCCAAGGAGCAGGAGAATCGATGTTTCGAGCCTAAGCCCTTCATCAGCCTGACCTGCTGTGCTTTTCCAGCACCACACACTCGACTCTGATCTCCAGCATCTGCAGTCTTCACTTTCTCCTAAAATCTCTGGATATGTCCTGTCCCACCGGCAGGACAGACGAGGCAGAGGTGCTGGCACAGTGGTGTACAGACAGGGAGGATTTGCCCTGGGAGTACTCAGCATTGATTCCGGACACCAGGAAGTCTCACGGCTCCAGCTGATAACCACGTCCCGTACTCCCTCGGCTGATGAATCAGTTCTCCTTCATGTTGAACAATATTTGGAGGAAGCACTGAGGAAGTAAAATGGCATCAAACCTACTCTGGGTACAGGATTTCAATGTCCACAATCGAGACGAGCTCTGCAACAGAATTACTGACTGAGCTGGTCAGGTCCGAAAGGATATAGCTGCTCAACTGAGTCTGCAGCGGGTGGTGAGGGAACCAACAAGAGGGAAAAACATACTTGATCTCATTGTTATGAATTGACTAGCTGCAGATATATCTGTCCATGACAGTATCGGTACGAGCGACCATCACACATTCCTTTTGGAGTCAAAGTATTGCGTTAAAGTTGAGAAAAACCGCCATTGTGTCAAGTGACACTATCACCGTTCTAAATGGGATAGACTTTGAAGAGATGTAGGATCTCAAACTGGACATCTCTGAGGCACTGTGGGACATCAAAAGCAGCAGAACTGTACTGCAGCGCAATCTATAATCTCATGGGATTGTAAATTCCACTCTCAACCATCACAATGTACAGTAAAGGAGGGCATGCCAAGAGCAGCACCAGGCATAACTAAAAATGAAGTGCCAACCTGGTGAAACTACCAAACAGGACTATCTGCATTTCAAACAGCATCAGCAGCAAGCAACAGAGTTAAGTGATCCCACAACCAATGCAACAGATTGGAGCTCTGCAGTTCTACCACACCCAGTTGTGAAAGGTGATGGAGAATTAAACAACTCACTGGAGGAAGCATCACAGATATCCCCACCCTTACTGATGGAGGGGCCTCACACATCCATTCACCAGATAAGATGACAGCATTTGCAGCAATCTTCAGCCAGAAGTGCAAAGTGGGATGATCCATCTCAGCCTTCTCCAGTGGTTTCCAACATCACAGATGTGAGTTTTAAAGCAGTTCAGTTGAGTTTGAATAACATCAAGAAATGGTTAAGTCGTGCAAAGGCTACGGGCCCTGCCAATATTCTGGCAATAATACTGATGGCTTGTGCTCCAGAACTTGCCACCCACCAATCCAAGTACCGCTCCAGCACTGGCATCTACCGACAATGTGGAACATTGCCCAGGGATGTTCAACACAAAAACACAGGGCAATCCAACCCAGGCAATTTCCATCTATCAGCCCACACTCGATTAGCAGTAAAGTGATGGAAGATGTCATCGACAGGGCTACCAAGCAGCAGATGCTCAGTAACAGCCAGCTGAGTGACACTCATTTTAGGTTCCACCAGGGCCACTCAGCTCTCGATTGTGTTACCGCCCTGATTCACAATCTGGCAACCAGCTGAATCCCAGAGGCGAGGTGAGGTGAGTGTGATAACTCAATCCCAGTCCAAGACCACTATTTCTAGCTGATTCCACCCTTGTCTCAGGTCATGTCATCTCATCCACTTTGTGTTATCTCCAGCCTTCATTTTCTAAACATACTCAGGGCCAGCTTCCCACATTCAACCTCCCTGTAATCTCATGAAAGTCTAAATCTCTGCTTGTTGATTCATCAAAAGGCTCCTAATTATAATCAACAGCATACAGCCATAGAGATGTACAGCAAGGAAACAGACCCTTCGGTCCAACCCGTCCATACTGCCCACATACCCCAACCCAAACTAGTCTCACCTGCCAGCACCTGGCCAATATCCCTCAATTTAAAATTCTCACACTTGATTTAATTCCTGGCTGTGATAATCCCTAGCTCCCTGCACCACACACACTTTGAGACCTCGACAACCCATTTTCTTCGAGACTCCCAACCATTTGTTAATTCATTACTTCACCTGTGTGGCTGTTTCTACAGTTGCTGAAGCAGCTTGGTCTGAACTTCGCAGCCAAAACCATACAGGTCTGCTTTCCACCTTTAAGACATCCCTCAAAACCTGCTTTTTGACAATGCTTTTGGTCACCTGACCTAATATCTCCATCTCTGGCCTTATGTCCAAAGTTCTCAACATTATTTTTGTGAAATTATAAGCATGACAATAAAAATACAAAGTGTTGTTGATTTAGACATTATTTTCAAATCATCACTGTTGCTGTAATGAATAATCTGTAATGTCTCTTACCCAACCACATTGTGGAAGCACCTTCACCACACAAACTGCAGCTGTACAAGAAAGTCAAACATCATCCTCTCCACAAGCAACAGGGCTTTGGCATTAATCACTGGTATCTGTGGAAGGAGAAACACAGTTGGTGTTTCAGGGAGTGCAAAACAGATTACAGGGAATGAAAATGGTGCAGAATTTGATAGACAGAAATGGAAGGAAAATACACTTGCTTGTTGGAAAAAAGAATTCTTGACTGTCAAATATATTCAAGAAAAAAGTAATCTGATAATAGAGCAGTACATGGTCAGGGGCTGGGCCGCAGTGAAAAACTCATTTACAAAGGGTCTATAAAAGTAATAATACATTAGTAAACAGACCAAAAATACACCCATGGTTCGAGACTAAGGAAGCTAGATATTGACAAAGTTGTCATGAGGGAGCCCAGAGGTGAATCAGAGCAGCATTGGCTGCTGTGATCACAATGACTCTATACTAGAGAAAGGCTGCACATGCGCCTGGCTGCACCTTGCCCCCTACAAAGATGGCGGCTCCGCACGTGTCCAGTGAATCGTTGTCCTGAATAAAGATGGCGGCGCTCACTCAGACCTGCAGCCGGGCTGAGGCCATTCCCCATTTACTGCAAACACGCGACTGGGACGTTCAAATTTGTGTTTTCCAACGTGCACAATTTGTTTGTAAAACCTCTCCGCTCATAGCAACACAGTTTTTCTCCCGTTTCCCAGTTTATTTCTTTCCTTACCGTATCCTTTCTCTCCATAACTTCCCGAGCATTCATTCCAGCGACTCTGCTCCGCGCGCGAGGGTGATCACATGGTTTAGTTTGATTTTGATTGGTTGGAGGATCAACCTCCCGCTCGGTCACCCAGATCCGCCCACCGTCCTTTCATTGGTCCGGTGCTGACATCAATCACCCGCGGGATACTTTGTTGACTAGAGCAAACGCAGTGTGTCCTGCTTTAGCTGATATGTTGGGTAATGGGATGGGAGAGTTTACTGAGGGGAAGAATTCCCTTGTGTGAGCTCTGCAGTAGATTTCCTTTATTCATGGAGGGAATTCCCTTCCTACTCATGACTGTATAGCTGTGATTGATGAATCAATCCCATCTGCATCAGTACAAAAACACCCCATTTTCATTCCTTTTCACAACATCTGAGATCTTTAGCACATTATATCAAGCTCTTCTTTGGAAACAAAAAAAAACATGAAACGGAGCCTCAAGGAATCGGAGCAGGAGTAGGGCATTCACCACCTTCAGCTTGTTCCCCCATTCTATCAGATCATGGCTGGGCCAACCCAGACCTCAACACCTCTTTTTTGCTTCATCCGCATAGCCCTCAACTGCTCAATATTTTAAAAATCTATCTGCCCTCTTTTAAAATAATTTGAGATAGAATTATAGATTCCCTACTATGTGGAAACAGGCCCTTCAGCCCAACAAGCCAGAACTACCCTCCAAAGAGTAACCCAACTATTCCCCTCCCACATTTAACTTTCACAATTGTTTGTGTGAGAAAATTCTAGCCATTCACTGAGAGAAAAAATCTTTACTTTTTCTAAAATGAATGTTCCCTTATGTCATGTCCCCTGGTTTGAGACTTCATTGGTGCTGGAAGATCTAGTCAACATCTACTCTGTCAAGTTCCTCAGAATCTTGTTTCCATAAAATCACCCCTGCTTATCTATTCTTGATAGGTCAACCCTTTCGGCCTCAAAGCACCTAAGTGAATCTTTTTTAAATGGTCTCCGATGTTGGTTTATCCTTTATTAAATATGGGAGCTAACATTGTACACAGCACTGCAAGTGAGGACTCAGCAACAGCCAGTATGGTTAACCAATCCTCAGTCCATGCTAATACATTACCCCGATACAATGAGCTCCTAAATTGTGCAATTAACTTTTCTGTAGCACCTTATCATTTGCATTTTTAATATCCAAATACAGAACATCATTGGATTGGCCTTTATCAGTCCTGCTTGTTATCTCCTCAATGAACTGTTGCAAATTTGTCAAATATAGTTTCTCTTTCACAAAACCCAGTCTACCATGTTTAATGATAAGCTTTTCTAAATGTCCTGCAATTTCTTACTTTAACATTCGACTCTGTAGATTCTTTCAATAGATTTGCTAAGTATGATCCCCCTCTCTTAAATCCATGCGGAATCTGTCCAATCCTGTCACTGTTCAGTTAAAAACTTGACTGTACTCCAATGTAGTTAGTAAATATATCTGTATTTATTTTTAAAAATTGATTACTTATCAATGATGGACCCATGCAATATCAAAAAATTAGTGACTCTGCATTTGGGTTATAATGTTTCTTTCTGTTAATTCCTTTTCATACTGTTATGCAGACAGCACCAAGTGCTCACTCTTAATTGTGAGTAACTTTGAAAATAATATATTTTAAAAATGACATCCCAAAATGCTGCCTCATTATTGTGCAAGGAGGATTTTTTATTCAATAGTTTGCAGATAAAATTGCTGCAATTTGGCCAGACTGCAGGTTACACCAAAGTGGCAACGCTGGTCTCAAATTCTTACTTGACACTGCCCAAGGCGATACTGATGGGACTTCACTTTGCCATTCTTGTTCACCAGCTTTATTTCTAGGTTTAATTCTATAATCATCCTAGAGCTTGTAATTTTCGACAACTTCTCTTTTAGGTACATATGTAAATATCATACTGAAATGTTGCACTGAATGGTACCAAATCTGAAATTAGTCTCTGATCTGATAGTAACGTGCTTTGACCCTTCTACGCATGTATTGGCATAAGTCTATGCCAGTTATTTTTCTGAAGCCTGTGATTGCTGATGAAGGGCTTATGCCCGAACCACCAACTCTCCTGCTTCTCGGATGCTGCCTGACATGCTGTGCTTTTCCAGCATGACACTTTTCGACTCTGATGTCCAGCTTCTTTGGTCGTCACTTTCTCCTTTGACTAGATTTAACCAAGAATAATTTTTGTTGATCAAAGTGCAATAGGAACCAATTCATGAAATTCAGATATCTCACATTTACCTTAACTATGTGAAGGCTAAGACATTACTAAATTATTGTCAGTAATTGAAACCATGCTGACAAACTTGTGCAGTATTAGTGCCTCACCTTTAGAGTGTTCCCAGATATCGCGCAGCTGCGGTATTTTGTTTTGCACTCAGCTATATGTTGTTCTCACTTGTTTCTTTGTGCAAGATTACAAAATTAACTTAGATGAATGAACTTATGATTTCTTTAACCAATGTTGGGAGAAAAATAAATGTCAGTATTTCAAGTGCTGAGAAAGTAAAATAAACTGATAATCAGTAGAATATGTTTAAGATTGATATGGAACAAATGCTGGCAAATGGGATTAGATTAACTTTTGATATCTGGTCAGCATGGGCAAGTTGGACTGAAGGGTCTGATTTTGTGTTGTACAATTGTGACTTAATTCTCTCAATTATTCAAGAAGTTAAATACTTCGAGATAGAAAAGGAGAATTTATGCAGAGAATGCACTTGAAATGATGATTGAGGTATATCAAACTCACATTATTTCATGGCCTTTTCCTCTGGATTCTTCAATGAACAAACTTGTTTTATTATCTGAATAACTATGTACCATATGATTTGTTTCGCACAAAATATTTCATGAGGATCTAGTGAACTATTAAGATGTGTTCATTTTTAAAAATTTAGACAGCTTGATTGTTAAGCAAGAAAAGGTTAGCGGTTTACTCCCACTGAATCATTGGTCTATAAAAGATAACAAGCTTTTTATCTTTTCTGGACACTGAATATATGGAAGTCAATTCTGAAGGAAAGAATCTTCGTCGGTAATGGAGTAATTGCTTCTGATCTCTCTTCAGGTTATAGAGGCTCGGAAAGAAATGAGTTGGCCAAAGTTAGCAACATCATTTGGATGGCCTATGCTCATTGGGGAAACTTGCAAGATCTGTTGAAGAAACACGTGTTTCAGAGTGTATGCAATAAACCTGAACATTGTTATTTTTTCACAGAGCTTGGGACCCAACTGGAGCAGCAATGAAGTATGTATTGTTTCTTAAATTTCTGAGCTTACCAAATTATTGTTGGTAAATGCAGGTGACTTGATCAAAGCACATTTCACATGCCCCAGCTAGGAATTTGGTCCCAATTCTGTCAGTCCATCCATTCCTATGGATAAGAGGTATTTTAAATGTGAGCACTCCATTTAACTATTTGAATTGAATACTTCAGTCGTTACGTCCTCTTGGATTCTTAATTTCAAATTACTCAATGTGATTTTTTGTCCCCCCTGAATTTGCCAAGCACTGGGCAGTTCTAGAATATTCCAAATTTTTACAATAGATGCATTTACACTATTGAAGGCAACCTGGCAGATTTGAATACCATTCAGGTAGTCAACAATAATACATAAGTAACTTTATGAATTGCTTACTGTACACCAACAACACAAGCCAAGCACTATTGAAACCACAGATTGTCTCCCATGGATTCCCAAATCTAAACAGTGCATTCCAGATATGCTCAATATCACCATCTGGGAGCAATCTCCCAAAGTGCTCCCAGAATTTAGAAAGTGCACACACTGCCCTCCAATGCTAAATCTGCTGTCACGAGCTTCACTCTTATTGCATACAATGACATTTATTGTCCAGTTCTTTAACGTGACAATTGATTTTACAAACAATTTATAAAATTCTTTAAATCCTGAAGAAATGTGATGTCAGCCCTTTGTAGAAGTGAATGGAAAGTGTGATGTTTGCTTGACCTTTAGCTCTATGTATCCGACCGAACTGAACCTTTAGCAAGATGTGGGATGTTTCCCACACACTTTGTTTAAAAAAGCGAAGATTATGCTCTGAGATTTCAACGTTCAATCAGGTTAAATAAAAATCCTCCCAAAAATTGAGTTTGACTTCAGTTCCTTGAAAGAGACATGCTCTCGGCGTTCAATTTTGTTACATGTGATCATTCTTTGGTAAAGGTGGCTGTGTGTAACACCGCAGGATGTTGTACTGAAGTGCCTCATTGGGTGGATGAGCTTTATTACTGGTGTAACTTTGCTCATTTTGAGATGGAATGTTACTTTGAGTTAAATCTTGTTTTAAAACTGAGACGTGCTGTGTAACTCAAGTGTGGAAACTATGCTCATGTTTGCAATGAACCTTCACTTTTGGAGATTATTTACGAAACAGATCGGAAAAATGTTACAGCTCACTTTCGAAAGCACAGTGCTGGAGAACCGCAGGTCCAGCAGCATCTCTGAGGGGAATAAAACATTGTAAGTTCCAAGTCTTATGACCTTTTGTCCGTACAGACAAAGAGTCAGTGAACTTGAAATTTAACATTTTTTTCTCCAGCACCTGCGGTTTATTGTTTTGTTATCGATCCTATGATTTGACTTGGGGAGTGAGAGGCAGCAACTGTGATCAACGAGGATAAAACTCCCCACCCACGGAAAACAAACTGGTTCTTTATTCTTTGCAAAACACGACTGTCAATAAGAAATGCAATTAAGCTAAGTGCAAGGCTGCATACCACCTGCCTTGTCTCAAACTTGCTACTCACCTTTGAGGAGTAATCTGTCAGAATTGTGTTTGCTCCCTTCTTTTGAGATCACAGTCCACCAATGTCCCAGTTCCAATTCCTGGGCTGGGCCCGGTTACCACACTGCACTGGGGTGGGGAGATTTGTGTCAGCCTGAAGTTTTTGTTTAGAGCAACATTGCGAGTTGAAGTTGACGGTTTTGACTAATATTATGTCATCAAACTTCTTCCGAATATATTGATTAACTGGACTGAGCCGGTTTACATGCAGCCCTGTTAGTCGTTCTGTAATATTCTAAGTTAAGAATCACACAATACCAGGTTATAGTCCATCAGGTTTATTTGGAAGCACACTAGCTTTCGGAGCGCTGCTGCTTCATCAGGTGATTGTGGAGGGCACAAATCTAAGACACAGAATTTATAGCAAAAATTTATAGTGTGATGTAACTGAAATTATCCATTGAAAAATACCTTGATTGTCTGTTGAGTCTTTCATTTGTTCGAATACCATGATCGTTTCACTTCTTTCATGTGAAAATCACACAGCCTTTTTTTTTGAAGTTGCATTCCTGACAGTGGCCCACCAAATCACTCATTGTATTAATCACTGCACAGTCTCAACAAAGGAATGAAACTGGATGGCCCACATTACATCTACCAATGCACTGGAAAATACAACAACACAATCGGCCCTCTTGACCCTGCAACATCTGTCTCACTGTGGGCCAACAGCAGCAACAGAACTGTACTCCAGCCCAATCTGAAATCTCATGGCCTGGTGTATCCCCCACTCAACCATTAACGTTAAGCCAGGGGAATCAACCCTAGTTCAATGAAGAGTTCCGCAGGGCATGCCAGGAGCAATACCAGGCATACCTAAAAATGTGGTGCCAATCTGGTGAAGCTACAGTGCAAGCAACACCAAATAGAACTATGTGATCCAACAGCCAATGGATCAGATCTGAGCTCTGCAGTTCTGCCACACCTAGTCACGAATGTTGATGGGCAATTAAACAACTCACTGGAGGAAGCATCACAGATATCCCCACCCTTACAGATGGAGGGGCCTCACACATTCATGCAACAGATAAGACAACAGCATTTACAGCAATCTTCAGCCACCAGTGCCATGTGGATGAGCCTTTACATTTGTAAATGACATCACAGATAGGAATCGAATTGGTTGAAAACTCATTTCAAATCAGATCAAGAAATGGACAAGTAGTGTAAAGGCTATGGGCCCTACCAGCATTGTGGGAATAGTACTAATGGCTGTGCTCCAGAACCTGCTGCCCACCAAGATAATTACTGCTCCAGCCCGGGCACCTACCGACATTGGGAAATGTTTTCCAGTGTTGTTCAATACAAAAACGCAGGACACATCCAACCCAGCCAATTTCCCTCCATCAGTCCCCACTCGCTCTGCAGTGAAGTGATAGAAGTTGTCGTGAACTGTGCTGCCAAGCACATGCTCATAATATCCTGCTCAGTGACGCCCAGTTTGGGTTCTGCCAGGGCCAATCAGCTCCTGAGCTTGTAACAGACTTAATTCACAAACTGACAAACAGTTGAATCCCAGAGCTGAGGGTGACAGCGCAGTCCCACTCCATAACCACTATTTTGACTTCAGTGATATCACCTGACCTCACCAGGGTCTCAGCTCATTTACTGAAACACTCATTCATTCCTTTTGTTAACTCTAGATTTCATTCTCTAAACCCACTACTGGCCAGCATCCCACAATCACCCTCCCTATAATGTCCAGAATATTAAAATCTCTACCGCCCAAGTGCTCACTTGTACCAGAACTTGCTGATCGATCAAAAGGCTCCCATTTATAAGCAACAACAATTTACTTTCACGCACTTGATTTAATTCCTGTCTGTAATCATTCCTATCTTCCTGCACCACACACCCTTTCACATCTCAATAACTCATTTTAGTTTAGACTCCCAATGATGTGTTTATTTTTGAGTTCAGCTGTGTGACTGTTTCTACAGATTCCAAGGCAACACAGTCTGGAATTCCCACCCTCTAAGATCTGCTTTCTTCCTTTAACGCATTCCTGAAAAATTGCTTATTAGGCAATGGTTTTGGTCACCGGACAGAATATTCTTCAACTTTGGCCTTATGTCAAAAGTTCTCAATATTTTTGTGAAATTAAAAACATGTTGATTTGTATAGATATCTTCTACATTTCACTATCGCCGAGTGAATAATCTGTAATGACTCTTACCCAACCGCGTTGTGGGAGCGCCTTCACCATTCAAACTGCAACTGTACAAGGAAGTCAAACATCACCCTCTCCACAGGCAACAGGGCTTCAGCAATGATCACTGGTATCTGTAGAAGAAGAAATACACATGATGTTTCAGGGATTGCAAAATGAATTATAGGGAATAAAAAAGGTGCAGAATTTGACTGTCAGAAATAGAAGGGAAATCCACTCGCTTATTGGAAAAAACAATTCTTGACTGTCAAAGTTATTGTGCAAAAAACCTGATAATGATCAATATCCCATTGTATTCTGAGACAACCTTTATCACTGTCCACAATACCTCCAATTTTGGTGTTACCTGCAAATTTTACGAACTGTACCGGCTCTATTCACATCCAAATCATTTAAATCGATGAAGAAACGATTCCAGAAAAAAAACGTGCATTTCTCTGGGTTTGAATGTGCTCTGTGTAAATCCTGTCCTTTGACTCTCTACCAGGGAGGGCGACACATACACACCGCTGAACTTTGCCCCCGACAAAGCTGGCGGTCGCGCACGTGTCCAGTGAATCTTTGCCCCGAATAAAGATGGCGGTGATCACATGATGAGGATATTTTCCGGTTTACTGCAAAAACGGGAATGTAAGTTTCTAATTTGTATCTTCCGATGTGCACCAAATGTTTGTAAAATCTCTCAGCCCATACGAACACCATTTCCTTCCATTTCCTGCTGTTTATTTCTTTCCTTAACAACAACTCTCCATCCCCACGTCCCGCACATCCACGCCCACTGTGAGGATGATCACTTGGTATAGTCTAGTCCTGTCCCTCATTTACTCTGATTGGTCGGGGACCAAATGCTCCGCCAGGTCCTCCAGCTCTGACCCTGCCTTTCCATTGGTCTTCCACTGACATCAAACACCAGGGGCCCATTGTTGCCTGGAGCATGCGTATTGCTTCGTGGCTTTTGTTGCTGTTTATTAGTTACAAGAGTGAGACACAAAGTTAAAAATCACACAACCACCTGATGAAGAAGCTGCAAAGCGAGTGCTTCCAAATAAACCTGTTGGACTATAACCTGGTGTTCTGTGAATTTTAATTTTGTCCATCCTAATCCATCACCAGCACCTGAAAGTCAAGAGTGTGGGAGGAATGCAAAATATAACAACAAAAGATCTCGGAACAGGAGAAGGCCGTCCTGCCCTTTGAGCTTGCTCTGCCATTCATTAAGATCATGGCTGATCATTTCGTGGACGCAGAACCATTTACCAACGTTCTCACCATATCCCTTAATTAATTAGTTATTTCTTTTTAAAAAAGTTACCTTAGCTTTAAAAATGTTTACTGAACTAGCATCAACTACTTCCCTGGGCAATGAATTCCATCGAGGTCAAGAAGCTCCTTCTCAATTTCAGTCCGAAATTTGCTGCGTCTAATCTTGAATTGATGCCCTCTTGTCCTGGCTTCGTCTGCCAGTGGTAACATTCTCTCTACTTCTATTTTATCCATTCCATTCATTATTTTATATGTTTCCCATTCTTCTGATTTCCAATGAATATATTACCAATCTACTCAGTCTCTGTTAAGCCAAACCCCTCAACTCCGGAATCAACCGAGTTAACCTCCTCTGCACCCCCTCTAGTGCCGGTACATCCTTGAGCAAGTAAGGAGACAGAAACTACATGCAGTACTCCAGGTGTGGCCTCACCAGCACCCAATACAGCTGGAACATAACCTGTGCTTTTAAACACAATCCCTTCAGCAATGAAGGCCAAAATTCCATTTGCTTTCTGAATTGATTGTTGTACCTGGTAACCAACCTTCATGCAGAAGGATAATCAGGTGCCCCTGCATAGCAAATGATGCAACTTTTTAAAATTTAAGTAATAATCTCATTTTTAATGTTACTCCAACCAAACAGTAGGACTTTACATTTATGAACATTCTATTCCAAATGCCAGACCATTGCCCACTCACTCAATGTATCTCTGTTCCTCTGCAAAGTTTCACCGTCCTCCACACACTTTGTTCTGCTACTCATCTTAGAGTCATATCCTAGTCTAAGATGCAAACTTTGACACCCTACATGTGGTCCCCAACTCCAAATCATCTGTATCAATTCTAAATAATTGCAGTCCCAACACTGATCCCTGAGGCACACTATTAGTCACTGATTGCCAGCCAGAATAGTACTCATTTATCCCCACACTTTGCTTCCTGTTAGTCAACCAATCTTCTATCCATGCTAATACTCTACTCTGAATGCCATGCACCTTCATATTATGCAACAGCCTCTTGCACAGCACCTTGTTGAAGGCCTTTTGGAAATCCGGGTACACCGCATGCACAGGGTCCCCGTTGTCCACCTTGTTCGAAATGTCTTCATAGAATTCCAAAAGATTTGTGAAGCATGACCTGCCCTACATGAACCCATGCTCTGTCTGTCCAATGGGACAATTTCTATTAAGATTCCGTGCTATTTCTTCCTTGATAATAGACCCAAGCATCTTTCCCACTACAGAGAATAAGATAACTTGTGTATAATTCCCCACCTTTTGTCCACCTCCTTTTTAAAAACGTGGCATCACTTTTGCTGCTTTCCAATCTGCTGGGACTGGCACTGGGGCCAGTGAATTTTGGAAAATTACTGCCATTGTGTTTGCTATTTCTCCTGGCATCTCCTTTAGTATCCTGGGATGCATTCCATCAGGGTCAGAAGACTTTTCTGTCATAAGCTCAAATACCTCCAACAGTCCAACACTAGTTGTTCCATAATAATGATAATTTCCAAATCCTCACCTATCTTTGTGTCGTTGCTAATTATTGGCAAGATATTTGTGTCCTCCACTGTGATATCCCATAATTAAATGTTCCTTCTCATTTTCCAAAGGGTCAACATTTACTTTAGCCACTCTTTTCTCATTCAATATAAAATTTTGCTATCTGTCTTTATAGTCTGTGCTAGTTTATTTTTCTCATGTTCTATCTTACGTTTCTTTATAGCTCTTCTGTGGCTTTCTGTTGACTTTTAAAGTTTTCGCAGTTCTAGTTTCACGCTGTTTTTGGCCACTTTGCATGCCTTCTCTTTCAATGTGATCGCTTTCCTTAGATACCCATCGCAGAGTATGCCTTTTCTTACAGTCCTTCCTTTTCACTGGAATATATCATTGCTGAGCACTTTGTAAAGTGCCTTTGAAAATCTTCCACTGCTCATCAACTGTCCCACCATAAAATCTTTGTTTCCAGTCTACTGTATCCAGGTTCTCCCTCATTCTATTGTAGTTCCCTGTGTTGAAGCACAGGACCCAGGTATTAGATTTTATCTTCACACTCTCCATATGTATTCTAAATTCAACCATACAGTGATCACTTCTTTCAAGAGGATCCCTAACTCTGAGGTCATTCATTATTCCTGTCTCATTGCACAGGGCCAGATGCTGGATAGATTGCTCCCTTGTAAGTTCCATTTCAAACTGTTCAAGAAAACTATCATGGATACACTTAACAAACTCAAGGCTACCCTGACTGAGCTGGTTCGATTTAATCTACATGTAGATTAAAATCACTCATGATAATAGCCGGACCATTTTTACAAGCAATAGTTATTTCTTTGTTTATTGCCCATCCCAATGTGATGTTATTATTTGGTGGCTTGCACACCACACCTGTCAGTAACTTTCTTGTTAGAATTTTGAATGCATCATTCCTGTTTCTCCTAATGTACAGCAATAACAACAACTACTTGCATTGTATGGGATCTTTTACAATGGCATATCTCCTAAGGTGCTTCATGGATGATCAAAACGTTGATTAAAGAGAATGATTTTAAAATACATCTTAAAGGAGGATAGAGAAGGTTAGGGAGGGTATTCCACAGACTTCTGCCCTTGACAGCACCATTCGTGGAGTGATGCAGGTGGGGTGGGATGGAAAGGGAATGTACAAAGGGGAAATGGAGGAGCACAGGCAGTGCATAAAGTCTTAAGGACAGAGGAGGTTCCAGACTGACTCTGTCTGTCACAGAGTATGGATGCCTCATGGAGTTTCGAGCTCTGCAATGGGTCCATGCATGTCACGTTAGTCGAGGAGAGTATAACGGTGGCTGAGAGAACTTTTGATGAGGACGAGTCGCCTGAGGTAGAATGCGCTGAGGTTAGAAACAGAAGAGGAGAGGTCACACTGCTTGGAGTATTTTTTTAATAGGCCTCTGCAGAGTTCCAGGGAGGTGGAAGAGAGGATTAGCAAAATTATTCTGGATAGGAGTGAAAGTAACAGGGTGGTCATTATGGGGGACGTTAACTTCTCCAAAATTGACTGGAAATGCTATAACTAATACGTTGGAAGAATCAGTTTTTGTCCAATGCGTACAGGAGGGTTTCCGGACACAGTATGCTGAAGGGCCGACAAGAAGAGAGGCCACATTGGATCTGATCCTTGGTAATGAACCAGAATGGGTGTTTGATTTAGTTGTAAGTGAGCACTTTGCAGAGAGTGACCATAATTCAGTTAAGTTTAGTTTAGCAATGGAAAGGAATAAGTACATACCACAGGTCAAGAGTTATTGATGGGGCAAGGGCAATTATAATGCTATTAGGCAAGAATTAGATACACAGAATGGGGTAGCAAAATACAGGGTATGCAGACAATGGAAATGTGGAGCTGGTTTAAGGAACAGATATTGCCAGTCCTTGATAGGTATGTCCCTGTCAGGCAGGAGGAAGTGATAAGGTAAGGGAACCTTGGTTTACTGCGGAAACTGCATCTCTTCCGAAGATGAAGGAGGCTTAGGTGTTGATGAGGCAAGATGGTTTAGATGAGGAGATGGAGAATTACAGATCAGCTAAGAAGGATTTAAAGAGAGAGTTAAGAAGAGCAAAGAGTGGACACGAGCAGTCTTTAAGAAATAGAATAAAGGAGAACCCTAAAGCTTTCTATAGGTATGTGAGGAATAAAAAGATGATTGGGGAGGAATAGGGCCAATCACAGACAGAATGGGAAGATGAGTGTTGACCTTGTGGAGATTGGAGAGATGCTAAATGAACATTTCTCATCTGTTTTCACTCAGGAAAAGGAGAATATTGTAGATGACGAGAATGAAGTATGAGATATTAGACTAGAAATTACCAAGGTTAGTTACAAACAGGTGTTATCAATGCTGGAAGGAGTTAAAATAGACAAGTCCCCTGGGCTGGATGGGATTTATCCGAGGATTCTCTGGGAAGCTAGGGAGAAGTTAGCATAGCCTTTGGCTTGGATATTTGAGTTGTCTTTGTCTCCAGATTTGGTACCAGAGCACTGGATGATTGCAAATATTGTGCCCTTGTTCAAGAAGGGCACTAGAGATGATCCAGGTCATTATAGAGCAGTGAGCCTTACTTCTGTTGTAGCAAAGGTTTAGGAAAGGATTATGAGAGATAATGTTTATAATCATCTGGCAAACATCAATTTGATTTCAGATAGTCAATTTGGTTTTGTCAAGGCAGATCATGTCTCACAAACCTCTGAGTTTTTTGAGAAGGTC
Organism: Chiloscyllium punctatum; assembly: GCF_047496795.1. NCBI lineage: Eukaryota > Metazoa > Chordata > Chondrichthyes > Orectolobiformes > Hemiscylliidae > Chiloscyllium > Chiloscyllium punctatum. The sequence continues at coordinate 65,144,299 of NC_092781.1, forward strand.
ACTAAGCTTGTAGATGAGGGTAGGGTATTTGACGTGGTACACATGGACAAAAGTAAAGCCTTTGACAAGATTCCACATGGTAGGCTGTTGGAGAAAATGCAGAGGCATAGAATTGAGGGTGATTTAGCAGTTTAGATTAGAAACTTGCTTTCTGAAAGAAGGCAGTAAGTGGTGGTTGATGGAAAATATTCAGCCTGGAGTCCAGTGACTAGTCACGTGCCACCAGGATCCGTTTTGGGACCACTGCAGGTATAGATGAATGGATTAGGAAATTTGCAGTCGACACTAAAGTAAGTGTAGTAGTGGACAGTGCGGAAAAATGTTACAGGTTGCAAGGGGACTTGGATAAACTGCAAAATTGGGCTGAGAGATGGCAAATAGAGTTCAATGCAACTAAATGTGAGGTGATGCACTTTGAGAAGAATAACAGAATACTGGGTCAATGGAAAAAATCTTGGTAGTGTGGTGTGCAGAGGGATCTTTTAATGCATGTACATAGATCCCTGAAAGTTGCCACCCAAGTTGATAGTGCTGTTAAGAAGGCAAACGGTGCGTTCGGTTTCATTCGTGGAGGGATTGAGTTCCAAAGTTGAAATACCTCACTGCAACTATACAAAACGCTGGTGCAGCCACACTTGGAATATTGTGTTCAGTTCTGGTGCCCATATTTCCGGAAGGATCTGGAACCATTGGAAAAGGTGCAGAGGAGATTTACCAGAACAATGCCTGGTCTGTAGAGAAGGTCTTGTGAGGAAAGGCTGAGAGACTTGAAACTCTTCTCATTGGCAAGAATAAGGCTAGAGGGATTTTGATAGAGACATACAAGATGCTCAGAGGATTAGAAAGGTAGACAATGGAAGTGTTTTTCCTAGGATGATGACGTCAGCGTGGGGGGGAATGGGGGTGGAAACCTGCTCATGACTCCACCTCCATTCCCCCCACTCCTGTTACATGCTCCGCCCCCACTCCCAGCTCCACCCACACCAGATCCCAGCTCCCAACCCTGCCGAGTTTTCACCATCCCTCCAGACCTTCCCCTCACTGAGGATGAATGATCAGTTCTCAGCAAAGGCCTCACCTTCATCCCCCTCCGTCCATGCATCAATGAATTTAATACACGCCATGACGTCAAACATTTCTTCCGTTGCCTCCGTCTCCAAGCTTACTTTCACCATCAGAACTCTGGCCCACCTACCGAGGACCCCTTCGCCCACCTCTAAAACACTGCATCCACCTGGACAACCTGCGCTGGCCTATTACCTGCCCTCGACCTCTTCATTTCCAACTGCCTCCGGGACATTAACCACCTCAACCTGTCTACCTCCCTCCCCCACTCCAACCTGTCACCCTCACAACGCACAGCCCTCCAATCTTTCTGCTCCAATCCCAACCTCACCATTTCGCCAGCAGATAAAGGGGGCGCAGTGGTAGTCTGGCGCACTGACATTTACACCGCTGAAGCCAAACGCCAACTCGAGGACACCTCTTCCTCCTGCCCCCTCGACCATGACCCCACCCCCCCATCACCAAACCATCATCTCCCAGACCATACAGAACCTTATCACCTCAGGAGATCTCCCACCCACAGCTTCCACACTCAAAGTCCAGGAACCCCGCACTGCCCGGTTCTACCTCCTTCCCAAGATCCACAAGCCGGACCACCCTGGCCGACCCATTGTCTCAGCATGCTCCTGCCCCACTGAACTCCTCTCTACCTACCACGACACTGTCCTATCTCCCCAGTCCAGGAACCCCCCACACACGTTCGAGACAGCACCCACGCCCTCCACCTCCTCCAAGACTTCTGTTTCCCCGGCCCCTAATGCCTCATCTTCACCATGGATATTCAATCCCTCTACACCTCCATCCGCCATGACCAGGGCCTCCAAGCCCTCCATTTTTTCCTCTCCAGACGTCCCCAACAGGACCCTTCCACCGACACTCTCATTTGTTTGGCCGAACTGGTCCTCACCCTTAACAATTTCTCCTTTGAATCCTCTCTCTTCCTCCAGACCAAAGGGGTAGCCATGGGCACACGTATAGGCTCCAGCTCTGCCTGTCTCTTTGTTGGCTACGTAGAGCAGTTGATCTTCTGTAATTACACCGGCACCCCTCCCCACCTCTTCCTCCGCTGCATTGATGACTGCATTGGTGACACCTCATTAACTTCACCAACACATTCCACCCTGACCTTAAATTTACCTGGACCATCTCTGACACCACCCTCCCCTTCTTGGGCCTCTCCATCTCCATTAATGATGATCGACTTGACACTGATATTTTTTACAAACCCACCGACTCCCACAGCTACCTGGATTACACCTCTTCCCACCCTACCTCTTGCAAAAATGTCATCCCATATTCCCAATTCCTCCGCCTCTGCCACATCTGCTCCCAGGAGGATCAGTTCCACCACAGAACACACCAGGTGGCCTCCTTCTTTCGAGACCACAATTTCCCTTCCCACGTGGTTAAAGATGCCCTCCAATGCATCTCGTCCGAGCAGAGCGCTTTAGGAAACATCTCCAGGACACCCGCATCAATCAACCCCACTGCCCTGTGGCCCAACATTTCAACTCTCCCTCCCACTCTGCCGAGGATATGGAGGTCCTGGTCTCCTTCACCGCCGCTCCCTCACCACCAGATGCTTGGAGGAAGAACGCCTCCTCTTCCGCCTCGGAACACTTCAACCCCAGGGCAACCTTCAACAGTTTCCTCATTTCCCCTTCCCCCACCTCATCCCAGTTCCAAACTTCCAGCTCAGCACTGTCCCAGTGACTTGTCTTGACTTGTTCTACCTGCCTATCTTCTTTTCCACCTATGCACTCCATCCTCCGACTGCTCCCGACCTATCACCTTCGTCCCCTCCCTCACTCACCTATTGTACTCTATGGTACGTTCTCCCCAACCCCACCATCCTCTAGCTTATCTCTCCACGCTTCAGGCTCTCTGCCTTTATTCCTGATGAAGGGCTTGTGCCCGAAACATCGATTTTACTGCTCCTCGGATGGTGCCTGAACTGCTGTGCTCTTCCAGCACCACTAATCCAGAATCTGTACCCCACCACATCACTTTGTCCCACAATCGTGGTATCTGGCTGTGCACAAAGAGAAGTGGCACAGTCTGTACTGAGATGCACTGGGGCCCTGAAACACATGTTAAAGACTAAAATCACCAGAGCATTGAGAGCCCCACCACATTTTTTGCATGTTCTATTGTTTTTACTCTGTTCCTGCATTCCCTTGTTTTTTCTTAATAAAGTCGTTATTACACACATCTGCACAAGCTGTGAAATTAACTCAGGCCTCTCGATCCAAGATTCGGGATATTTTCACCACATCACAAGGCATCGACTCGAACCTTCCCTGTCCCTGAGCCTGCTGAGTCACGCCTGAATCAACTTCGCAATTGGGAGGAAGGGGCGGAACAGGACGACCGAGCAGAGGCTGGTCGTCTAACCAGAGTGAGTGAGGAGCGGGGCCAAAGCATTCTCGGGAGTGAACGCTTCAGGATTGATCTTTCTCACTACATAGTGGAGCATTAAGCCTCTCCCATGAATCAATGTGAGATTTTTAAGAAATATTGAGTTGTAAATCAGAAAACGTACATTAAGGAGTTTAAACAATCCTTAGATAAACACATGGGTGATTTTGCAATAGTGCAGGGGGACGAGTGAGAATAATTCATAGGTCGGCGTGAATAATTCACAGGTAGGTTTACACAACTCGAGTAAGAAACTTATTTTCAAACTCCCAGAACAATTAGTAATTTACACACCTGGCTAGTATGGGTAAGTTGAACCAAACAATCTATTTGTCTACTAATCATCTCAATGACTGTAACTCGACAGAGCAATTGTTAATGACTTATATTTCACCCATGATCCTGTGCAGACATGAATATTCTCTGTAAACTCACTGATAACCTCAGACGCACGCGCGGTTTGGATTCTATGTGGAGCATGCGCAGTGACAGATTGATCATGTCACGGAGAAAGATCGACATGGCTGCGATCGGCTCCAGAGAGCGGCGTTTAGAGCCGGTGTGAGGGAGCCTCGCTGGGAAAAAGGAGCGGAAAGAATTCACAATTCCTGGATACAGGTTAAAAATAACTCGAAAAAGACACTCCAGCCCCGGGTAAGGAGGTGGCGGTCTCTGATCAGGGAAGGGGCCCAGGGTCACGGCCGCCATTTGTTTGAGGGAAGAGGGAGCGCGGGCCTCAGGGCCGCCATCTTGAGAAGGTCAAGGAGCAGGAGGGCGGGGCTCTCGGGGTCTGTAGAACAATCCGAGGAAAGGGAAGCCCCATTGTTATTGATAAATTCCACGAACACAGCTTCACTGGGCGATCCTGCAGGAATATCCTCTCTCAGTCCTGCTGGGATGTTTCACCCCATCAGAACCAGCAGCTCTCCTCCTCTCTCAGCTCCCCTTCTGTCCTTCCTGCAGCATCTGTCCCCTGAAACATTGAGCTGCCTGTCCTGTCCCTCCATCAGCTGTGTTTCTGTAATACCTGTGATATCCCAGTCCCACCTTAGATTGCTTCATTAAAGACAGGAATGCACCCGATGGATTTTTCTTAACATCAGCAATTGTTTAATATTCATTTACAGGTTATTAATTACATCGTTTTTGAAGCATTTACTTCACATCCAATCATTTGCAATGGTGGGATGTGAACCTGTGTCCAGAGAACACTTGCTGAGTTTCTGGATAAATTGTCACACAATAATGCCACTAGGCCATCACTTCACCTGCTCACATTTTGTACGTCCGAGTGCAACATGAATCAAAACCCTTTCTTCCTGCACAATTGTTTGACCCGGCACTCTGGTGATGTGACTCTCCATGAGGTATCCCTCACTGTGTGGGTCTAATTGCTGCCTCTGTCAGCGTCTCTCACTTTTGAAGCTACTCCATATCATGAGCCAACAGAATTCCCCACTCCAGAGAGATGAGGCAGCACAGGTCAGGAAAGTAGAGTGGGATTTTCCAGATCTCTGTGGGCTCAGTGCCATTCTATATGTGTAACCCTCAAAGCATTAGTCTAATTTCCCATTCTGCCTATTTCTGTGTCTTCTACAGGTACTCATGCAGTTCCTGACTCAATAGACTTGCCAACTGCTGGTTGGGACAATGGTTGCTCAGCCAGAAAGACAAAGTCAGGGAGTCTTCAATAAACCCTGCTGCCAGGTAAGATCATTCCAGTGCACAGAGCAGAAAGTAATAAGGGGGATCCAAACATCAGCTAACAAGACATGACATAGAGAAAGTGCTGGAAGGGGAGCACAGTACAAACACAACCCAGGCTCAATCACCACGCCTGCTGCAAGTTTTGTTGTAATGAGACAGCATCGGGAGTTCCCAGTTATCAGTCCAGGCCTGTGCTTTCTTAGGGAGCATCAGAACAACTGAGGAGAAAGCAGGCCTCCCACGAGAGGGTGGTAATGCTGCCTGGGATCTTTCTATTCCCTATTCCCTCTCCAACACTGTATCTATGACTTGTATTGAGGACCAGTGTCTTCAATCATTCTAACTCCTATAACAGTTCCTATCTCTGTCATCTCCTCCCCTCTCTCCAATTATTTCACATATTTGAAACCTCCAGTCCAGAAGACCATCCGTATCGCTGTAACTTGCTTCAGTCTCTACAACATGCCTCCTCCTCCAATAACTGGAGACATAGGGTCTCTTTCTGTGCGGCATGACTCTTCGGCCGAGGTTTCCTAAATGGAATGAGTCGGAATTGCCTGTGTTTGGCTCATATCCCTTCAAACCTTCTCCTCTCCATGTACCTGCCCGAGTGTCTTTTCCATGTTGTAATTGTACTTGTTTTTACCATTTCCTCTGGCAGTCCATTCCGTCTTTGCACCATCCTCTGTGGATCATGTTGCCCCTCAGCTCCCTCTTTAAATACTTGCTCTCTCACCTCACGTTTATGCCTCTAGCTTTGGTCTCACCTACCCTTGGCAATTCACCTTACTTAGACCCTACATGGTTTCATAAACCTTTATAAGGTCACCCCGTGGCCTCCTCTGCCCAGGAGAAATATAGATGACAGTGTTACCAATATCTCCAACTCATGTACTCAATGCTCTGACCAATGAAGACAAGTGTGCCAATCGCCGCTTTCAACACCCTGTCGCCCTGTGATGCCAGTCCAAGGAACAATGTAACTGCACCCCCTTGGTCTCTCCCTTTTCCACAACACTGCCCAGGGCCCAACCATTAGTCCTCCCTGGTTTGTCTGAACTAAATCCAACACCTGAATTAAACTCCATCTTTCATTCCTTGTCCCACTGGCCCAGTTGATTACCATCCCCTTCGATAACTATATTCCCTGCCCACTCTTCCACTAATCTTGGTATCCATAAACATACTAACAGGGACTCCTATATTTTCACTCAGATTGTTTATGTAAATGGTGCACAACAGTGGTCCCAGCACCAATCCTTACAGCACACTGCTGGTCAGAGGCCCCAGTCTGAACAACAACCCTCTCCCACCACCCTCTGTCTCCCACTGTCGTCCCATTTTGTATCCAGTTGGCTAGCTCTCCCTGATCCCTTGTGATCTACCCTTACTAACCAGTGTATCATGCTACATCCTGAACAAGGGTTTGCGGAAGTCAGGAACAATGTCTGTTGCTCTACCTTCGTCTATCTTTTTGGTCACATCTTGATCAAACTCGAGTCAAGTTTGTGGGACATGTTTTCCCATGCACAAAGCCATGCTGGCTGTTTGTAATCAGGCCTTATCTTTCCAAATGCATGTAAGGCCTACCTCTCAGAATGACCCCCAACAACTGACCTACCCTGATGTCTCGCTCATTAGTCTGTAGTTCCCTGGCTTTCTCTTGCAGCCTTTCTTAATTAATGACACAACATTATAATCATAGTCAGAAAGTCATACCGCAGTGTTTGGTTAACGCTAACCATACTCTAAAACGGATCTCATCCCACCTGCCTGTTTCTGGATCAAATCACTTCAAACCTTTCCTATTCCTGTTCTAATCCAAATGTCTTTTGAACATTGTAATTGTCCCCATGTTCACCCCTTCCTTGGGAAGTTCATTTCACACACTACCCACCCTCTGTGTAACAATGTGCCTCTCATGTCTTTTTTTTTTAAATGTCTCTCCACTAAACATAAAAATGTAGTGCCTTGTCTTGAAACTCCTCTGTCCACGGGAAAAGACAACTCCCTATCTATCCCCCTCATGATTTTATAAACTTCTATGAGGTCATCTGTCAACATTCAGGTTTCAGTGAAAAATACCAACCTATTCAGCCTTTCTTTATACTGAAGCCTTTCGTACCCAGCCACATCCCAGTAAATCTCCTCCCAACCCTTTCCAGCTTCATAATATCCTTCCTATAACTGGGCGACCAGAACTGGACACAGTATTCCAGAAGAGGACTCACCAATGGCCTGTATAATCTCAATGCGACTTCCCAACTCCTATATCCAAAGGACTGAGCAATGAAAGCAAGTGAGGCCAGCACCTTTTTTTAAACTATCCGGTCTCTCCATGTTGCAAACTTCAAAGAATTATGTAGTTGAACCCTGAGGTCCCTCTGTTCTACAACACTACTGAAGGTCTTGCCATTAATTGTATAAGTCCTGCCCGTGTTTGTTGTACCAAATGCATTACCTCGCATTTATTCAGATTGAACTCCATCTACTGTTTTTCAGCCATTCACACATTTTATCAGGATCTCTTTGTAATCTCAGAAAACCTTCTTCACGCTCCACAATGCCACCCTCCAGTCTACCTGCCTATCACACATAGCTCTCTATGATACAAATATCTCTGCTAGGGGCCCTACAGTTTCTTCACCAGCTTACCACAATGTCCTGAGATCCACTTGATCAGGTCCTGGGGATTTATCTACCTTTGTGCTCCAGCACCTCCTTTTCTATAATGTGGACTCATTTCAAGACATTGAGTCATAGAGATGTACAGCACTGATACAGGCCCTTCAGACCAACTCCTGCATGACATTTCTAGTCACATTTGCCACAATTTTGCCAATATCCCTCTAAACCTTTGCTATTCATACACCCATCCACATGCCTTTGAAATGTATTTCTATCAGCCTCCACTATTTGCTCTGGCCGCTTATTCCATCCACTCTGCGGGAGCCAGTTGTCCTTTAGACCCCTTTGAAAAGTTTCCCTCACCTGGGGAAATGACCTTGTCTATTGACCCTGTCAATGACCATCATGATTTTAAACACCTTTTATCGGTTAACTCCTCAGCCTCCCATGTTCAACTGAAAACAGCCCCAGCCTATTCAGGCTTTTCCCTGAAGCACAAACCCTCCAACCCTGGCAACATCTTTGGTCATTTCTTCTGAACCCATTCATGTTCCACGACATCCTTCCGATGGCATTGAGACCAGAATTACACACAGTATTGCAATAGTGGTCAGGCCAAACACTGTTTAGTTCCCTGAGCGCCCCAGTCTTTATCCACAGTCAGTTCCAAAGTGAAATATTTGTTTTGGATCTTGTAGTTTCACACATCGTTGCCTTCATTGATCATTAAGGAGACCGGGTTTGTCCCGAGCTCTTCTTTTGCCCTTAATACACTTGTAGAGTCTCTTTGGATTCTCCTTAACTTTCTCTGCCAAAGCGATCTCATGTCCCCTTTTTACATTCCTGATTTCCATCCTAAGTGTATTTCTACAGCCCCGATACTCCTGAAGGGATTCCCTTGAGTCAGCCAGTTATATCTGACATGTGACCCCTTTTTTTCCTTGACCACAGCCTCGAAACTCAGCCAGTGTTTCCTAATTCAGTCAGCATTGAGCTGCACACTAACAGGAACACACTGGCGCTGAACGCTCCTTTTATCTCAGTTTTAAAATATTCCTACTTGCCAGACTTCCCTTTATCTGCAAATAGCCTCCCCAGATCTACTTTAAAAATTCATGTCTAATACTCTCTTGCTCCATTGAATAACTTTAACTTGTAGACCAGGCCTGTCCTTTTCCATCGCTATTTTCAAACTAATACAATTGTGGTAACTTTCCAAAGTGCTCCCCCGCTAACACCTCAGTCCCGTTCCCTCCCTTGTTTCCCAAGGGGAGGTCAGGTTTCGCCCCATTCTCCAGTTGGGCCACTTACATAATGACTGGGAGTTTTCGGAACACACTTAACAAATTCCTTCCATCTAAATGCTTAACTTAGTAGCAATCCCAGTCCAGGTTTGGAACGGTTAAGATCCCCTATCATTACAACCCTATTATTCTAAGAGATATCTGAAATCTCCTGACATATTTGCTCCTTCATCTCCCATTGCCTATCGCTGTAGTCCGACCATAGAAAACTAATGACCAATTTTTATTTCTCGGTTCCACTAATATCGTTTAACTGGGCGATCCTACATGAATACTCCCTCTAGGTACTGCTGGGATGTTTCCCCCCCAATCAAACCCACCAGCTCTCCTCCTGTTTTGACTCCTGTTCTATCCTTCCTGTAGTATCTGTCTCCGGAACATTGAGCTGCTGCTCCTGTTGCTCCCTCAGCTGTGTTTCTGTAATATCTATGGGATCCCAGTCCCATGTTCCCATCCATGATCTGGGTTCATCTGCTGTATCTGTCCGGCCTTTTGCATTGAAATAACTGCAGTGTAATCCACCAGTTTTCCCTCATTATCTGCTATGTTCTTGCCTGCCTTGTCTACTTATATTCTTCTCTTGAACATTTGTAGCAGCCTCAACTTTCTTTCTGGCCTTACGACTCTTTGGGGTCACACAGCCCAGCCAGACGATTTTAAATCCTCTCGAGCAGCTCCAGCAACGTTCCCCACCAGGATGTAGGCCCCCCTCCAGCTCTCAGTTCAGGTGTATTCCCCAACCTGTCTACCTGTGTTGACACCTTCAGACATCCAGGGACTTGCCCACCAAGGTCCCTGTATTCCTCAGTACACCAGGAGGACCTCCCATTCATGATGTATATCATTCATTTATTAGACTTCCCACAGTGTATTACCTCACAGTGATCAGAAGTAAACTCTGTCTCTCATTACTCTGCTCAGTTTATCATCTGATCGATATCAGACTGCAGCCTGAGACCATCCCCCTCACTTTGGACAACACCCTCACCTTTCATGTTATCTGCAAACCTACTAATGTTACCTTCTGCTCTGATATCCAAGTTATTAATGTATGTAACAGCCAGCAATGGCTCCTGCACAGATCCCTGTGGTACATCCGTTGGGCAAAGGCTTTCAATCACAAAACCAACCCTCCACCGATTGTGGAGCCAATTTGCCAACTTACCTTACATCCAGTGGGATCTTACCTTTTGGACTAGCCTTCCGTGTGGGACCTTGTCAAAGACCTTAATGAACTCCATATAAACCACATCATCTGCACTGCCCTCATCAATATCAGAGGACAGTTGTCTAGCAAATCCATACAGACAATCCCTAATGAAATTGTGGGGGTATCCGTTTTTGGCGAATACATTGTATAGGTGTTCTTCCTCTTTTTGCAGTTCTGGTGTACTGCAGTGTGTTTTGAACAGTCCTTTTGTTCTTTTGAACAGTGGCCCTTTTGAACAGTGTCTTGATGCAACTTCTTTTGTGCGTGTTGGGGTGGTTGCTTTCGTAGTTTAGGACTTGGTCTGTGTGTAGCTTTCCTGTGAACCTCTGTGGTGAATTCTCCGTTCGGTGTTCTGTGTACCATCACATCTAGGAATGGGAGTTAGTTGTCCTTTTCTTCCTCTCTAGTGAATCGGATTCCTGTGAGTGTGGCGTTGATGATCTGGTATGTGTTCTCTATTTCTGTGTTTTTAATGATTACAAGGGTGTCATCCACATATCTGACCCAGAGTTTGGGTTTAATTTGCGGTAAGACTGTTTGTTCTAATCTTTGCATTACCGCTTCTGCTATGAGTCCAGAGATGGGTGAGCCCATGGATGTGCCGTTGATTTGTTCATATAGTTGGTTGTTGAATGTGAAGTGTGTTGTGAGGCACAGGTCCAGTAGTTTGAGTATGGAGTCTTTGTTGATAGGTTCCCCGTCTTGTTGTCTGTTCTGTATGTCCAGCAGGTTGGCTATTGTTTCTCTGGGTAGAGTTTTGTCGATAGAGGTGAACAGATCTGTTACATTGAATGAGACCATAGTTTCTTCCTTGTCTATGTGTATATTTCTGACGATGTCCAAGAATTCCTGTGTTGACTGTACGGAGTGTCTGGATCCGCTGATCAGGTGTTTCAGTTTCTGCTGTAGTTCTTTAGCCAGTTTGTGTGATGGTGTCCCTGGTAGTGATACTATGGGTCTGAGTGGGATGGCTGGATTGTGCACTTTAGGTAGTCCATAGAATCTGAGGGTGTTGTTGCTTTCAGTTTTCATTCTCTGTCAGTCAAACCTGGTTATCTGTCCGTTTTTCTTTTGTAGGTTTCTCAGTGTGTTGTTTATCCTATTGGTGAGCTGCGGGGTGGGGTCAAACTCCACGCAATTTCATCCACAGATGCCTCAGGGAAAGACAATGGAATGAAGACATGTCACGACCCAAAGGATAGCCACACTACCATACAACAAGAGCATTTCTGAACTGACAGCCAGATTACTGCGACCACTAGGACTCAGAACAGCACACAAACCAACAACCACTCTCAGACAACAACTCACCAGAACGATGGACCTGACACCCAGCATGAGCAAAACCAATGTAGTGTACAAAATCCCATGCAAGGACTGCACAAAACACTGCATAGGACAAACAGGAAGACAGTTAACGATCCGCATCAATGACACCAAACTAGCCACGAAACGACACGACCAGCTATCCTTAGTAGCTACACACGCAGATGACAAGCGACATGAGTTCGACTGGGACAACACGACTATTATAGGACAAGCCAAACAGAGAACAGCCAGGGAATTCCTGGAGGCATGGCACTCATCCACAGTTTCAATCAATAGGCACATCGTTCTGGACCCAACATACCGTCCACTGCAGCGGACAGCTGGAACTGACAACCGGAAGCGGCAGAGACAAATCACTATAGTTGCCGGATGAAACATCACAGAAGCGCTTCACAGGAGGCTCCCTGAGGATGTCACCTAGACAGGGGACGAAACGTCTGCAACACAAATTCCCAGCTCGGCGAACAGAACTACAACAATAAGCACCCGAGCTCCAGATCTTCACCCAAACTTTGAAGCCCTTTCGACTCTACAAAGCTCCGTCATGAACAAGCCACTATCTCTCTACTTCCTTTGCCTTCTTCAGTGTCTGCAACTCTCGCTGTATCTTCCAGTAACGTTCTTTAGTTACTGCAGGTCTGCCTAGCTCCCCAGATAACCTGTTTCATCCCTACAGCTCCCTCAATCACTGTAACACCCTCTGCTCTGTCTAATCCTCCTCTTCCCCACTGTCTTCCAGGCACAACGGCGATTCTGTAAGAGAGCAGTGCGGAATGGGATGTTATAAATCTCAGCTGAGGCTTGAGGCCTACCATTACCTGGGAGTCACAAGGGGAGAGAACCTGAGAGAGAGCAGCACAAAGCGGGAGAATATAAATCATCAGCGAGGGTCAAGGCCGACCGGGACTTGGATTTGGAAAAAACAGCAGAGCAGGAGGCTCGAAATCAGCACCGAGTCACAGAGGGAGTGACCGTGTGAGGGAGCAACTTGGAGATGGAGCTTGAGGCTGACTCACACCTGGGAGAATATAAATCAGCACTGAGGATCGAGGCCGAGTTGTATCTGGGAGTCACAGAGACGGTGACCCTGTGAGGGAGCAGACTGGAGTGAGAGCTGGACGATTACACGTCCGAGGAGACACATCACTGTGTGTGCACGTGTCCCTCCATTGTTCTGTGTGCGTGTATGCGTGTGTGTCCCCTTCCCTCGCTGTGTGTGTCTAACTCTCCTCACTGTGTGTGTTTGTCCCTCCCTCACTCTGTGTGTGTGTGTGACTGTCCCTCCCTCACTCTGTGTGTGTGTTTGTGTGCACCTATGTCTGCGTGTCTCCCTCTCTCAATTTGTGTGTGTGTCCCCTCGCTGAGTGTGTGTGCCCCCTCTCACTTTCTGAGCACATGTCTCACCCTCACTGTGTCTGCGTGTCTCAAACTCGCTCTGTGTGTGCGTGTCCCACCCTTGCTGTGTGTGTGTACGTGTGTGTGTGTATTCCTCTTGCTGTGTGTGTGTGCGCCCCGCTTGCAGTGTGTGAGGGTGTCCTCCCCTCGCTCTGTATGTGTGTGTATACATATCACTTACTCAGTGTGTGTGTGTGTGTGTGTCCCTCCCTCGCTGTGTGTGTGTGTGTGTGTGTCCCTCCCTCGCTGTGTGTGGGCGCGGGCCCCTCCCTCGCTGTGTGTGGGCGCGGGCCCCTCCCTCGCTGTGTGTGGGCGCGGGCCCCTCCCTCGCTGTGTGTGGGCGCGGGCCCCTCCCTCGCTGTGTGTGGGCGCGGGCCCCTCCCTCGCTGTGTGTGGGCGCGGGCCCCTCCCTCGCTGTGTGTGGGCGCGGGCCCCTCCCTCGCTGTGTGTGGGCGCGGGCCCCTCCCTCGCTGTGTGTGGGCGCGGGCCCCTCCCTCGCTGTGTGTGGGCGCGGGCCCCTCCCTCGCTGTGTGTGGGCGCGCCGGCCCCTCCCTCGCTCTGTATGTGTGAGTTCTCCCTTTGCTCTGTGTGTGTGTGTGTGTGTGTGTGTGTGTGTGTGTGTGTGTGTGTGTGTGTCCCTCCCTCGCTGTGTGTCTGTGGGTAACCCCCTCACTGTGTGCGTTTGCGTGTCGCTTCCTTGCTGTTATCTCACGCTCGCTGTGTGTGCACGTGTTCCTCCCTTGCTCTGTGTTTGTGCGTTTGTGTATCTGTGCGTGTCCCTTCCTTGCTTTGCGTGTGTGTTTCCGTCGTGCACGTGTGTGTGTGCACGCGTGTGCATGTCCCTCCCTTTCTCCGTGTGTCTGTGTGTGTGTGTGAGAGAGATTGTGTCTGTGTGTGTCCCTCCCTCGCTTTGTGTGTGTGTGTTCGTCCCTTGTGTGTGTGCGTGCATGTGTGCATGTCCCTCCCTTGCTGTGTGTTTGTGTATGTATGCGTGTCCCTCCCTCGCTTTGCATTTGTGTGTGTCCGTCCCTTGTGTGTGCCTGTGGACATGTCCCTCCCTTGCTCTGTGTGTTTGTGTGTGTGTCCCTCCCTCACTTTCGTGTGTGTGTTCGTCCCGTGTGTGTGTGTGTGTGTGTGTGTGTGTGTGTGTCCCTCACTGTGTGCGCGTGTCCAACCCTGCTGTGTCTGTGTGTCCTCTCTCGCTGTGTGTGTGTGTGTGTGTGTGTGTGTTTGTGTCCCTCCCTCGCTGTGTGTGTGTGTGTGTGTGTGTGTGTGTCCCTCTCTCGCTGTGTGTGTGTGTGTCCCTCCCTTGCTGTGTGTGCGTGTTCCTCCCTGGATGTGTGTGCGCGTGTCACTCCCTTGCTGTGTGTGTGTGTGGCCCTCCATTGCTCTTTATGTATATCCCCCTCACTGTGTGTGCGCATCGCCCCTCGGTGGTGAGTGCATGTCCCCCCCTTGCTGTGTGTGCGTGTGTCCCTCCCTCGCTGTGTCTGTGTGCGTGCACCCTCTCAATTTCTGTGCACATGCCCTCCCCCTCGCCGTGTGTCTGATTGTCCCTCCTTCCCTGTGTGTGTGCGTGTCCCTCCCTTGCTGTGAATGCGCATATTCTTCCCTCGCTGTGTATGTGAGTTCCCCCCCCCCCCCCCCCGCTCTGTGTGTGTGTGTGTTTGTATGTGTGCATGTCTCCCTCTGGCTGAGTTTGTGCGTGTCTCTCTCTCACTGTATGTGTCTGTGTTTGTGTGGTTCCTCATGTGCGTGTCGCTCCCTCACTGTGTGCGTGTCCCTCCCTAGCTGTCGGTGTGTGTGTGTGTGTGTGTGTGTGGTCCCACCCTTGCTGTCTGTGTGCATGTCCCTCCCTTGCTATGAGTGTTTGTGTGTTCTTCCCTTGCTGTGTATGTGTGAGTTACCCCCTTGCTGTGTGTGTGTGTGTGTGTGTCTCTTGCTGTGCGTGTGTGTGTGTGGCCCTTCCTCACTGTGTGTGCATGTGTCTCCCCCTCGCTCTTTGTGCGCGTGTCCCTCTCTTGCTCTGTGTGTGTGTGTTTGTTTGTTTGTGTTTGCGTGTGTCCATGTCCCTCCCTGGCTATGTGTGTGTGTGTGTGTCCCTCTCTCGCTGTGTGTCTGTGTTTGTGTGCTTGAGCATGAGCGTGTCCATCCCTCTCTGTGTATGCGTGTCCCCTCTTGCTGTGAGTATGTGTGACCCTTTTACAGTGTATGTGAGTGTCCTACCCTCGCTGCATGTGTGTATAAGCGTGTCACTCCCACACTGTGTGTGTGTGTGTGTGTGTGTATCACTCCCCTTGCTTTGTGTGTGTGTGTATGTGCCTCTTGCTATGTGTGTACGTGTCACTTCCACGCTCTGTGAGTGTGTGTCCGTCCCTTGTGTGTGTGTCCCTCCCTTGCTCTTTGTGCATATCCCCACCATTGTGTGACGCATCGCCCCTCGCTGTGTGAGTGTGTCCCTCCCTCGTCATGTCTGTTCGTGTCCCCTCTCGCTGTGTGTGCGTGCACCCTTTCAATTTCTGTGCACATGCCTCTCCCCCTCACCGTGTGTGTGCTTGTCCCTCCTTCCCTGTGTGTGCATGTCCCTCCCTCGCTGTTTATGTGCGTGTCCCTCTCTCGTTCTGTGTTTGTATATATCCCTCCCTCACTGTGTGTGTGCGTGTCCCTCCCTCACTATGTGTGACCCCCTCTTGCTGTGAATATGTGTTTCCCTCTTGCAGTGTATGTGAGTGTCCCTTCCATGCTGTGTGAGAGTGTGTGTGTGGGTGTCCCTCCCTCGCTGTGTGTCAGTGTGTAACCCCTTAACTTTGTATATGTGTGCATGTCCCTCCCTTGCTGTGTGTGTGTGTCCCTTCCTTGCTCTTTGTGTATATCCCCCTCCCTGTGTGTGCATATCTCCCCATGCTGTGTGAGTTCATGACCCCCTTGCTGTGTGTGCGTGTGTCCCTCACTCGCCGTGTCAGTGCGTGTCCCCTCTCACTGTGTGTGTGTGTGCCCCCTCTCACTTTCTGTGCACATTTCCTCCCCCCACCATGTGTGTGCTTGTCCCTCCTTCCCTGCGTGTGTGTGTCCCTCCCTCGCTGTGTGTGTTTGTGTATCACCCTCCATCGTTGTGTGTGTGCATGTCCTTCCCTCCCTCGCTGTGTGTGTGTCACTCTCTGACTGTGTGTGTGTACAGTTCAATCCCTCGCTGTTTGTGTACCCCTCGCTCGCTGTGTTTGTGTGTGTGTGTGTGTGTGTGTGTGTGTCCCTCTCTCGCTGTGTGTGCGTGTCCATCCTTTGCTGTGTATGTACATGTGTGTGTATACATCCCTCCCTCGCTCTATGTGTGTGCATGTCCTTCCCTACCTCCCTGTGTGTGTGTGTGTGTCTCCCTCATTGTGTGTGTGTACGTTTCACTCCCTCGCTGTGTGTGTGTGTCCCTCTCTCGCTGTGTATGTGCGAGTCCATCCCTTACTCTGTGTGTGTGTGTGTGTGTGTGTGTGTGTGTGTCTCCCTCCCTTACTCTTTGTGTCTATCCCCCTCACTGTGTGTGCGCATTTCCCCTCGATGTGTGAGTGCATGTTCCCCCTTGCTGTGTGCGTGTGTCGCTCCCTCGCTGTGCCTGTGCGTGCACCCTCTCAATTTCTATGCACATGCCCTCCCCCTCACCGTGTGTCTGCTTGCCCCCCTTCCCTGTGTGTGTGTGTGCGTGTCCCTCCCTCGCTGTGTGTCTCAGCAAGTCCCTTCCTCGCTGTGTGTGTCCCTTCCTCATTGTGTGTGTGTACGTGTCACATCCTCACAGTATGTGTTTCTGTGTCCCCCTTCACTGAGTGTCTCTGTCTCGCTGTGTGTGTGCGTGTCCCTCCCTCGCTCTGTGTGTGTGTCTACGTGTATGTCCCTCCCTCTGTGTGTGTGTGTGTGTGTGTAAGTGTGTCTCCCTCCCACGCTGTGAGTGTGCGTGTCCTCCTTGCTGTGTGTGTCCATGTCCCTCCCTCGCTGTGTATGTGTGAGATCCCCCCCTTGCTGTGTGTGTATGTATCCCTCTTGCTGTGCGTGTGTGTGCGTGGCCCTCCCTCGCTGCGTGTGCATGTGTCTCCCCCTCGGTGTGTGTGTGTCCATCTCTTGCTCTGTGTGTGTGTGTGTGTGTGTGTTTCCCTCTAGATGTGCACGCGTGTGTGTGGCCTTCACTCTTGTGTGTATGTGTCTGCCCCTCGCTGTGTTTGCGAGTATCCCTCTCTTGCTCTGTGTGTGTGTGTGTGTATGTGTGTGTGTCCCTCCCTCGCTGTGTGTGAACGTCCCTCTCTCGCTGCATGTGTCTGTGTTTGTGTGCTTGCGCATGTCCCTCCCTCACCGTGTGTGTGTCCCCCTCTTGCTGTGAGTATGTGTGTCCCTCTTGCAGTGTATGTGAGTGTCCCTCCCTCACTGTGTATCTGCGTGTATCCCCTTAACTGTGTGTATGTGTGCATGTCCCACCCTCGCTTTGTGTGTTTGTGTCCCTCTTGCTGTGTGTGCGCGTGTCACTCCCTCGCTCTTTGTGTGTGTGTGTGTGTGTGTGTGTGTGTGTCTCCATTGCTCTTTGTGTATATCTGTGTGTGTGCTTCTCCCCTCGCTGTGTGAGTGCATGTCCCCCCTCGCAATGTGTGTGTATGTCCCTCCCTCACCGTGTTTGTGCGTATCCTCTCTCGCTGTGTGTGCGTGTCCCCTCTCAATTTCTGTAAACATGTCCTACCCCTCGCAATGTGTGTGCTTGTCCCTCCTTCCCTGTGTGTGTGTCACTCCCTTGCTGTGTATGAAGCTGTCCCTCTCTCTCTGTGTGTGCGTGTGCCTCCCACGCTGTGTGTGCATGTCCTTCCCTCCCTCACTCTGTGTGTGTGTGCACGCGCGCATGTGTGTGTCTCTCGCTCGATGCGTGTGTGTATATTTGTCCCTCCCTCGCTGTGTGTGTGTGTGTGTGTGTGTGTGTGTGTGTGTGTGTGTGTGTGTGTGGCACTCTCTCGCTGTGTTTCTGTGGGTAACCCCATCACTGTGTGTGTGCGCATGTCCCTCCCTTGCTCTGCGTGTGTATATGCCTCCTCGCTGTGTGTGCGTGTCCTCCCCTTGCTGTGTCTGTGTGTGTGTGTGTGTCCCTTCCTTCGCTCTGTGTGTGTGTGTGTGTGTGTGTGTTCTTCCCTCGCTGTGTGTCTGTGGGTAGCCCCCTCACTGTGTGTGCACGTGTCCCTCCCTTGCTCTGTGTTTGTGTGTGTGTATTTATGTGTGCGTGAGCCTCCCTCGCTTTGTGTATCCATGTGTCTGTCCCTTGTGTGTGTGTGTGTGTGTGTCCCACCCTTGCCGTGTCTGTGTGTGTCCCCTATCGCTGTGTGTGTGTGCACATGCCCTCCCCCTCGGCGTGTGTGTGTGCGTGTGTCCCTCACTCGCCGTGTCAGTGCGTGTCCCCTCTCACTGTGTGTGTGTGTGCCCCCTCTCACTTTCTGTGCACATTTCCTCCCCCCACCATGTGTGTGCTTGTCCCTCCTTCCCTGCGTGTGTGTGTCCCTCCCTCGCTGTGTGTGTTTGTGTATCACCCTCCATCGTTGTGTGTGTGCATGTCCTTCCCTCCCTCGCTGTGTGTGTGTCACTCTCTGACTGTGTGTGTGTACAGTTCAATCCCTCGCTGTTTGTGTACCCCTCGCTCGCTGTGTTTGTGTGTGTGTGTGTGTGTGTGTGTGTGTCCCTCTCTCGCTGTGTGTGCGTGTCCATCCTTTGCTGTGTATGTACATGTGTGTGTATACATCCCTCCCTCGCTCTATGTGTGTGCATGTCCTTCCCTACCTCCCTGTGTGTGTGTGTGTGTCTCCCTCATTGTGTGTGTGTACGTTTCACTCCCTCGCTGTGTGTGTGTGTCCCTCTCTCGCTGTGTATGTGCGAGTCCATCCCTTACTCTGTGTGTGTGTGTGTGTGTGTGTGTGTGTGTCTCCCTCCCTTACTCTTTGTGTCTATCCCCCTCACTGTGTGTGCGCATTTCCCCTCGATGTGTGAGTGCATGTTCCCCCTTGCTGTGTGCGTGTGTCGCTCCCTCGCTGTGCCTGTGCGTGCACCCTCTCAATTTCTATGCACATGCCCTCCCCCTCACCGTGTGTCTGCTTGCCCCCCTTCCCTGTGTGTGTGTGTGCGTGTCCCTCCCTCGCTGTGTGTCTCAGCAAGTCCCTTCCTCGCTGTGTGTGTCCCTTCCTCATTGTGTGTGTGTACGTGTCACATCCTCACAGTATGTGTTTCTGTGTCCCCCTTCACTGAGTGTCTCTGTCTCGCTGTGTGTGTGCGTGTCCCTCCCTCGCTCTGTGTGTGTGTCTACGTGTATGTCCCTCCCTCTGTGTGTGTGTGTGTGTGTGTAAGTGTGTCTCCCTCCCACGCTGTGAGTGTGCGTGTCCTCCTTGCTGTGTGTGTCCATGTCCCTCCCTCGCTGTGTATGTGTGAGATCCCCCCCTTGCTGTGTGTGTATGTATCCCTCTTGCTGTGCGTGTGTGTGCGTGGCCCTCCCTCGCTGCGTGTGCATGTGTCTCCCCCTCGCTGTGTGTGTGTCCATCTCTTGCTCTGTGTGTGTGTGTGTGTGTGTGTTTCCCTCTAGATGTGCACGCGTGTGTGTGGCCTTCACTCTTGTGTGTATGTGTCTGCCCCTCGCTGTGTTTGCGAGTATCCCTCTCTTGCTCTGTGTGTGTGTGTGTGTATGTGTGTGTGTCCCTCCCTCGCTGTGTGTGAACGTCCCTCTCTCGCTGCATGTGTCTGTGTTTGTGTGCTTGCGCATGTCCCTCCCTCACCGTGTGTGTGTCCCCCTCTTGCTGTGAGTATGTGTGTCCCTCTTGCAGTGTATGTGAGTGTCCCTCCCTCACTGTGTATCTGCGTGTATCCCCTTAACTGTGTGTATGTGTGCATGTCCCACCCTCGCTTTGTGTGTTTGTGTCCCTCTTGCTGTGTGTGCGCGTGTCACTCCCTCGCTCTTTGTGTGTGTGTGTGTGTGTGTGTGTGTGTGTCTCCATTGCTCTTTGTGTATATCTGTGTGTGTGCTTCTCCCCTCGCTGTGTGAGTGCATGTCCCCCCTCGCAATGTGTGTGTATGTCCCTCCCTCACCGTGTTTGTGCGTATCCTCTCTCGCTGTGTGTGCGTGTCCCCTCTCAATTTCTGTAAACATGTCCTACCCCTCGCAATGTGTGTGCTTGTCCCTCCTTCCCTGTGTGTGTGTCACTCCCTTGCTGTGTATGAAGCTGTCCCTCTCTCGCTGTGTGTGCGTGTGCCTCCCACGCTGTGTGTGCATGTCCTTCCCTCCCTCACTCTGTGTGTGTGTGCACGCGCGCATGTGTGTGTCTCTCGCTCGATGCGTGTGTGTATATTTGTCCCTCCCTCGCTGTGTGTGTGTGTGTGTGTGTGTGTGTGTGTGTGTGTGTGTGTGTGTGTGTGGCACTCTCTCGCTGTGTTTCTGTGGGTAACCCCATCACTGTGTGTGTGCGCATGTCCCTCCCTTGCTCTGCGTGTGTATATGCCTCCTCGCTGTGTGTGCGTGTCCTCCCCTTGCTGTGTCTGTGTGTGTGTGTGTGTCCCTTCCTTCGCTCTGTGTGTGTGTGTGTGTGTGTGTGTTCTTCCCTCGCTGTGTGTCTGTGGGTAGCCCCCTCACTGTGTGTGCACGTGTCCCTCCCTTGCTCTGTGTTTGTGTGTGTGTATTTATGTGTGCGTGAGCCTCCCTCGCTTTGTGTATCCATGTGTCTGTCCCTTGTGTGTGTGTGTGTGTGTGTCCCACCCTTGCCGTGTCTGTGTGTGTCCCCTATTGCTGTGTGTGTGTGCACATGCCCTCCCCCTCGGCGTGTGTGTGTGTGTGTGTGTCCCTTCCTTCGCTGTATGTGAGTGTGTATCCCTCCCTTGCTCTGTGTGTGTGTCCCTCCCTAGCTCTGTGTGTGTGTGTGTGTGTGTCTCCCTCGTTGTGTGTCTGCGGGTAACCCCCTCACTAGGTGTGTTTGTATGTCGCTGCCTCGCTGTGTATGCACGTGTCCCTCACTTGCTCTGTGTGTGTGTGTGTGTGTGTGTGTATCTGTGCGTGTCCCTCCCTCGCTTTGCATGTGTGTGTCCGTCCCTTGTGTGTGTGTGCGCGTGTGCATGTGCCTCCCTTGCTGTGTGTGAATGTGTGCGTGTAGGTGTGCGTGCCCCTCCCTCGCTTTGCGTGTGTGTGTGTCCGTCCCTTATGTGTGTGACCTCCTTGCTGTGTGCGTGTCTCCCACCCTTGCCATGTCTGTGTGTGTCCCCTCTCGCTGTGTTAGCGTGCCCCCTCGACATGTGTGTGCTTGTCCCTAGTTTGCGGTGTGTGCGTGTCCCTCCCTCACTGTGTGTCTGCGTGTATTCCCCTCACCATAAGTGTGTGTGTTTGTCCCTTCCTCGCTGTGTGTGCGTGTCTCTCCCTTGCTCTGTGTTTATGTGTATGTGTATGTGTTCCTCCTTCGCTTTGCGTGTGTGTCCCCATCCCTCGCTGTGTGTGTTTGTGTGTCCTTCCCTCGCTGTGTGTCTGCAAATATCCCCCTCACTGTGTGTATGTGCGCGTCCCTCCCTCGCTGTGTGTGTGTCCCTGTCCCTCGCAGTGTGTGTGTCCCTCCCTCGCTGTGTGTCTGCCTGTATTCCCCACACTGTGTGTTTGCGTGTCCCTCAATCGCTTTGAATGTGTCCCTCCCTCGCTGTGTGTCTGCGTATATCCCCCTCATTGTGTATTTGTGCGTGTCCCTCCCTCGCTTTGCGTATGCGTGTTCCCTCTCAAATTCTGTGCACATGCCCTCCCCCTCGCAGTGTGTGTGATTGTCCTCCTTCACTGTGTGTCCCTCCCTCGCTATGTGTGTGTGCGTGCCCCTCCCTCGCAGGGTGTGTGTGTATTTGTGTGTGTATTTGTGCGTGTCCCTCCCTCGCTATGTGTGTGTGCGTGTCCCTCCCTCGCTTTGCGTGTGTTTGCCCCCTCTCAATTTGTGTGCACATGTCCACCCCCTCGCGGTGTGTGTGATTGTCCTCCTTCGCTGTGTGTCCCTCCCTCGCTGTGTGTGCGCGTGTCCCTCCCTCGCTGTGTGTGAACGTGTCCCTCCCTCACTGTGTGTGCCCGTGTCCCTCCCTCACTGTGTGTGCCCGTGTCCCTCCCTCGCTCTGTGTGCCCGTGTCCCTCCCTCGCTCTGTGTGCCCGTGTCCCTCCCTCGCTCTGTGTGCCCGTGTCCCTCCCTCGCTCTGTGTGCCCGTGTCCCTCCCTCGCTCTGTGTGCCCGTGTCCCTCCCTCGCTCTGTGTGCCCGTGTCCCTCCCTCGCTCTGTGTGCCCGTGTCCCTCCCTCGCTGTGTGTGCCCGTGTCCCTCCCTCGCTGTGTGTGCCCGTGTCCCTCCCTCGCTGTGTGTGCCCGTGTCCCTCCCTCGCTGTGTGTGCGCGTGTCCGACCCTCGCTGTGTGTGCGCGTGTCCGACCCTCGCTGTGTGTGCGCGTGTCCGACCCTCGCTGTTTGTGCGCGTGTCCGACCCTCGCTGTGTGTGCGCGTGTCCGACCCTCGCTGTGTGTGTGCGTGCCCCTCCCTCGCTGTTTGTGTGCGTGCCCCTCCCTCGCTGTTTGTGTGTGCGAGTCTCTTCCTCCCTTCACTACGTGTCTGTGGGTGACCCTCCCTCGCTGTGTGTGAGTGCGTGTCCTTCCCTCACTGTGTGTCCCTCCCTCTGTATGTCTGTGCGTGTCCCTCCCTCGCTGTGTCTATGTGTGTGTACGTATGCATGTGCCCCCACTTCGCTGCGTGTGTGCGTGTCCCTCCCTCGCTTCGTGTGTGCGTGTCCCTCCCTCGCTTCGTGTGTGCGTGTCCCTCCCTCGCTTCGTGTGTGCGTGTCCCTCCCTCGCTTCGTGTGTGCGTGTCCCTCCCTCGCTTCGTGTGTGCGTGTCCCTCCCTCGCTATGTGAGTGCGTGTCCCCCCGGCTCTGTGTGTTTGTGTGTGTGTGCGTGTCCCTTCCTCGCTGTGTGTGTCCCTCCCTCTATTGCGGATGTGTGTCCCTCCCTCACTGTGTGTCTGCGTGTATCCCCCTCACTGTGTGTGTGTGGATGTCCTTCCCTCGCTGTGTGTCTGCTTGTATACCCCTCACTGTGTGTGTGTGTGTGTGTGTGTGTGTGTGTGTGTGTGTGCGTGCGTGCATGTCCTTCCCTTGCTGTGTGTCTGTGGGTATCTCCCTCACTGTGTGTGTTTACGTGTCGCTCCCTTGCTGTGTGTGTGTGTGTGTGTGTGTCCAAAATTTGCACCAGCAGTGGATTGGCCATCATAAATTGACTGTGGTATTCAGGAATGTGTGTTTGAAGTAAGTTCACCACGAGAAATGCAGGGTTTAATGTATAGATAGAGGGGTGGGTCTGGGTAGGATGCTCTTCAGAATTTTGGAATGGACTGGTTGGGCCGAATGGCCTGGTTGCACACGATGGCGATTCTATTGAGGTTATTGTCCAGCCCTGTCAACCATCCCCATCTCTTACACCTTGCCTTATCCCCAATATTCTCCTTAACACTGTAATCTCCTCCAGACTCTAAAACACTCCTTGCCGATGTAAGCTTCTCCAGTTCTTGCAAAGATCGATATGTCTGTCACCTCTTCCTGCTTTTAGAACCCTCCCTATAACTATTACCATTTGGTACAGCACTCCCAATCATTGTTCCCTCTTGAAACTCCCATAAACATTTGTATCTCTGAAAACTCATCTGGACTGTCTCAATTTCCCTTTGACAGTTACATGCTGAGACCTCCTCTATTTCAGTGAAGTAATTAAGTCTTGGCAACACTCACTGTTATAATCTCCCTCCAGCTTTACGGCACCGATGATCTGTAGAAGGTCTTTTCAAACTGACAGCCATCTCTGTGTCTGTAATCTCCTCCACTCCCCATAATACATTCTCTCTGAGCTCCTCTGTAGTCCACTAAACACTCCCTAACACTGTCTGTATCAGTGTAACCTTCTCCAAAAACACAACCTTCCCTATCTGTGTAAATCCCGACACCAGTCCCTATCCCTCTCAGCTCCGTCTAACAATACAACCCTCCATGTCTGTGTATTCACCTTCAGTCCCTACTCACCTCCCTATCTGTGTAACCTTCTCCATGTATTTTTGCTTCAGTCTCTTCAACTGTCCCTGTCAGTGTAACCTCTTCCAGACGCGAAAACTCTCCTCTTTTTGACTTACTCAGACCACACAACCCTCACTATCTAGAACTGACTCCTGTCTGAGAAACCTACCTCTGCAAATTGCTCCAACTCTTCAACTCTCCATAAGCTCCTGCAGCTCTTAGATCCCTCCCTATCGACCAAATCTCTTCCAGTCCCTAACCACCAACAGTCTGTGGAGACCCGACCACCATCCCTATTAGTGTAATCCTCTCAGGTCTCTGCAGTAATCCTGATCTGTCGAACTCACTCCATGCCTGTGCCTCTCCCAATCCAGTCCCTACAAAACCCACTATCTATTTAACACCCTCCTGTCACTATCACCCCCATGTCAATGTAAGCTCCTCCTGTGTCTCCACCATCTACCCATCTCCATAACCTTGTCCAGCTCTTACACCACTATCTGTTTAAACGTCACCTTCCTCTACAACTTCCTCCTGTTTGTGCAATGCTCCCTTATCTGTGAAACTGTTTCTGACCAAAACTGTTAACCCAGTCTCTGAAAAGAAATCCAGATTCCACAGTCTCCATAAACCCCAGAACCTAAGCCTTCCTATGTCTATAAACATCTTAAGTCACGACTATCCTGCATATCTCTGTTTGTTCTTCCAGTCGATACAAACCTCTTTATCTCTGTAATCTGCTCAGCTCCCGAAAACAGTCCCTGTCTGTGATCCAGCCCTGGCCTACAAACATCCTTATCCCTGTAAACTTCTCTATCCCTCCCAACATTCCCATCTCCATGAACCCCTGTCAGCCCTACAGCTCTCCACATTTCTGTGATCTCCTGTGGGTCTATGGTCCTCCCTCCCTGTGAAACCACCTCCAGTCCCCACGTCCCTCCTAATCTGGGTCTTCTGCTCCAGATCAGACCATTGCTGTCTCTGTAAACACCTCCACTCCTGACAACTCTTCCCATTTGTGTAACCTCGTTCAGACCCCATACTCTCCAGCTTCCTGAATCCTCTTCCTGAATTGCAACCAAAACCACATGTTTATGTAACAACCACCAGTGCTTACACCCTCCCCGACTCAGTAACCACTTACAGCCCTAACAAAACACCTAAATTGTGAAACCTCTCATTTCCCTACATTCCTCCTCCCTCCCTCCCTCCCTCCTCAAATACCTTCATCACCATGAAACCTCACAATGACTGAAGCCTCCTTTTGGCATTGCATCCCTCCTCATGTGTGCAAAATCCTCCTGTCCTGATATTCCTCTCTATCTCTGTAACCCCCACCACCCTCCAGTGTCAATCTGGGGAACATGGCAGAGGAGAGAAGATTTGTAAAGTCCGAGCCATGTTACGGAGGTAGAATTCTGGGAAGTACAGATTTGGTCTAATGTCTGTGGTGTGCAGATTATTGGCGAGGACTCTAAAGACAGGATTTATGACTACTTGGAAAACCATAGTTAAATTAGCCACAGTCAGTATGGGTTTGAGAGGGGTCAGGTCGTGCCTCACAAACCTTATTGAATTCTTTGAGGATATGGCAGAATATGTCGATGGCTCATTCAGAAAAGAAGGATGATTGGGATACAGGGAAATCTGTCTGTCTGGATACAGGATCGGATTGCCTAGAGAAGACAGAGGGTGGCAGCAGATGGACAGTATTGAGCCTGGAGCTCAGTGACCAGTGGGGTTCTGTAACAATCGGCTCTGGGACTCTGCTCTCTGTGATTTTTGTAAATGACTTGGATTTGGATGTTGGAGAGTGGGTTAGTAAGTTTACCAATAACGTGAAGTTTGGTGGAGTGGTGGGGAATGTGGAGAGCTGTTGTAGGTTGCAATGGGACATTGACAGGACACAGAGCTGGGCTGGAAGTGGCAGATGGAGTCCAATCTGGAAAAGTGTGAAGTGATTCATTCTGGAAGGTCAAATTTGAATACAGAATACAGGGTGAAAGACAGAATACTTGGCAGTGTGGAGGAACAGAGATCATGGGATGCGTGTCCATAGATACCTCAAAATCGCCATGCACGTTGGTAGGGTTGTTAAAAAGGCATATGTTGTGTTGGCTCCCCTTAGAAGTTGATTGACTGTAAGAGCTGTGAGGTTTTCCTGCAACTTTATAGAGTCCTGGTGAGACCACACTTGGAATATTGTGTTCAGTTCTGGTCCCCTGTTTACAGGAATGCTGTGCACGTTTTAGAGAGCGTACACAGGAGATTTACCAAGATGCTGCCTGTAATGGAGGGCAGTTCTTACGGAGAGAGATTTTGAGGGAGCTAAAGGCTTTTTTCATTGGAGAATGGGGCGGGGCGACTTTGTGGAGGTGAAGAAGGTGATGAGAGGCACAGAGTGAGTGAATAGTCAGAGACGTTTCCTCCTATGGCATAAATGGTTATTATAAGGGGGTGTAATTTTAAGGTGAATGGAGGATAGATAAGAGGATAGAGAATGGTAGCTGGTTGGATGGACTGCCAATGGTGGTAGTAAAACTAGACACATCTGGGACATTTAATAGACTCTTGGACAGACACATGGATAATAGTAAAATGAAGGATATGTAGTTTACTTTGATCTTACAGTTGGATAAATGGTTGGCATGAAATCATGGCCGAAGGGTCTTGGGCTGAACTGTTCTGTGTTCTGTGTTCTGTCTGGTAAACTGGGTAATAAGCTCAGGTCAGTGTAAAAGGATATGGCATTCAGGAGGAGCTAGGGAACTGGATACAAAATTAGCTTGATGGTAGGAGACAGAGGGTGGTGGGAGACATGTTGTTTTTCTGACTGGAGGCATGTGACCAGCGGTGGAGTGGGTCCAATGTTGCTGGTCATTTGGATAAATGGTTTGGATGGGAATATTGGTTTCCTGGTAAGTAATTGTTTTGGGTGTCACTGAAATTGGTGGGAAAGTGGACAGTGAAGAAAGTTATCTATGATACAACAGGATGAACAGTACTGCTGGGATAGTGGGCTGAAGAATAGCAGATGGGGTTTAGTTAGATAAAGGTGAGGTGTTCCATTTTGGTGAAATAAGCCAGGGTGGGACTTGTACAGTTAATGTTCGGGCCCTGGGTAGTGTTCTCAGTCAGTCAGAGATCCAGTGACCAAGGTACACAGTTCTTTGAAAGTGGTGTCACAGGTAGACAGGCTGGTGAAGCAGGCGTTTGGGGTGGTTACCTTCATTGGGGAGAGCATGAAGAGTAAGAGTTGGGATGTCATATTGTATCTGTAAAAGACATTGGTGGGGCCACTATTAAAACATTGTTGATCAGTAGGAAGGACTAATCTAGTTCACAAACCTCTTTTAGGGAAGGACATCAAATATTCTAACCTGGTCTGGCCGACATGTGACTCCAGACTCACAGCAATATGGCTGACTCTGAGCTACCCTCTCAGTAATTAGCAGTGGGGTCAAAGAACGTTGTTCCAGGCAGTGACACCCACATCCCATGAATGAATATATAAAAATATCTATGTCCCTCCCTACCTCTGCAAACCCCTCCAGCTGCATCAATCCGTACTGGCTTTGTAACACCCTGACCACACTCTGTAACACTCTCACCACCTCCAGCATCTTCACCTCTCCCTGTTCCTATCGTGTCAATAAACCCTGACCGTGGCTCCCCTTCCCACAGCCCTCCTCCTGCAAGCAGACCCATTGCAATCCACTAACATTTACTCCTAAAACACACTCTCACTTCAGGATTTTAAGTACTTTTTGGTGATCTTCTCAGCTTCATAATGTAGTATGATCCCTTTTGTCCTGAGTGATGGATCAGTGGGAATTTCTTGCTGAGGTTTTTACTGTTTCAATTGAATGTCCTTTTATTGAGTATTTTGCATTGTCCTTTCAAATGTTTTCCACTGTTCATTTACAGGCACATATTTTAGTCTGTTTAGACTGTTTACCTTGGTCAGTTCTCCTCTCAAACTCATGTAATTGGCTATTTTTGTTTCTAGTTGTAGCTTGTCCTTTCTGTGACTCACTTTAAAACTTTATGTCTATTTAAACTGCACTTTATCACAATTTCCCGTAGGATCTCTGCAGGTGACATTACTCATTCACTAAGTTTCATTACACGGTCGCTCTGCGATTGTTATGTCCCTTAACAGTTGCACAATGTGTTTTTCAAAGAAACACTGAAAGAAAACCGAACTCCTCTTCGAATATCAATGTTGACCATGTGATTGTCCCAGATTATACAAATATTGAAGTTTTCCAAAATTATCACAATGCCTTTGTTAAGAAATTCCAATGAGTTCCTGTGAAATGCAGTGATGAACAATGAAATGCTGTTCGGTGGCTAAAACTGTCCTGCTGCTTGTGTTCTTGGCAAGTGATAGTCAGAATTTACATTCAGACTCATTCTACGTCATGGTCTGAGGTCAAATGATTTCTCTGTACTGCCTTTCTTATCCATTATTGTTAGCGTTGCCCATTTTGCTTTAGTTTGCACAAGATTACGAACCACTGAATATTTTTGTTCACCCTGTATCCATGTCTCCCTGCTGTCTAAATCTCTTTTATCTCTGTCTCACAAATCCATCGAGCTTATTGCAGCAACGTTGTCCATTAAAAAAAAACATAATCTACTCTCTTCCACAATTTTCTGTCACAAATCTATTTATTGATGTGCAATTTTAGTTAAACTCTGTCCCATCCTATTCCTTTCTGCTTGTCTTCAGCCACGTTCCCATGCTGTTCCATTGCTTCACCTTTTCCCTTTGGATTTGGAAAGCTCCTTTCACCTGCATCCTCTCTGTCAGTTTAATGCCCTGTCCATAAACCTACCGACATGATTGGCCAGGACACTGGTCCCAGCACAGTGCCAGGGGGACCATCCTAATAGATGTTTTTTTAAATCAGGTATGGGATGTGTGAGTCTCTGGCTGAGCAGCCTTTCTTGCCCAGTCCCAGAAGCCCTTGAACTGAGTAACTTGCTCGGCCATTTCAGAGGGTAATTGAGAGGCAAACCCTTTGCTGTGGGGATGTCGTGCAGATCACGTGAGGATGGGCAGATGTCCTTCTCTAAAGGACAAGTGTTTGGATTTGTTTTACATCAGTAATGGTTTCATAGTTATTTGTGGATTGTTAATTATAATTTTTAAAATTATTGATTTCAAAGGTCTCCTTTTCAGATGGTGGGATTCAATCCTGCCTCCCCTGAACATTAGCTGAGGTTTTGGATACATTCTCTCGCAATAATACCACTAGGCCATTATTTCACCTGCTCATGGGTGCACATCCCTGAGCACTGATACCAGGGCATCATGAAGCTAAACCCATTCTTCCAACATGACTGTGTGATCCTGACATCTTCCAGCAATCAGGAACGAATACTTAATATCGCTCCATTTTCCAGATCTCTGTGGAACTCAGTGCCATTCTCCATGTGTAACCTCCACTGCATCAGTCTAATTTCCCATTCTGTCTATTTCTCTGTCTCCTGTAGGTATTCAGGAAGGTCCTGACTCAATAGCCTTCCCAGCTGCTGGGTGGATCGTCCATCACCTCATTGAATACAGTTGGTCTGCCAGAGAGGGACAAAAGGAAAGGAGATCTGGAGCCTTCAATAAATCCTGTAGTGAAGTAAGGTCACCCACAGTGCACAGAGCAAACAACAATGAGAGGGCTCCAAACATCTGTTAACACAACATGACATCGATACAGTGCTGGAGGGGAGCACAGTACACACACACCCCCCAGGCTCAATCCCCACCCCAATGTAAGTTCTGTTATATTAAAACTCACTACTCTGCAACAGTGTATCTATGGCATGTCTTGTGGTCCAGTGTCTTCAATCATTTTTAATTCCTATAACAGATCCTATCGCTGTAACCTCCTCCTTCCCGATAGTCCGTCCACATATTTGAATTGTGCTGCATTCCAGACGACCTTCCTTATCCCTGTAACTTGGTTCAGTGTTAACAACATGCTTTATCTCGGTTGCCTTCTTCTCCAATAATGTAAACACAAGGACTGCAGATGCTGGAAACCAGAGTCTAGATTAGAGTGGTGCTGGAAAAGCATGGCAGGTCAGGCAGCATCCGAGGAGCAGGAAAGTCGGTGTTTCGGGCAAAAGCCCTTCATCAGGAACAGAGGCCGGGAGCCTGCAGAGTGGGGAGATAAATGAGAGGGGGGTGGGGATAGGGAGAAAGTAGCATAGAGCACAATAGGTGAATGGGGTGGGGAAGAAGGTGATAGGTCAGAGTGGAGGATGGGGGAAGGTAGCAAAGAGTACATTGGGTGAATGGGGGCGGGGACGGGGGTGATAGGTCAGAGACAAGGGTGGAATGGATAGGTGGGAAGGGAGATAGGCCATTTGGACAGGTCATGAGGGCGGGGCTGAGCTGGAAGGCTGGAGGTGGGGTGAGATGGGGGAAGGGGAAATGAGGAAACTTGTGAAGTCCACATTGATGCCCTGGGGTTGAAGTGTTCCGAGGCAGAAGGTGAGGCGTTCTTCCTCCAGGCGTTGGGTGGTGAGGAACTGGCGGTGGAGGAAGCCCAGGACCAGCATGCCCTCGGCAGAGTGGGAGGGGGAGTTGAAATGTTGGGTCACAGGGCTGTGGGGTTGATTGGTGTGGGTGTACCAGAGATGTTCCCTAAAGTGCTCTGCAAGGAGGTGTCCAGTCTCCCCAATGTAGATGAGACCGCATAGGGAGCAACGAATACAATAAATGATATTGGTGGATGTGCAGGTAAAACTTTGGATGTGGAAGGCTCCTTTGCTGCCTTGGATGGTGGTGAGGGGAGAGGTGTGGGCGCAGGTTTTGCAAATCCTGCAGTGGCAGGAGAAGGTGTCAGGAAGGGACGGTGGGTTTTTGGAGGGGGTGGAACTGACCAGGTAGTCACAGAGGGAATGGTCTTTGCAGAAACTGGAGAGGGATGGTGAGGGAAATATATCCCTGGTGGTGGAGTCAGTTTCTACGTGGCGGAAATGTTGGTGGATGATTTGGTTTGTGCGAAGGTTGGTGGGGTGGAAGGTGAGCACCAGGGGCGTTCTGTCCTTGTTACGGTTGGAGGGGTGGGGTCTGAGTGTGGAGGTGCTGGATGTGGACGAGATGCGTTGGAGGGCATCTTTTACCACGTGGGAAGGGAAATTCCAATCTCGAAAAAAGGAAGCTATCTGATGTGTTCTGTGGTGGAACTGGCCCTCCTGGGAGCAGGTACGCCGGAGGTGGAGGAATTGGGAAGAGGGGTTGGGAATTTTGCAGGCGGTAGGGTGGGAAGAGGTGTAACCTAGGCAGCTGTGGGAGTCGGTGGGTTTTTAAAAAAATGTCAGTGTCAAGTCAGTTGTCATTTAATGGGGATGGAGAGGTCCAGGAAGGGGAGGGAGGTATCAGTGATGGTCCAGGTAAATTTAAGGTCAGTGTGGAATGTGTTGGTGAAGTTGATGAATTGCTCAACCTCCTCGAGGGAGCATGAGGTGGTGCCAATGCAGTCATCAATGTTGCGGAGGAAGACGTAAGGAGTGGTGCCATTGTAACTACGGAAGATGGACTGTTCTACGTAGCCAACAAAGAGACAGGCATAGCTGGGGCCCATACGGGTGCCCATGGCTACCCCTATGGTCTGGAGGAAGTGGGAGGATTTGAAGGAAAAATTGTAAAAGGTGAGGACAAGTTCAGCCAAACGAATGAGAGTATCGGTGGAAGGGTACTCTTGTGGACGTCGGGAGATGAAGAAACCGAGGGCTTGGAGGTCCTAGACATGGTGGATGGAGGTGGAGAGGGATTGGATATCGATTGTGAAGATGAGGCGTTGGGGGCCAGGGAAACGGAAGACTTGGAGGAGTGAAGGGTGTGAGTGGTATCCCTAACAAATGTGGGTAGTTCCTGGACTGGGGAATAGGACAATGTCGAGGTAGGTAGACATGAGTTCGGTGGGGTAGGAGCATGCTGAGACAATGCGTCGGCCAGGGTGGTCAGGCTTGTGGATCTTGGGAAGGAGGTAGAACCGGGCAGTGGGGGATCCCGGACAATGAGGTTGGAAGCTGTGGGTGGGAGTTCTCCTCCTGAGGTGATGAGGTTCTGTATGCTCTGGGAGATGACGGTTTGGTGATGGGAGGTGGGTCATGGTAGAGGGGCTGGTAGGAGGAGGTGTCCTTGTGTTACCACTGCACTCCCTTTATCTCCTGGTTTGATGGTGAGGTCGGTATTGGAGCAGAGGAAGTGGAGTGCTGCACGTTGTGAGGGTGAGAGGTTTGAGTGGAGGAGGAGGTCGATAGGTTGAGGCGGTTAATGTCTCTGAGGAAGTTGGAAATTAAGAAATCGAAGACAGATAATAGGCCAGCGCGGGATGTCTAGGTGGATGAAGTGTATTGGAGGCCGGCAAAGGGATCCTCAGAAAATAGGCGGGAGTCTTCATTGTAAAAGTAAGCTCTGAGGCGGAGGTGGTGGAAGAAGTGTTCGATGTCACGGCGTGTATTAAATTAATTGATGTGTGGACGGAGGGAGATAAAGGTGAGGCCTTTGCTGAGGACTGATCATTCGTCCTCAGTGAGGGGGAGGTCAGGGGGATGGTGAAAACTCAGCAGGACTTGGAGCTGGGACCAAGCGTAGGTGTGGAGTTGGGGGAGGCGACGGAGCCTGTAACTGGAGTGGGTGTGGTGTTAGGGGAATGGGGATGGAGTCATGAGCAGGGGTGGTGTTCCCCTCAGAGTTCTGGGGGCAGGGATGGTGACAGTGGGACCCGGGGGAGTGTCAGCAAAATGCAGGTGAGTGGCGTTGGTGGGGGCAGAAGTGGTCGCAAACACGGCAGTGGTTGGGGGGGGCATGGAAGTCACTGAGTATGTGACATCAGCGATGATGTGATGGGCGGAATTGATGTCAATTGTTGTGTATGAAAAATTGTGAGGGGCGGAAATGTCATTTACTTTATTTTAACCAATGATTTCCTGTCACAATTCTATTTGACAATGTCGTATTTTAATTAAACTCAGTCCCTTACTGTTCCTTTCTTTTGGTCCTCATTCACATCTCGATGGTGTTCCAATATTTCAACCTTTCTCTTTGGACTTGGGAATTTCCATTCACCTCAGACCCTGTCCCCCTCCTCATCTGTGTCCATTTATAGCACACTGTATAATCCTGGTACCAGAGGAGCCTATCCCAATAAAATAGCTCAGTCCTCCCTGAGTACTGGTAGCACTGCTCACTGATCAGAACCACTTCTGATGATACCATTGTGTGATCCTGATACATTCCTGCACTCTGCTGATATCACTGTCTCTCTGCATGTGATGTCCCTCACTGTGCGGGTCTAATTGCTGCCTCTGTCAGTGTCTCTCACTCTTGCAGCTACTCCAGATCCTGAGGAAACAGCATTCTCCACTCCAGAGGGAAGCAACTGCACAGGCCATGGATGGAGACTGGGAATGTCCAGATCTCTGTGGGACTCAGTGCCATTCTCCATGTGTAACCTTCATTGCATTAGTCTAATTTCCCATTCTGTCTACTTCTCTGTCTCCTGTAGGTATTCCTAATGTCCCTGACTCAGCAGAATTCTCTGTCTCGTCCATCACCACATTGAAGACAGTTGGTCTGGCAGAGAGAGATGGAGAGGGAGATCTGGAGCCTTCAGTAAATCCTGCAGCCGGTAAGATCACTCACAGTAAACAGCACAGGGAGGAGTTAGTGGGCTTTAATTCAGACCCTGAGGGGATGATGTTGGAACAATGCTGGGCAAGGAACATGAGAAAATTCTCAGGCTTCATTATCACCATCTTGTCTGTAAATTCATCTGTTCCACAGAACCCTCCCTATGTCTGTCAGTTTCTCCATTGTCTGTTTCATCGATACCACTTCCCCTATCTCTATCAGCCCCTACAATCCTGCTTATCCCTGTAAGCTCCTCCTACCACTACAACTCTCCAAGTTTCTGCCTTTGCCTTTAATCCCGGGTTCTGTCACATCTCTCCTTAACTGAAGAAAAACAACTCCTCAGTTCCTTAACCCATCCTGGTCAGTGTAGTCCTTTCCAGACCTGAAAAACCTCCCTGTCTTTGTGACGTTTTTGAACTCCTACTACCTTCATGATCTCTGTAACCTTCCCGTCACGACAACAAAAATGCTCTGTACCTTAGTAACCTCCTCCAGCTGTTAGACTCCTCCTTGTCTCTGGGCACAGTGCAGAGTGACCCTGCTTCTCTCGTAAATTAGTTTCTGCATTTCTAATGATGACTATGAACTCTTCCTGTCTCTAAAACACACTCAGTCCCTGTAAACTCTGCTGGTCCCGATTGATGTAATTTCCTTCGGTAACTACAAACCTTTATACCTTTAATCTCCTCCAGACGCGACCACACAGTTTATTTCTATAACCTCTATGAGTGATAGAGTCGTAGAGATGTACAGCACAGAAACAGACCCTTCCGTCCAACCCGTCCATGCCGACCAGATATCCCAACCCAATCTAGTCCCACCTTCCAGCACCTGACCCATCTTCATCCAAACCCTTCCCATTCATATACCCATCCAAATGCCTCTTCAATGTTGCAATTGTACCATCCTCCACCACATCCTCTGGCAGCTCGTTCCATACACGTACAACCCTCTGCGTGAAAAAGTTGCCCCTTAGGTCTCTTTTATATCTTTCCCCTCTCACGCTAAAACTATGCCCTCTAGTTCTGGACTCCCTGACCCCAGGGAAAAGACTTTGTCTATTTATCCTATCCTATCCATGCCCCACATAATTTTGTAAATCTCTATAAGGTCACCCCTCAGTCTCTGACACTCCAGGGAAAACCGCCCCAGCCTGTTCAGCCTCTCCCTGTAGCTCAAATCCTCCAGCCCTGGCAACATCCTTGTAAATCTTTTCTGAACCTTTTCAAGTTTCACAACAATTCTTCCGATAGGAATGAGACCGGAATTGCACAAAATATTCAAACAGTGGCCAAACCAATATCCTGTACGGCCGCAACAGGACCTCCCATCTCCTTTACTCAATACTCAGACCAATAAAGGAAAGCATACCAAACGCCACCTTCACTATCCTATCTACCTGCGACTCTACTTTCAAGGAGTTATGAACTTGCACTCCAAGGTCTCTTTGGTCAGCAAGACTCCCTAGGACCTTACCATTGCGTGTATAAGTCCTGTAAGATTTGCTAAACCAAAATGCAGCACATCGCATTTATCTGCATTAAACTCCATCTGCCAGTTAGCCCAATGGCCCACCTGGTCCAGATCCTGTTGTAACCCTCTTCGCTGTCCACTACACCTCCAATTTTGATGTTAGCTGCAAATTTACTAACTGTACCTCTTATGCTCGTTTCCAAATCATTTATGTAAATGACAAAATGTAGAGGGCCCAGCACCGATCCTTGTGGCATTCCACTGGTCACAGGCCTTCAGTCTGAAAAACAACCCTCCACCACCACTCTCTGTCTTTTACCTTTGAGCCAGTACGGTATCCAAATGGCTACTTTTCCCTGTATTCCATGAGGTCTAACCTTGCTAATCAGTCTCCCATGGGGAACCTTGTTGATCGCCTTCCTGAAATCCATATAGATCACTTCTATCACTCAATCTTCTTTGTTACTTCTTCAAAAAACTCAATCATGTTTGTGAGACATGATTTCCCACACACAAAGCCATGTCGACTGTTCCTAATCAGTCCTTGCCTTTACAAATACATGTGTGTTTTGTCCCTCAGGATTCCCTCCAACAACTTGCCCACCACTGAGTTCAGGCTCACCGGTCTATAGTTCCCTGGCTTGTCTTTACCACCCTTCTTAAACAGTGGCACCACATTTGCCAACCTCCAGTCTTCAGCATCTCACCTGTCACTATCGATGATACAAATATCTCAGCAAGAGGCCCAGCAATCACTTCTCTAGCTTCCCACAGAGTTCTAGGGTACACCTGATCAGTTCCTGGGGGTTTATTCACCTTTAACCATTTCAGGACATCCAGCACTTCCTCCTTTGTTTCTCTGGACATTTTGCAAGATGTCACCATCTCTTTCCCTGCAGTCTTTATCTTCCATATCTTTTCCACAGTAAATACTGATGCAAAATATTCATTTAGTATCTCCCCCATTTTCTGAGGCTCCACACAAAGGCCGCTTTGCTGATCTTTGTGGGGCCCGATTCTCTCCCTAGTTACCCTTTTTTCCTTAATATATTTGTAAAAACCCTTTGCATTCTCCTTAATTCTATTTGTCAGACCTATCTCATGTCTGCGTTTTGCCCTCCTGATTTCCCTCTTAAGTATACTCCTACTTCCTTTATACTCTTCCACGGATTCAATCGATCTATCCTGTCTATACCTGACATATGCTTCCTTCTTTTTCTGAACCAAACACTCAATTTCTTCAGTCATCCAGAATTCCCTATACCTACCAGCCTTCCCTTTCACCCTGACAGGAATAAACTTTCTCTGGACTCTTGCTATCTCATTTCTGAAGGCTTCCCATTTTCCAGCCATTCCTTCAGCTGCGAACATCTGCCTCCAATCAACTTTCGAAAGTTCTTGCCTAATACCGTCAAAATGGGCCTTTCTCCAATTTAGAACATCAACTTTTAGATTTGGTCTATCCTTTTCCATCACTATTTTATAACAAATAGAATTATTGTCGATGGCCCGTAAGTGCTCCCCCACTGACACCTCACTCATCTGCCCTGCCTTATTTCCTAAGAGTAGGTCAAGGTTTGCACCTACTCTAGTTGGTACGTCCACATCCTGAATAAGAAAATTTTCTTGTACACACTTAAGAAAATCCTCGCCATCTAAACCTTTATCACTACGGCAGTCCCAGTCAACGGTTGGAAAATTAAAATCCCCTACCATACCTACCCTATTATTCTTGCAGATAGCTGAGATCTCCTTCCAAGCTTGTTTGGCAATTTCCCTCTGACTATTGGGGGGTCGATAATACAATCCCAACAAGGTGATCATCCCGTTCTTATTTCTCAGTTCCACCCAAATAACTTCCCTGGATGTATTTCTGGGAATATCCTCCCTCAGCACAGCTATAATACTATCCGTTATCAAAAATGCCACTCCCCCTTCTCTCTTGCCTCCCTTTCTATCCTTCCTGTAGTATTTGTATCCTGGAACATTAAGCTGCCAGTCCTGCCAATCCCTGAGCCATGTTTCCGTAATTGCTATGAGATCCCAGTCCCATGTTCCTAACCATACCCTGAGTTCATCTGCCTTCCCTGTTAGGCCCCTTGCATTGAAATAAATGCAGTTTAATTTATTAGTCCTACCTTGTCCCTGCCTGTCCCTGACTGTTTGACTCCCTTCTGTTCTCAGCTGGACCCGTCTCAGATCGAGGTCCCAAAATCCTCCCTGTGATTGTTATCACGTCCCATCCCTGTATTCCTCCAAATCCCTGTAAAGTCCTCCCATTCCTAAAACCCGCCCTGTATCCGTCACCTGCCCCAGCTTCCACAACCCTCCCTACCTCTGTAAGACACCCCCCACCCACCCCCATCCCAGTTACTACAGCCCGCTGTATCACTAAATGCCAGTAGTCACTATAATATCAGAGTAAGGTGTGAAAGCAGGAATACTGTACTGGGTTAATGATCAGTCGTGATCATATTGAATGGTGGGACCGACTCTGTGGTCAAATGGCCGATACCTGCTCTTCTTTCCTGTGCTTCTCTATAAACTTACTATCTATATAAACTCCTTCAGTCCCCACAGCCCTCCCTATCTCCATAAACTCCTTCAATCCCCACGACTCTTCCTATCCATATAACCTGAATCATTCCCCACAAACCTCCCTAACTCCATAACCTCCAAAACGCCTCACGACCCACCCTATCTCCATAATCTCATCCTGACCCAATGACCCTCCCGTTCAGAGTAACCTGCTTCAATCCCCATGATCCTCCTGATCTGTGCAACCTCCTTCAGGCCCAACAGCCCTGCAGATCTCTTTGGCCCCTTTCAGGCCCCACAACACTCCCTATCTCCATAATGTCCTTCAGTCACCACTGCACTCTCTGTGTCCATAATCTCATACAGTCCCCACATCACTCCCTATCTCCATAATGTCCTTCAGTCCCCACGACCCTCCCTATTTCCAACACCTCTATTACCTGCTGATCCTGTGAGCCACCTTTTTCAGATTGATAAACCCGAACTCCCATCACACTTTCTGCTGCCAGTCTGAAACCAGTGTTAACCTGATAGTAGGTCGGGAGCTGAAATATGTTTGAAAGGATATGTCAATGAACAATAACTGGACCCTTCCAAATGCTTTTAATAAAAAGAGAATGTGTTTTTGAGCCTGTTGGATTTTATTGTTACTGATGAGAATGTAAATGGCAATATAGATACGGGTGAAGGAGTGGTTGAACCGAGGAAACGGTTTATTTGAATTTTCAGAAACCTTTACACAAGTTTCAATAAGGTCTAAGGATTAACTTGGTAGAGAGTAGGGCACCTTAACTGTCAGGAGGTGGGTGAGATATTAGACAAAATAGTGTTGTCAGAATTTCCTGTGCAGAAAGACATGGAAGCTCGGGAACTTGGGGAAATAATTAGTTATGTCTTGGAAAGAATCCTCACCAGAGAAGAGAAAGTGCTGGAATCTTAAAACAAATAAAGGTAGATCAATCCTCAGTAGCTCATTAGGTCAATCCTAGAATATTGTGGGAAGCCAGGGAAGAGATTACAGTGTCCCTAACAGAGATAATTCTATTATCAACAATCACAATGAGTTACCGGAAGACTGGAGGGTGGCTAATGATATTCCATCACTTAAGGTCTGCAGGGAAAAGCCAGGAAATTACAGCCCCGTGAGCCCAGTGCTGGGTTAGTTGTGGGAGCAGATACTGAGAGAAAGGAGCTACATATATTTGGAAAGGTAAGGGCTGATTAGAGATAGTCAGCATGGCTTTGTGAGTGGAAAACTGTGTTTCACAAACCGGATTGACTCTTCGAGGAGTTGACCAAGAGATAGATGAAGGCAGAGCAGTCAGCGTTGTCTACATGAACTTCAGCAAAGCATTTGACAAGGTTCCAAGCGATGTAGAACATCTAGTCAAGAGGAAGAAGGAAGCTAACTTAAGTTTGAGGAACCAAGGATCAGAAGCAGTGCTCTAGAGAGGTAAATGGGGCAGCACGGTGGCTCAGTGGTTAGCACTGCTGCCTCACAGCACTAGGGACGCGATTTCAATTCCAGCCCCAGGCGACTGTCTGCGTGGAGTTTGCACATTCTCTCCATGTCTGCGTGGGTTTCCGACAGGTGCTCTGGTTTCCACCCACAGCCCAAAGATGTGCAGGTTAGGTGAATCAGCCATGCGTTGTTCAAGAAAGGGAATATAGATAATCCTGGGAATCACAGACCTGTCAGTCTTCTGTCTGTGATGTGCAGATTATTGGAGAGGACTCTGAGATACAGGATTTATGATTCCTTGGAAAACCATAGTTTGATTAGAGGAAGTCATCATGACTTTGTAAGGGACAGGTCATGCCTCACAAATCTTATTGAATCCTCTGAGAATGTGACAAAACACAGTTATGGCTCATTGAGAAAGTATAGAGCGTGGGGTATAGAGCGTGGGGTACAGAGCGTGGGATACAGGGAAACCTGCCTGTATGGATACAGAATTCCTGGCCCATAGAAGACAGAGGGTGATGACAGATGGAAATCATTCAGCCAGGAGCTCAGTGACCAGTGATTTTCTGCAGGGAGAGGTCAAAAAATCTATGCTCTTTGTGATTTTATGAATGACTTGGATGTGTGAGTGAAAGAGTGGGTAAGTAAGTTTGCCAATGACACGAAGGTTGGTGGAGTGGTGAATAGTGTGGATGTCTGCTGGCGGTTGCAATGGGACATTGACAGGATGTAGAGCTGGGCTGAGAAGTGGCAGATGAAGTCAAATCTGGAAAAGTGTGAAGTGCTGCATTTTGGAAGGTTAGACTTGAATGCAGAATACAGGGGTAAAGGCAGAATACTGAATAGTGTGGAGGAACAGATGGATCTTGGATTTCATAACCAGAGATCCATCAAATCTGCCACAAAGCTGATAGTGTTGCTAAGAAAGAATATGTTGTATTGGCTTTCATTAGCTGGGGAATTGAGTTTTAAAGCCATGACGTTATGCTACAGCTCTATACAGCCCTGTTTAGATCCCAATTAGAATATTGTGGTCAGTTTTGGTCCCTGCATTACAGGATGGATGTGGAAGCTTTAGAGAGGGTAAAGAGGAGATTTACCAGGATGCTACCTGGACTGGAGGGCATGTCCTATGAAGAAAGGTTGAGGGAGCTAACGCTTTTCTCAGTGGAGTGAAGAAGAGTGTGGTGTGATTTGGTTGGAGGTGAACAAGATGGTGTGAGGCAAAGATAGAGTGAACAGTGAGAGACCTCTTTATCCCATGGCATACATGGTACATGGGGGCATAATTGTAAGGTGATTGGAGGATGGGTAAGGGGAGATCTCAGATGTAGGTTCTTTACACAGAGAGAGGTGGGTGGGTGGAACGGGACAACTTAACAGACTCTTGTATAGGCACATGGATGATAGCAAAATGATGGGTATGTAAGTTAGTTTGATCTTACAGTCGGGTAAAAGATGGGCATGGCATCATGGCCGAAGTGTCTTGTCCTGTACTGTTCTGTGTTCCACATTCTGTATGGTAAACTGGGTAATATGCTCAGATCAGTGTCAAAGGATATGGCATTCAGGAGGAGCTAGTCAACTGGATACAAAATTGGGCTTGATGGTAGGAGACTTTGGGTGATGGGAGACGTGTTGCCTTTCTGACTGGAGACATGTGACCAGTGGTGAAGTGGGTCCACTGTTTGTCATTTGGACAAAATGGTTTGGATGGGAACATTTGTTTTGTGATAAGTAAGTTTTTTTGAGTCACACTGAAATTGTTGGTAAAGTGGACAGTGAAGAAAGTTATCTATGATACAACAGGATGGACAGTACTGCTGGGATAGTGGGCTGAAGAATAGCAGATGGAGTTTAATTAGATAAATGTGAGATGTTCCATTTTGGTGAAACAAACCAGGGTGGGACTTGTACAGTTAATGTTCGGGCCCTGGGTAGTGTTGTCAATCAGAGACCCAGGGATGCAGGTAGACAGTTCTTTGTAAGTGGTGTCACAGGTAGACAGGTTGGTGAAGCAGGCGTTTGGGATGGTTACCTTCATTGGGTAGAGCATTGAGAGTAGAAGTTGGGATGTCATGTTGTGGCTGGACAGGACATTGGTGAGGCCACCATAAAAGCATTGTTGACCAGTAGGAAGTACTCATCTGGTTCACTTCCGTCCTTTAGAGAAGAACATCTGACATTCTAACCTGGTCTGACCTGCACGTGACACCAGACCATCAGCAATATGGTTGACTCTGTGCTATACTCTGGGTAATTAGCAGTGGGGCAAAGAATGTTGGTCCAATCAGTGACATCCAAATCCCATGAATGAATAAATAAAAAATACATATATCCCTCCCTGTCTCTGCAAACCCCTCCAGCTGCAGCAATCTGTACTGGCTTTGTAACACCGTTCAGACCCTGACCCCTCTGTGTAACACTCTCACCACCTCCAGCACCTTCAGCTCTCCCTGTTCCTTTTGGGACATAAAACCTTGACAATTATTCCCTCTTCCATCTGACCTCCTCCTGCGAGCAGACCCTCTGCAATCCCTTTAAAACTTAATCCTAAAAATTCTCTCACTTCAGGATTTTAAGTACTTTTTGGTGATCCACTAAGCCCGATAATCTAATATGATCCTTTTTACTTGTGTGAGGGACCGATGGGGATTTCTTGCTGAGGATTTGTCTGTTTGAATGGAATGTCCTTTTGTTGAGTATTTTATACTGCTCCTTCAAATGTTTTCCACTGTTCATTGACAGGCACATATTTCAGTCTGTTTAGCCTATTTCCCTTGGTCAGTTCTCCTCTCAAACTCAAATTCATGCTATTGTTTATTTTTGTTTCTAGTTGTAGTTTGTCCTTTCTGTGATTCACTTTAAAACTTTATATTTCTTTAAACTGCACTTTATCACAATCTCCCAGACGATCTCTCCCGGTGACGTTACTCATTCACGAAGTTTTATCGCACAATGGTCGCTCTGAGATAGTTATGTCCCTAGCCAGTTGCACAATTTGTTATTCAAAGAAACACTGAAAACTAATTCTCTGAACTCCTCTTCCAATGTCACTCTTGCCAGTGTGACTGTCCCACATTTTGTGAATATTGATGTTTTCCAAAATTATCACAATGTGTTTGTAAAAATAATTCCAATGAGTTCCTGTGTAATGCAGTGATGAGCAACGGAATGCTGTTCGGTGGCTAAAACTGTTCTGCTGTTTGTGTCCTTGGCAAGTAGTAGCCAGAATTTACATTCAGACTGGCTCTACTTCATGATCTGAGGTCAAATGATTTCTCTGTAATACCTTTGTTATCCATTATTGTTAGCGTTGCCCATTTTGCCTGAGTTTGCACAAGGTTGTGATCCATTGAATATTTATGTCTTCCTTTTGTTCACCCTGTAACCATATCCCTCTGGTGTCTAAACCTCTTTAATCTCAGTGTCACAAATCCATCTGCCTTATTGATAAGACTTCGTCCATTCAAAATAAAACAGAAGTGACTCTTTCCCACAATTTCCTGTCACAAACCTATTCACTGATGTACAGTTTTAGTTAATCACTGTCCCATCCTCTACCTTTCTGCTTGCCTTCAGCCACATCCCCATACTGTTTCGATGCTTCACCTTTTCTTTTTGAATTTGGAAAGCTCCTTTCACTTGAACCCTGTCCCTGCATCCTCTCTGTCAGTTCAAAGCCCTGTCCATAAATCTACTGACATGATTGGCCAGGAAACTGCTCCCAGCAAAGTTCCAGTGGGACCACCCAATTGGATTATTTTATAAATCAGGAAGGGGATATGGGTGTCTCTGGCTGACCAGCCTTTATTCCCCAGCCCTAGCTGCCCATGAGCTGAGTCGCTTGCTTGGCCATTTCAAAGGGCAATTGAGAGGCAAACACCTTGCTGTGGGTATGTCGTGCAGACCACGTGAGGATGATCAGATCTCGTTGTCGCAAGGACAGTGAGCGGCACGCTGGCTCAGTGATTAGCACTCCTGCCTCACAGCACCAGGGTCCCAGGTTCGATTGCAGCCGTGGGCGACTGTGTGGAGTTTGCACATTTTCCCCGTGTCTCCGTGAATTGCCTTCAGATGCTCCGGTTTCCTCCCACAGTCCAAAGACGCGCAGGTCAGGTGAATTGGCCATGCTAAATTGCCAATATTGTTAGGTGTATTAGGTCGAGGGAGATGGGTCTGAGTGGGTGACTCTTTGGAGGGATGGTGTGGACTGGTTGAGTCAAAAGGCCTGTTTTCACACTGGAGGGAATCCAATCTAAGGGACTGTGATTTTTGTACATCAGCAATGGTTTCATATTTGTTTATGGATTGTAAATTGCTATTTTTAAAATTATTGATTTTAAATTCCACCATATCTTATGGTGGGATTCGAACCTGCCTCACCTGAGCATTAGCTGGGGTTTTGGACAAATGCCCTAACAATAATGTTACTAGGCCATCACTTCACCTTCTCACTGGTTACTCATCCCTGAGCACTGACACATGAAGCTTAACCCATTCTTCCAACATGATTGTGTGATCCTGAGGTCTTCCAGCACGCTGGTGATATCACTCAGTCTC
The DNA here is from genome assembly GCF_047496795.1 of Chiloscyllium punctatum. Classification (NCBI taxonomy): domain Eukaryota; kingdom Metazoa; phylum Chordata; class Chondrichthyes; order Orectolobiformes; family Hemiscylliidae; genus Chiloscyllium; species Chiloscyllium punctatum. Next base: position 65,188,097 of record NC_092781.1, read on the forward strand.
TCTCCATGTGGTATCGCTCACTGTGGGGGTCTAATTGCTGCCTCTGTCAGTGTCTCAAACATCTTTCAGCTACTCTGGATCCTGAGCTAACAGAATTCTCCACTCCAGAGAAACGCAACAGCACAGTCCAGGGATGGAGTTTGGGATTTTCCAGATATCTGTGGGGCTCATTTCCATTCTCCTTGTGTAACCCTCACTGCATCAGTCTTATTTCCCATTCTGTCTATCTCTCTGTATCCTGTAGGTACTCAGGAAGCTGCTGTCTCAATAGACTTCCCAACTGTTGTGTGTCTCATCCATCACCTCATTCAAGATGGTTGGTCAACCAGAGAGACAAAGGGAAGAGAGATCTGGAGCCTTCAATAAATCCTGCAGTGAGGTAAGATCACTCATAGTGCACAGAGCAGGGAGCAATGAGAGTGCTCCAAACATCGCTAACAAGACATGACATCGATACAGTGCTGTATGGGAAGCACAGTATAGACAAACCCCATGCTCAATCACCACGTCTACTTTCACTTATGTTGCACTGAGACAGAATCGGGAATTCATAGTTATCAATCCAGTCCTGTGCTGTCTTAGCATCAGTAAAACAGAGGGGAGAGTAGGCATCCGACGAGAGGTTGTGAATGCTGCCTGGGATCTTTCTGTTCTGTGTTCTCCCCCCAACACTGTACTAAGACTCACGACTGTGCAACACTATCTGTGGCATGGCTTGTGCACCAGTGTCTTCAGTCATTTTTAACTCCTACAATAGTCCCTGTCCCTGTAACCTCCTCCCTTCCCGATAGTCCCTCCACATACTTGAAATGTACTGAATTTCAGACTACCATTGCTGTAACTTGCTTCAGTGTCTCTAACATGCCTTATTTTGGTACACTAATCCTCTTTAGCTGGATACAGAGTGATACAGCACGGAAACAGAACCTGTGGTCCAACTCCTCAATGCTGCCCATGTTACCTAAACTGAATGAGTCTCATTTGCCTGCATTTGGCCCTTATCTCTTCAAACCTTCTCCTCTCCATGTACCTGCCCAAATGTCTTTTCCATGCTGTACAATTGTTCTTGTTTCTCCCATGTGCCTGAGGCAGTTTGTTCCGTCTATACACCATCCTCTGTGGATAATGTTCCCCCTCAGCTTGCTCTTTAAATCCTTGCTCTCTCTCACCTCCTGTTTATACCCTCTAGGTTTGGACTCACCTACCCTTGGTTATTCACCATTCTTAGGGTCACCTTGTGGCCTCCTCTGCCCAAGGGAAATATTTAGGACAATGTTACAAATATCTCCAACGTATGTAACAAAGTGCTGGCCAATGTTGGCAAATGTGTCAAATGCCGCTTTCCCCACCCTGTCCACCTGTGACGCCACTTCCGAGGAACAATGTAACTTGCACCCCCTGGTCTCTCTCTCTCTCTCTGTTCAACAACCCTGGCCAGAGCCCTTCCATTAACTGTGTTAATCCTCCCTGGTTTGTCTTAACAAAATCCAACACCTGAATTAAACTCCATCTTTCATTCCTTGGTCCACTGGCCCAGTTGGTCAAGATCCCCTTTGATAACCGTATTTCCTGCCCACTACACCATTCATTTGATCATCACCACACCTCCGCAACAATCACTCCTATATTTTCAACCAAATCGTTTCTATCGATGATGCACATCAGTGGACCCAGCCCTGATCCTTTTTTCAATAATGGAATAAAACCATATTCTTGTCATAGATCCATACAGCATGGAAACTGACCCTTCAGTTGATACCCACCATCATCAAAACTAAACTCTTCCCAGCTGCCTGGAGCTGGCCCATATCACTCCAACCCTTCCCTATTCACTTGTTTATCCAAATATCTTTTAAACGTTGTAATTGTACCAACATCAAACCCCTTCTCAGGAAGTTCATTCCACACACAAACCACCCTTTGTGTAGCAAATTGCCCCATATCTTTTTTTTTGAACATCTCTCTCCTCTAACCTTAAAAATGTGGCCCCTCCTCTTGAGACTCCCCCATCCAGAGGAAAAGGCAACTACCATAAAATTGATCTATAAATCATTTCTTAATCATAAACCTTTACAGAATCATGTCTCAACCTCCAGGCTCCAGGGAAAAAAGACTTTGCATATCCAGCCATTTTTCAGAACTCAAGCCTTCCACACCCAGCAATATCTTGGTAAATCTCTTCTGAATGCCCTGCAGCTTAATAATATCCTCCCTGTTAACTGGGCGACCAGAACTGGACAGAGTATTGCAGAACAGGCCTCACAAATGTCTGCGCAATCTCAACATGACGTCCCAAATCCTCCATTCAATAGACTGAGCAATAGTCAGGCATGCCAAGCACTGTGTTATCCATCCTGTGATGTAAGCTTCAAGGATTATGTACCTGAACCCGGAGGTCCCTCTGCTCTAAAACACTAAACGAGGCCCTAACATTAATTGTATAAGCTCTACCCTTGTTTGCTTTACCAAATGCAAACTCGTATTTATTCAGATTGAATTCCATCTCTAGTTTTTCAGCCCATTCACTCCCTTCATCAAGATCCCTTTGTAATCTCAGAAAACATCCTTCACTGTCCATGATGCCACCCTCCATCCTGGCAGCTCATCACACATGACTGTCAGTAGTACACATGCCTTTGCTCGGTTCTCCACAATTTCTTCCCTAGCATCCCACAGTGTCCTGTGATACACTTAATCAGGTTCTGGGACTTGCCATAGCTTTGTATTTTAAAAACTCCAGCACCACCTCTTCAATAACATGCACTCTTTGCAAGTCATAGAGATATACAGCATAGAAACAGACCCTTCGGTCCCCAACTCGTCCAGGCTTAGCAGAAGATCCAAATAAATCCATTCCCTTTTCCAGCATTTGGCCCATATACGTCTACAACCTTACTATTAAGATGCCCATCCAGATACCTTTTAAATGTTGTAATTGTATCAGTCTCCATTACTTTCTCTCTCAGCTCATTCGATACACACATCACCATGTGTGTGAAGAAGCTGTCCCTTCAGTCCCTCTGTAAACCATTCACCTCCAGCCTTAAACCTATGCCCTCTAGTTTTGAACTCCCCAACTTCTGGGAAAAGACCTTGAATGCTTACCCTATCCATACCGCTCATGTTCATATAAACCTCTAAGGTCACCCCTCAGTCTCCGATTCTCCAGTGACAGTAACCCCAGCTTATTCGCCAACAACCTGGGCAATATCTTGTTAATCTTTTCAGAACCCTTTCAAGTTTCACAACAACCTTCCTTAGCAGAGAGACTGGAATTGCAGAGTACTCCAATTGTGGTCTAATGTATTACCCTTGTGAGTTCCCCACTGTTTCTTCACAGTAACTTCTGGAGTGAAAAAATTGTTTAGGAACTTAGCAAGTATCCTGCAGTTCCACACATCGATGGCCTCATTGATCTTTAATGGACACTATTTTGTCCTGACTTACTTATGCACTCTTAATATACTGATACAATCACTTTTGGATTCCCCTTTCCTTCTCTGCTGAGGCTATTTCAGTTAGCCTTTCTCCATTCCTGTTTTCTACTCAGTGTATTCCTAAAGCCCCTGTTATCCTCAGGGAGTCCCTTGATCCAGCTGGCTATTCCTGACATCTGCCCCCTTTTCCTTGACCAGACCCTCAATAGACAGCCAGTGTTTCCGAATGCTGTCAGCATTGACCTGCACACAAACAGGAAAATGCTGGCGCTGATCACTTAATTTATCTCACTTTTAAAATATTCTCACTTGCCAAACTTCCCTTCCGCTGTAAATAATTCCCTTCCCCAATCACACTTTGAAAGTTCGTGGCTAATACGATCAAGATTGGTCAGGTTCCATTTTAGAACTTGCACTTGTGGACCAGGCCTGTCCTTTTCCAAAGCTGTTTTCAAACTACTAGAACTGTGGTCACTTTGGCAAAATGGTTTCCCACTCACACCTCAGTCCCTCTCCCTACCTTAATTCCCAAAGGGAGGTTAGATTTTGCCCCTTTCTCTTTTCAGGCCATTTACATATTGATTGGGAGTTTTCTGGAACACAATTACCAAATTCCTCCCTTGCAAACACTGAACACTGGCAGTCCCAGTCTAGGTTTGGAAAGTGTAAAAACCCTACCATAACAGCCCTATTATTATGGTTGATATTTCAGATGTCCCGACATATTTGTTCCTCAGTCTGCCACAGATTATTCAGGGTCAGCAGTCCGATCGTATCAAAGTGATGACCCATTCTTATTTCTCAGTTCCACTAACATAGCTTCACTGGTCGATCCCACAGGAATATCCTCTCTAAGTACTGCTGTGACGATTCATGCATTCAAAACCCACCACCACACGTCGTCTCTTGCCTCCCATTCCTGTAGCATCTCTACCTTGAAACAATGAACTGCCAGTCCTGCCCATCCCTCAGCTGTGTTTCTGTAATAACTATAATATCCCAGTCCCAAGTTCCAATCCATGTCCTGAGTTCATCTTGCTTAGCTGTCAGGCCCCTTGCAATGAAATAAATCCAGTTTAATCATCAGTTTTCCCCCATTCCCAGCTATGTTCTTGCCTGCCCTGTCAGCTGAAATTGCTGTCTTTAACTCGTGTACCAGCCTCAATCTTCTTACTGGCCTTACATTTATTTAAGGTCCAAAACCCTGCCAGACCAGGCTATATCCTCTCAAGCAGCTCTAGCAATTCACCCGACCAGGATATGAGTCCCTCTCCCGCTCCCAGTTGAGGTGCCTTTCCCACCCTGTCAACCTGATCCTTGCCTTTGCAAGTGTCGATTCATCCTCACAATTGTTTCCAATACTTTCCCTCCCCCTGCAGTCAGACTATCTGCTCTGTAATTACCTGGCCTCTCCCTGCTGCCCTTCTTGAACAAAGGAACCACATTAGCGATCCTCCAGTCATTCAGCACTTCCCTGTGTATGGCAAAGTCTTATATATATCCACCAGGGCCCCAACAATCTCTGGGTAATTAGCATGGGGTCACAGAATGCTTGTCCAGGCAGTGACACCCACATCCCATGAATGAATAAATAAAAATACATATGTCCCTCCCTACTTCTGCAAACCCCTCCAGCTGCAGCAATCCGTACTCGCTTTGTAACACCGTTCAGGCCCTGACCACTCTCTGTAACACTCTCACCACCTCCAGCACCTTCACCTCTCCCTGTTCCTATCGTGTCAATAAACCTTGACAATGATTCCCCTTCCCATTGCCCCCCCTCCTGCTAGCAGACCCATTGCAATCCCTTTAAAATTTACTCTAAAACTCTCTCTCACTTCAGGATTTTAAGTACTTTGTGGTGATCTTCGCAGCCTCAATATCTAATATGATCCATTTTGTCCTGAGTGAGGGGCCAGTGGGATTTCTTGCTGAGTTTTGGTCTGTTTCAGTGGAATGTCCTTTTGTTGAGTATTTTACACAGTTCCTTCAAATGTTTTCCACTGTTCATTTATAGGCACATATTTCAGTCTGTTTAGCCTGTTTACCTTGGTCAGTTCTCCTCTCCAACTTATGTAATTGGCTATTTTTGTTTCTAGTTGTAGCTTGTCCTTTTTGTGATTCACTTTAAAGCTTTATATTTCTTTAAACTGCACTTTATCACAATTTCCCAGAGGATCTCTCCAGGTGACATTACTCATTCACTAAGTTTATCACACAACAGTCTATCTTAAACAGTCATAAGGCCAGAAAGAAGATTGAGGTTGGTGCACAAGTTAAAGACAGCAACGTCAGCAGAGAAGGCAGGCAAGAACATAGCAGGAAATGGGGGAGGGGGAACTGATGATTAAACTGCATTTATTTCAATGCAAGGGGCCTGACAGCTGAGGAAGATAAACTCAGGGCATGGATTGGAACATGGGACTAGGATATTATAGTTATTACAGAAACACAGCTGATGGAGGGACAGGACTGGCAGCTCATTGTTTCAAGGTGGAGATGCTACAGGAAGCATCGAAGGGGAGGCAAGAGAGGACGTGTGGTGGTGGGTTTTCATTGCATGAATCATTACATCAGCACCTAGAGATGATATTCCTGTGGGATCACCCAGTGACGCTATGTTAGTGGAACTGAGAAATAAGAATGGGTCATCACTCTGACACGATTGTCCTACTGACCCCGAATAATCAGTGGCAGACTGAGGAACAAATATATCAGGAGATCTCAAATATCAACCATAATAATAGGGCTGTTGTGGTTGGGGTTTTTAAACTTTCCAAACCTAGACTGGTACTGCCAGTGTTCAGTGTTTGCAAGGGAGGAATTTGGTAATTTTGTTCCAGAAAACTCCCAATCAATATGTAAATGGCCTGAAAAGAGAAAGGGGCAAAACCTGACCTCCCCTTGGGAAACAAGGTAGGAAAAGGGACTGAGGTGTGAGTGGGAAAGCATTTTGCCAAAGTGACTCAAGTCTATTAGTTTGAAAATAGTGATGGAAAAGGATAGGGCTGGTCCACAGGTTCAAGTTATAAAATGGGGCCAGTCTAATCTTGATACTATTAGCCAGGAACTCTCAAAAGGTGATTGGGGAGCCTATTTGCAGGGAAAGGGAAGTCTGGCAAGTGAGAATATTTTAAAAGTGAGATAAATTGAGCGATCACCACCAGCATGTTCCTGTTTGTGTGCAGCTCAATGCTGACAGCATTCGGAAACACTGGCTGTCTATTGAGGGTCTGGTCATGGAAAAGGGGGCACATGTCAGGTATAGCCAACTGGATCAAGGGGCTGTAGGAATACACTTTGGGTAGAAATCAGGAATGCAGAAAGTGTACATGCAATAGCCTTGGCAGAGAATGATAAGGAGAATCCAAAAGTGATTGTATAAATATATTGAGTAAAGGAGTAACTCGAGGCAAAATAGTGTCCCTTAAAGATCAATGCGACCATTGATGTGTGGAACAGCAGGATATGTCTAAGAACTTAAACACTTTTTTTTTACTCCAGAACTTATTGTGGACAAAGACTGGGGAACTCAGGGAACAAGAAAAATACGTTAGACCACATTTGGAGTTCTCTGCAATTCCAATATCCCCGCTATAGGAAGGATGTTGTGAAAGTTGAAAGTGTTCAGAAAAGATTGACAAGATGTTGCCAGGGTTGTTGCTGAATAAGCTGGGGTTATTTTCCCTGGAGCATCAGACACTGTGGGGTGACCTGACAGAGGTTTATATAAACATGAGGGGTATGGATTGGGTAAACATTCAAGGTCTTTTTCCAGGGGTTCAAGAGTCCAAACCTAGAGAGCCTAGGTTTAAGGTTAAAGGGGAAAGGTTTAAACGGCACTGAAGGGACAGCTTGTTTATGCACACTTTGGTGTGTGTATGGAATGAGCTAAGAGAGAAAGTAATATACTGATACTATGACTACATTTCAGAGATATTTGGATGGGTATATGAATAATAAGGGTTTAGAAGTTCATGGGCTAAATGCTGGTAAATGGGATGTATTTATTTACATCTTCTGGTCAGCATCGACGAGTTGGACCGAAGGGTCTGTTTCCATGCTCTACATCTCTATGACTTGAAAAGAGTGCATGTTATAGAAGGTTTTAAAACACAAAGCTATGTAAAGCCCAAGGACATGATTAAGTGTATCACAGAACATTGTGGAGCCCTGAGCAAAGATATTTGTACCATTGATAGCCATGTGTGATGTGCTGGAAAGGCTGGAGGGTGGCATAGTGGACAGTGAAGACGTTGTAATCGAGGATAAAGCGGATGGCCCTCAGGACAACTCCATACAACCCTGTTACAGTGGACGCTGCAAGACGTGTCAGATTGTGGACATAGATACCACTATTACGTGTGGGAACACCTCCCACCTTGTACATGGCAGGTACTCATGTGACTCAGCCAACGTTGTCTATCTTATACATTGCAGGCAAGGATGCCCGGAGGCATGGTACATTGGGGAAACCGAGCAAAGGCTACGACAATGGATGAATGGGCACCGCACAACCATCAACAGACAGGAGGGTTCCCTCCCAGTTGGGGAACATTTCAGTGGTCCAGGACATTCAGCCTCAGACCTTCGGGCGACCATCCTCCAAGGTGGACTTCGGGACAGGCAGCAGAGAAAAGTGGCCGAGCAGAGGCTGATAGCTAAGTTCGATACCCATAGGGAGGGCCTCAACCGGGATCTTGGGTTCATGTCACATTACAGGTGATCACCATTGCACTACACACACACAGATATTCCTACACATACACACACTCTCATATACACATGGACACAGGTACACACAGACGCGCACACAGACACCCATACACACCCTTATAGACACACACACTCTCACACATGCACTCCCTCACAGACTTAAGGCACTCTGCACACACTACACACACACCTTCTCACACTCACAACCCCCATCCCAGACAGACACACACAGACAGACAAAGACCCACAGACACACATATATTTTGTGGGGTGAATTTGTACTTGCAGGATTACATTGTACTTTGCTCAAAAACTACATGCATTCATGTAGAACTCTGAGCTTAAAAACTGCATGAATTTATGTCAAACTCTTATCTCACTTTTTAGATTAGAATAAATCTAAATATCAGGGCATAGACAGAGAACACAGGGGGGCAACACCGTTAACATATTGTCGAGCTATCACCATTGTTAACAGCTAACCCGAGAATGCAACTTAAAAAAATGTTTTGTGATTTACACATGAAAGAAGTGAAACTATCACTGTATTCTAACCGATGAAATGCTTAACAGACAATCATTTTTTCAATATATAATGTCAGTTACATCACACTGTAAAATTTTACTATAAATTCTGTGTTACGATCGAGCCTTCCACAATCACCTGATGAAGGAGCATCGCTCCGAAAGCTAGTGTGCTTCCAATTAAAGCTGTTGGACTATAACCTGGTGTTGTGTGATTTTTAACTCTCTTCAATAAGGTAGATTGATTCGTGACACAAAGATAAAAGAGATTTAGACACCAGAGAGACGTGGTTACAGGGCAAACAAAAGGTGGACATAAATATTCAATGGATCACAACCTTGTGGAAACTCAGGCAAAATGGGTAACGCTAACAATAATGGATAACAAAGGCAGTACAGGGAAATCATTTGACCTCAGATCATGAAGTAGAGTCAGTCTGAATGTAAATTCTGGCTACTACTTGCCAAGGACGCAAGGAGCAGAACAGTTTTAGCCACCGAACACTATTCCAATGCTCATCACTTTTTTACACAGGAACTGATTGGAATTTTTTAACAAACACATTGTAATAATTTTGGGAAACTTCAATAGTCCCATAATCTGGGACAGTCACACTGACAACCGTGATATTGGAAGAGTAGTTCAGAGAATTTTTTTTCAGTGTTTCTTTGAATAACAAATTGCGCAACTGGCGAGGGACGTAACTATCTCAGAGCGATCTGCGCCAGGAGGATCATCAACTCGGTGAACGACGCTCTCTGGGCGGTCCGAAACTTGTTGATCTTCCAGCTGAAGGAGTTGACCCCGACTGAGTGTTGCAGACTGCCACATTCCAAGGTTCAAGACTACGTGTTGAGGGACGCGCTGAAGCTTGGGGCAGCTGCCACCAAGGCGCGGTGGGGAAAGACCACCGTGTAACATCGGCCCATGCGGACGTTTTTTTTGGGCTTTGCTGATGCCTCAGCCAAATATATGTGCATAAGATTGAGAAATGCACAGACCTGTATTTAGCAATGATAAATTCTGATCTGTGTATGTAAATGTTGACATATGTATGGCATAACCAAATGTACAGACCATCAAATCATTTTATGAATAAAGTATATTTTTGAAATTAAAAAAAAATCTCAGATCGACCGTTGTGTGATCAAACTTAGTGAATGAGTAACGTCACCTGGAGAGAGCCTCAGGGAAATTGTGATAAAGTGCAGTTTAAAGAAATATAAAGTTTTAAAGTGAATCACAGAAAGGACACGCTACAACTAGAAACAAAAACAGCCAATTACATGGGTTTGAGATGAGAACTGACCAATGTAAAGAGGTGAAACAGACTGAAATATGTGCCTGTATAAGAACAGTGGAAAACATTTGAAAGGACAGTGTAAATCACTCAACAAAAGAACATTCCACTGAAACAGACAAAACCTCAGCAAGAAATTCCCACCGGCCCCTCACTCAGGACAAAATGTATCATATTAGATTATAAGGCTTAGAAGATCACCAAACTGTACTTAAAATCCTGAAGTGAGAGAGCGTTTTAGGAGTAAGTGTTAAAGGGATTGCAAAGGGTCTGCTAGCAGGAGTTGGGCAGTGGGAAGGGGAATCAGTGACAGGGTTCAATGTCACCAAAGGAACAGGGAGAGGTGAAGGTGCCGGAGTTGGTAAGAGTGTTACTGAGAGTGGTCAGGGCCTGAAAGATGTTACAAAGCCAGTATGAATTGCTGCAGCTGGAGGGGTTTGCAGAGGTAGAGAGGGACATATGTATTGTTATTGATTCATTCATGGGATGTGTGTGTCACTGCTAATTACCCAGAGGACAACTCAGAGACAGCCATATTGCAATGGGTCTGGAGTCACATGTTAGCCAGGCCAGGTTAAAATGTCAGATGGTCTACACAAAAGGAGGTCAGGGAACCAGATGAGTTCTTCCCACTGATCAAGAACGCTTTTATGGTGACCTGACCAATGTCTTGTACAGATACAACATGACATCCCAACTCCTATTCTCAATGCTCTCCCCAATGAAGGTAACCTCTCCAAATGCCTGCTTCACCAGCCTGTCTACCTGTGACACCACTTTCAAAGAACTGTCTACCTGAGTCACTGACTGACAACATTCCCAGGGCCCGAACATTAACTGCACAAGTCCCACCCTGGTTTGTTTCACCAAAATGGAACACCTCACCTTTATCTAATTAAACTCCATCTGCTATTCTTCAGCCCACTATCCCAGCAGTACTGTTCATCCTGTTGTACCACAGATAACCTTCATCACTGTCCAGTTTACCACCAATTTCAGTGTCACCCAAAAAATTTACTTAACTTATTTAACAATATTCTCATCCAAAAAATTTATCCAAATGACAAACAACAGTGGACCCTCTCCACCACTGGTCAAATGTTTCCAGTCAGAAAAACAACATGTCTCCCATCACCCTCTGTCTCCTACCATCAAGCCAATTTTCTGTCCAGTTGACTAGCTTCTCCTGAACGCCATATCCTTTTACACTGATCTGAGCATATTACCAAGTTTAACACACGACATGTAGAACACAGCACCAGACCCTTCGGCCGTGATGATATGCCAATGTTTTATCCGACCAGAAGATCAAAAATAAAAGTGGCAGATAGAGTTTAATTCAGATAAATGCGAAGTGCTGCATTTTGGGAAAGCAAATCTTAACAGAACTTATACACTTAATGGTAAGGTCCTAGGGAGTGTTGCTGAACCAAGAGACCTTGAGGTAAAAGTTCATAGCACCTTGAAAGTGGAGTCGCAGATAGATAGGATAGTGAAGAAGGTGTTTGGTATGCTTTCCTTTATTGGTCAGAGTATTGAGTACAGGAGTTGGGAGGTCATGTTGCGGCTGTACAGGACAATGGTTAGGCCACAGTTGGAATATTGCATGCAATTTTGATCTCCTTCCGATCGGAAAGATGTTGGGAAACTTGAAAGGGTTCAGAAAAGATTTACAAGGATGCTGCCAGGGCTGGAGGATTTGAGCTACAGGGAGAGGCTGAACAGGCTGGGGCTGTTTTCCTTGGAGCGTCGGAGGCTGAGGGGTGACATTATAGAGGTTTACAAAAAAATGGAGGGACATGGATAGGGTAAATAGATAAAGTCTTTTCCCTGGGGTTGGAGTGTCCAGACCTAGAGGGCATAGGTTATGGTGAAAGGGGAAAGATATAAAAGAGACCTAAGGGGCAACATTTTCACACAGAGGGTGGTATGTGTATGGAATGAGCTGTTAGAGGAAGTGGTGGAGACTGGTACAATTGCAACATTTAAGAGGTATTTGGATGGGTATATGAAAAGTAGGGGTTTGGAGGGATATGGACCGGGTGCTGGCAGGTGGGACTAGATTGGGTTGCGATATCCTGTCAGCATGGACGGATTGAACTGAAGTGTCTGTTTCCATGCTGTACATCTCTATGACTCTAACTTCCATACCCTTCATTTTATTATCATCCATGTGCCTATCCAGAAGTATATTAAATGTCCCGAATGCATCTAATTTTACCGCCACCACTGGCAGTGCATTCCACATGCACCACTCTATATGTAACAAACCTACCTCTGAAATCCACTAATCACCCAAAAATTATACCCCATTGTAATAACTATTTATATGAGGGTAAAAAATCTCTCTCTCTATTCACTCTGTCTATGATGCTCATCACCTTGTTCACCTCTGTCAAGTCACCCCTCACCCTTCTTCACTCCACTGAGAAAAGCCTTAGCTCCCTCAACCTTTCTTCATAAGACATGCCCTCCAGTCCAGGCAGCATCCTGGTAAATCTCCTCTTTACCCTCTCTAAAGCTTCCACATCCTTCCTGCAATGATGGGACCAGAACTGAACACAATATTCCAAGTGGGGTCTAACCAGGGCTCTGTACAGCTGCAGCATAACCTCACAGCTTTAAAACTCAAACCCCAAACTAATGAAATCCCAAACAATGCATTGCTTCTTAACAAGCCAATCAGCTTGGGTGGCTACTTTGAGGGATCTATGAACTTGGAACCCAGGTGCCCTCTGTTCCTCCACACTGCCAAAGATCCTGCCTTTAATTCTGTATTCTGCATTCAAATTCAATCTTCAAAGTGAATGACTTCACACTTTTCCCAGATTGAACTCCATCTGCCATTTCTCAGCCCAACTCTGCATCCTGTCAATGTTCCGTTGCAACCTACAACAGCCCTCCACACTATCAACCACTCCACCAACCTTTCTGTCATTGGGAAACTTACTATCGGACTCTTTCACTCACACATCCAAGTCATTCATAAAATCACAAAGAGCAGAGGTCCTGTAACCTCTCCCTGCAGAAAACCACTGGTCACTGAGGTCCAGGATGAATGCTTTCCATCTATCATCACCCTCTGTCTTCTGTGGGCCAGTAATCCTGTATACAGACAGACAGGTTTCCCTGTACCCCATGCCTCTGCACTTTCTGAATGAGCCATAAAGATGTTTTGTCACATTCTCTAAAGATTCAATAAGACTTGTAAGGCATGACCTGCCCCTTACAAAACCTTGCTGACTATCTCTCATCAAACTATGGTTTTCCAAGGAATAATAAATCCTGTCTCCCAGAGTCCTCTCCAATAATCTGCACACCACAGACATAAGACTGACAGGTGTGCAATTCCCAGGATTATCCCTATTCCCTTTCCTGAACAAGGGAATAATATTTTCCTGCCTCCAATCATCTGGTCTGACTCCAGTGGACAGTGAGGGTGCAAATGTCATCACCCAGGTGCTCAACAATCCACTCCCTCGGTTCCTGTACTAACTTTGGACGCATACAGTCTGGTTCAGCGACTTATCTATCCTTATCTTTTACAAAATTCTTAGCACATCCTCCTTCGTAACATCCACCTGTTCGCGTACATCAGCCTGTTTCACGCTGTCCTCACAAATGACAAGACGCTTCTCAGCAGTGAATACTGAGACATAGTATTCATTAAGGATCTCCTCTACCTCCTGTGACTCCAGGCACAAGTTCCTTCCACTATCCCAGATTGGCCTTATCCTCACTCTGAACATCCTCTTGTTCCTTGCATAAGTGGAGAATACCTTACGGTTTTCCTTAATCCTTCCCAACAATGCTTTTTCATGCCCCCTTCTAGTTGCCCTAAGTCCATCTCTTGGTTCTTTCCTGGTACCTTCAGAGAATCCCTACAGTGTGGAAACGGGCCATTTTGCCCAACAACTCCATATCAACCCTCCAAACAGTATCCAACCCAGCCCCATTCCCCCACCCTATTACTCTCCATTTGCCCTGACTAATGCACCAAACCTATCCATCTCTGAACACTATGGGTAATTTAGCATGGCTAAGGCACCACACTGGCACATCTTTGGGCTGTGGGGCGGAAACCAGAGCACCTGGAGGAAACCCACAGGGAGAATGCGCAAACACCCCACAGACAGTCGCCTGAGGCTGGAATCGAAATGGAGTCCGTGGTGCTATGAAGTCGCAGTGCTAACCACTGAGACACCGTGCCATCCAATGTAACTCTCTGGAGCCCTGTCTGATCCCTGTCGAGACCTTAAGTAAACTTCCTCCTTCCTCTTGACTAGATGCTAAAGTCCATGTGGACAACGTTGACTGCTCTGCCTTCATCTATCTTTGGCCACCTCCTCGAAGAGTCAATCCGGTTTGTGAAACATTGTTTCCCACTCACAAAGCCATGCTGACCATCTTGAATCAGCCCTTGCCTTTGTAAATGTAAGGATCTCTTTTCTCTCAGAATCTCCTCCAACAACTTCCCCATCACTGGGCTCACGGGGCTGTAATTTCCCGGCTTTTCCCTGCAGTCCTTCAGTGATGGAACAGCATTAGCCAACCTCCAGACTTCCACCATCTCACTGTGTCTGTTGATAATATACATATCTCTGTAAGGGATACTGCAATCTCTTCCCTAGCTTCCCACAATATTCTAGGATCGACCTAATGAGCTACTGAAGACTGATCGACCTTTATTTGTTGTAAGATTCCAGCACTTTCTCTTCTCTGGTGAGGATTCTTTCCAACACATCACTATTTATTTCCCAACATTCCCGAGCTTCCATGTCTTTCTCCACAGTAAATACTGACAAGACTGTTTTGTCTAATATCTCAACCATCTTCTCTGGTTCCACACATAGGCGACCTTATTGATCTTTAAGGGGCCCTATTCTCTACCAAGTTACTCTTTAGCCCTTATTGAAACTTGCATAAAGGCTTCTGATAATTCAAATACACCATATCCCCTATAGCACTACACCCCTCCTACACCCTTACACTTCTGCCATTTATATTCACACCAACAAATTCAATCCAACAGGCTCGTTGCTGTATCAGTCGGCATGGAGACCACTGTCACACACAGTTACTGTACTGCCCTTGCCATAAGTACATTCAGTGTCCGGACTGTAACCATATTGACATTCCCATCACTGTTTGGTGCCTACAAATGAATTCCTGCTAACGGTTGCTGCTACTTGCTTATTCTCAGCTCTACTTTTCATATTCAGACTTATATGACTGTCTCATTAATGCATTAACCTCATTCTTCCTTCATAACTTGTTGGCTTTTTGCCTAGTCTGCCTATTGGGACTAGATTGGGTTGGAATATCTGCTCAGCATGGATGGGTTGGACCGAAGGGTCGGTTTCCATGTTGTACATCTCTCTGACTCTATGACTCTATCTAAACAACCCTTCAGTATTCACTTCCCAGCGATGGACATTCTGCAGCTACATCTCCGGAATGACAGTTCCAACATATCTGTTCACTGTCATACCATTTTCCTTATGGCGAACGCAGGGAGTCGTTCCTCAGTAGTGGGGGTTGAACAGATGAGTAGAAGTTATAGAGATAGGGAGGCTTAGAATTAAACAGAGTTATGTCTGATCAAGAATGTCAATGGGACAAAGGTGTTTGGGGATTGGAGGAATTTACAGAGATAGAGGGAGCTGGATTAGATTCTGGAGATAGGGATAGGGATGGAGAAAGGAAGAGGCAGGCAGACTGAGGGGCACAGACAGGGGGCTGTTTCATCCAGGAGATTATTGTGTATACTAACAGAGATATGGCAGGTTGTCGTGACTGAATACATTTACAGATATAAGAAGGCTTCTGGGCTCTGGAGGCTACATAGATAGAAAGGCAATGGAGAATGCCAAGTTACTAGGTTGGAGACAGTTACACAAATGGGGAGGGTTGCACAAACTGTAACAGGTTCCTGTGGTGGGAGGGGTATGGTGTCGGGAATGAGGGTGAAATTTAACAAGATAAAGATCAAAGAATTGGAGAAGGATAAGGAGATTACAATTTTTCACAGCTAAGAAAGGGTTGTAGGAGCTGGAGAAGATTACATAGGTAGGGGCGGATGGAGAGATTAAAGACAAATACATTGACATGGAGGGTGGTATTGGTGGGACAACCTTACATGGATAGACAGGGCTGTCAGGGTCGGTTGAAGGGATGAAGGAATTTAGTATCTACTGCATAAGGTTAGGGATTAGGGTGTTAAGGACTGGAGAACCTGACAGAGACAGTGACAGAGACCCAGAGAATGATGTGGACTAGAGGAGATTCCAAACAAAGGAAGGATTATCGGGACTGGAGGATATTACAGAGATCACGAAAACAGCATGGGCCAGGATTGATGCCTGCGATCCCTGTGCTGTCGCATTGAGGACCAGTACAGAAGAGGTGAAAGCAGGACCCTCACAAGATGGTGGGAATGAAGCCTAGAATGTTGCTGTTCCTTACCCAGCTCTGTATCTATGTCCGGTCTTCCAGGTCTGAATATAGACGTCTACTACCTCCACCCTGTGCTGTTTACTGTGAGTGATCTTACCGGCTGCAGGAATTACTGAAGGCTCCAGATCTCCCTCTCCATCCCTCTCTGGCTGACCAACCAGTTTCAATGAGATGATAGATGAGACAGGGGTTAGGAACATTCTGATGACCTGCATGAGACAGAAATAGACCGATGCAATGAGCATAACACATGCAGAGTGGCACAGAGTCCAGCAGAGATCTCGATAATCCCAGTCTCCATCCCTTGCCTGTGCTGCTGCATATCTCTGGAATGGACAATTCTGTTGACTCAGGATCTCAGACCATCTGTACGAGGGAGAAATGCTGACAGAGGCAGCAAATAGACTGACACAGCGAGGGATACCACATGGAGAGAGACTGAGTGATATCACATTATTAGACGCTGCATTAACAGGGAACTGTTTGAATTTGTAACAAAGGCACTGGGGATAATTGTGAGGGGATTCAACCTTCCTATCTCATCATCTCTTTGGTGGTGGGTAACAGATGAGGCTGACTCTCTCCCACTCTCAGTGGGGGTGTGTGAGTCTGGAGTTGGCTGTACAGACCGATGTGGCCTTCCACAGACGCTGTTACACTTGGGGCAGAAGGTGGACATGGAAAGGGGGTGGGTGGGGCGTTGATATGACAGCGCGCTCCTTGTGCTGTTTTCTCCTGGATTCCCGTTTTCCCCACAGAAAGTCTCGAGGTGCTCGACACCTTCCCAATGCTCCTTCCCCACTTCAGACGGTCTTGGCCGATTTGATTAAGAGATTAAAAAGAACCGACCAATTCTGAAGTAACCAACATTTAGAAACGTGCAGGAGTGCAGTAGGAAGAGGAAATATTGTCAGTAATTAATCAGAGTAGCGGAACAGTGAGAATTGAAGGTGTTGGAGGTGGTGAGGGTGTTACAGAGAGGGGCAAAGGCCTGAACAACATTACAAAGTCAGTACGAATTGCTGCAGCTAGAGCTGTTTGCAGAGGTAGGGATAGACATCTGTATTTTTCATTGATTCATTCACAGCCTAAGGATGTCACCGGTTGGACCGGCATATATTGCCCTCCTGCTAATTGCCCAAAGGCAGCTCAGAGTCAGCTATATTGCTGTGGGACTGGAGTCACATGTGAGCCAGACCAGGTAAGAATGTCAGATATCCCTCTCTAATGGACATACGTGAACAAGTTGATTTTTACCAGATAATCAACAATGCTTATACAGTGGTCTCACTAATATCCTGTACAGATACACCATGACATCCCAACTCCTACTCTCAATGCTCTGCCCAATGAAGGGGAACCCTCCCAAACGCCTGCTTCACCAGCCTGTCTAGCCGTGAAGCTACTTTCAAAAAACTTTACCTGCATCCCTGGGTCACTGATTGACAACAGTACCCAGGGCCCGAACATTAATTGTACAAGTCCAGCCTGGTCTGCTTTACCACAATACAACATCTTGCATTTCTCCACCTGTATTCCTAACCTCACTGGTCCAGCAGTACTGTTGATTCCATTGTACTCTTCGATAATCCTCTTCACTGTCCAGTTTATCACCAATTTCAGTCTCACTCACAAACTTGCTAACCATGGCTCCTGTATTATCTACCAAACTGTTTATATAAATGATGCACAACAGTGACCCAGCACCGAACCCCATGGCACACCGTTGGTCACAGGCCTGCAGTTTGAGCGGCAACCCTCTATGAACATACTCTGTCTCCTACCGTCAATCCTGTTTTGTATCCAGTTAGTGAACGCTCCCTGGTTATGTGTGATCTAAACTTACTAACCAGTCTGCCATGCAGAACCTTGTCAAAGGCCTTGCTAAAGTTCATGTGGACATCGTGTACTGCTCTGCTTTGACCTCTCACTTGTATATCTCCACACTCAGGTTTGAGGCATGATTTCCCGTGCACAAAGCCATGCTGATGATCATTAATCTGTCCTTACCTTTCCAAATGCACGATGATCGTTTCTCTCAGAATCTCCTCCAACAAATTACCACCCTGCCATCAGTCTCACTGGTCGGTAGTAGCTGTCGATGATACAAATATCTCTGAAAGGGCCCTGTAATTTCCTCCCTCGCTTCTCACAAGGCGCTGGGATACATCTGACTATGTCCCAAGGTTTTATCTAACTTATCGCATTTTAAGACATCCAGCACCTCCTGTTCTCCAATGTGCACTCTTTTCAAGACATCACGATGTATTTTCCCAAGTTCCCGAACTTCCATGTCTTTCAACACAGTAAATCCTAACACATAATATTTGTTCAGTATCTCCCCCATCAGCAGTGATTCCACACAGACAGCCTCATTGACCTTTCAGGGGCCCTATTCTCCCACGAGCTAAGTTTTAGCCCCTGTTGAAACTTGTCAAAATGCTTCTGAAATTTCAAATATCCCTCTACCGCAACTAGCCTCCCCCAACCTTATCTATTCTGCATTTATGGTCACACCAAATTATAGGATCCAACAGATTTAAAAATATTCACCTTTTATAAAATCATACATCTCCCATTGTTTCTAAGTATCTAGTTATCATTTATTATCATATCCTTTAAAACGCATTTCAGCACGTTCCCGACTTACTGTCAGGCTAACACCGTTTGGTTCAGACTGACTGCACAAAGGATTTGGGGACTCCTTGTGAATCAATCTGAAACACGAAGCTTACAGGATCAGCAGGTAATCGAGAAGGCAAAGGGAATGGAGTCTAAATATAGGGAGGTCTTGCTAAAACGATGCAAGGTACAAGTCAGACCACACCTAGATGATAATGAACAGTACACGTGCCCTAAGGAAAGACATTCTCGTGTTGGAGGCAGGCCAGGGAAGGTTCACTCGGCTGATCCTGGAGATGGCGGGATTTTCCAATGAGAAGAGGTGGAGTAGATTGCCCTTGAACCCATTGGGGTTTTGAAGAATGGGAGAGAAATTGAATGAAACATCCAGGATTCTGAGGGGCTTTGACAGGGTGGATGCCGTGAAGTTAGAAACTCGAACAGTACAGCAGAGTAATAGGCCCTTCGGCCCACCATGGATGTGCTGACCATGATGCTATTCTAAACTAATCCCATCTGCCTGCACATGGGCGATATCTCTCTATTCTCTGCCTGTTCATGTTTTTGTCTAAATGCCACTTCAAACCTTTGCTCTCATTGCCACCTCTCCCACCTCCTGAGCAGCTTCCACCCTCTCGTTAAAGACAACTGGTCTCATTCATCTCACTTAAAACTTCTCACTCTCACCTGAAACCGATGCGCCCTAGTATTTGATATTTCTACATTTTTGTACTGTGACCAATAAAGGTAAGCATACCATACTCTTCCTTTACCACCACATCCGACTGTGTTGTTATTTTGAGGGAGCTATGGATTTGCTTCCAATGTCTCTCTGTTTATCAATGTTTCCAACTAGTCAATTAGTGTACTTCTCTCTTCCATTTGGCTTCATAAATGCATCACTTCACACCTGTCCCGATGAAATTCAATTTGCCACATCTCTGCCCAACGTTCCAGCTGATCTACATAGTGCTGCAACCTTGAACACTCTTCCTCACTATCCACAATTCCCCTAAGTATCCCTAATCATTACATGCCTTTCCGAATGTCGTCTGTAAAATTACCACTCAAACTGCTGACCTTTTCATCTGAATCACAGATATAAATGACACACAGACGTCACAGCACTGATCCTTGTGAAACAGCATTGGCCACAGACGTCCAATCAGAAATTGACCACTCCACATGCCTCTGTCTACTATCACCAAGAAAATATTGTATCTAACTTACCAACGGGCATGGATTGTGATTTGATCTTCCAGATCCCCCTTGCTATTTAGAAGTTGTCCATTTAAAATAACTCTATTTTTTGATTCCCAGGTTAAATTGGCTGTCTCACTAATGCACTGACTGTGTCCTTTCTTCACAAAACAGGACCTTGTTTGGTTTGTTGCTGATCCTGCCTAAATCCCTACAACCCCTCAATAATCACATTGCTGTCATGATCATTCTGCAGCCACATCTCCACAATAACAGTTCGATCATATCTGTTCCCTTCAGTTAATGCTGTCATTCCATCTGCCTTGTTGCAAATGCATGGCGCATGTCACTGAGAGAGGGCCTTTGAGGGATGGTTAGAGGCCACAGAGTGGGAGAGATGTTTGGGGGCACAACAATGTTGTAGGGTAAAACATAGTTACAGTTGCTACAGAATGTCCGCAGGAGAAAATATTTTATTGTTTGGAGGAAGTTAGAGAGACAAAGCGTCTTTGATTAGATTCCAGAGATAGGGATGTGTGTAGGGTTGTGGATCGTTATATGGACTATGTTGATCACGGTGTAGAAACATTCACAGGATTCAAGGATGTCGTACATTTAACAACAGATGTGGCATCTGGAGAATATCACAGCGATAGAGAGGATGGTATGGACTGGAGAATATTACAGGGAAAGGGTGGGTAGTATGGACTGGAGAATGTTGCAAGCACATGGAAGATGATATAAGCTGGAGAATGCTGCAGCAATAGAGAGGAGTACATGGACTGGAGGATGTTGCACGCACAGGGATGAAGTTGTCGACTGGATACAGTTAGAAGGAGAGATGAATTTATGCACTGGAAGGTATGTCAGAGAGAGTGAGTGGTGTGCATGCTGCAAGATACGCCAGGGATAGGGAAGCTTGTAGAGACTGGAGGAGACAGTGATAGAGAGTCTTGTGAGAGACCAGATTCACTTATGAGCATAGGATGTGCTACAGTGAAAGAGCCTTTTGGAGATATAAATGAGGATACAATGGCCACAAAGCAGTCACACCAATACATAGGTATATAGGAACTGAAGGAATTGAAGAGATTACACAGGCTAGGAGTGATGTATGCAGTGGAGGAGATTAACCTGATAGGGAAGCTTTTAGAGACTCAACAATGTTAGGAAATAATGGGAGTTGCAATGGTGAGAGCAGGTTTCAACAATTCGGAGGATATAGACCTGAAGGAGCTTTGACAGATAGCGATGGTACAGTAAAGGGAATTGTCGTGGCTTCCCTTTCATAAGCAATCCATAAGCACTTAAAATAGCCTGTTTGACATGTGCATTATCTCTCGCCCATTCATCAGACAGCGCTGCAAATATTTCACTGGCTCTGCCTTCCAGCTTAGACTGAACTAGCATTACCCAGAAGACCTCGGACCAATCTACCTGTCGATGCAACTTTTCAAATGAAATACAGAGTTCCTTGACAGTAGAGTCACAGGTAGTTAGGATAGAGAAGAAGGCGTTTGGCATGCATTCCTTTATTGGTCAGAGTATTGAGTACAGGAGTTGGGTGGTCATGTAGCGGCTGTACAAGGCAGTGGTTAGGCCACTTTTGGACTGCTGCATGCAACTCTGTTCTACTTCCGATCGGAAGGATTTTGTGAAACTTGAAAGGGTCCAGAAAGGATTGACAACAACATTCCCAGTGATTAGCTGTAGGGAGAGTTTGAACAGGTGATGGTTGTTTTTCCTGGAGAGTCGGAGGCTGAGGGTGACCTTATCGAGGTTTATAAAATCAAGAGGGGCATGGATAGGGTAAATAGACAAAGGCTTTATCCTGGGGTGTGCGAGTCCAGAATTATAGGGCGAGGTTTAGGGTGAGAGTAGAAAGATATAAAAGATAAAAAGGGGCAACTTTTTCACGCAGAGGATAGTACATATATGGAATGAGCTGCCAGAGGAAGTGGTGGAAGCTAGTACAACTGCAACAGTTAAAAGACATCTGGATGGTTATATTAATAGGATGGGTTTAGAGGGAGATGGGCCAGGTGCTAGCAGGTGGGACTACATTGGGTTGGGATATCTGATCTGCAGGATGGGACCATGAATGGGTTGTGGAATCTGGAGGATGTTATGATTTGAACAACAGGCAATGTTTGATTGGATCTTTCAGCCAATCTTACAGATGGTACAATTGCAACATTTAAGAAGCATTTGGCGGATATATGAATAGAAAGGGTTTGGAGGGAGATAGGCTAGGTACTGGCAGGTGGGACTAGATTGGGTTGCAATATCCTGTCGGCATGGCTGGGTTGGAATGAAGGGTCTGTTTCCATGCTGTATATCTGCATGACTGTAAGATCGGCTGAATGGTCCAATCAAAAATTGCCTGTGGTTCAAATCATAATATCCTCCAGGTTCCACAAGCCATCCCCTGTCCCATCCTGCAGGTTCAATGAATCCCGGAACCTCTAACCTTCTGCAAGTCCCACGTCCCTTCCGACATTTGTACCATCCTCCAGGTTCTGCAGCCCTTCATACCTCGGAACATGGCCCAGACTCTCCAACTCCTCCTTCCTCTGCAATGTTCCCCAGAAGGGCACTGGAGGATGGTGGGGTTACAGAGATATGGAGGGACATCAGGACGGGAGGTTTTTGCAGACATTAGTAATATATGGACTTGAGGAGGTTTCACAGTTTATGAGTGATGTAGGGACTGGAGGGACTTACAAAGATAGGGATAGTTTTCGATTGGAGGATTCTGCAGAAAACCTTTACATGGTTAAAGACAGGATTCTTGGCAGTGTGCAGGAACAAAGGGATCCTGTGTCCCTCAGGTTCCCACCCAAGTTGACAGGCTGTTAAGAAGGCGGATGGTGTGTTGGCTTTCATTAGCAGGGGGATTGAATTTAAGAGATGTGAAATTTTGCTGCAGCTCTACAGAACCCCAGTTCGACCAGACTTCGAATATTTTGAACAGTTCTGTTTGCTTCATTATCGGAAGGACGTGTAAGCTTTAAAGACAGTGCAGAGGAGATTTAGCAGGATGCTGCCTGGACTGGAGGGCATGCCCATAGAAGGTAGGTTGTGGAAGCTAGGGCTTTTCTGATCACAGCGAAGGAGGAAGAATGGTGACTTGTTAGAGGTGTACAAGGGAATGAGAGGCACAGATAGAGTGGATAACCAGAGATTACATCCCATGGTGAAATGGCTATCACAAGGGGACATACGTTTAAGGTAATTGGCGGAAGCTTTAGCTTAGATATCAGAGGGATATGGGCCAGGTGCTGGCAGGTAGGACTAGATTGGGTTGGGATATCCTGTCGGCATGGATGGGACTGGCAGGTTCTTTACACAGAGTGTGGTGGGTGCGTGGAATGGACTGCCAGCCATGGTAGTAGATTCAGACACATTACAGACATCTAAGCAACTCTTGGATAGGCACATCAATGATAGTAAAATGTAAGGTATGTCGGTTCGTTTCATCTTCAGAGTAGGATAAAAGGTCAGCACAATATTGAGGGTGGAAGGGCTTGGACTGGAATGTGCTATTCCATGTTCTAAATAGCATGCAATATGATGGCAGCAAGATGTTTTGGGAAGCGGGCGAGGATGCGATCTGAATGAAGTGACACAAATAGGAGGCGTTGCTCAGGTTGTATGAGGTAACAGAGACAGCAATGGTCCGATCTGGAGCAGATGACCAGACTGGGAGAATTGTGGGGACTGGAGGGGCTTTCACAGGGAGGGAGGAGCATAGAGCCACAGGAGGTTACAGAAATGTGGAGAGCTGTCGGGCCGACAGGAGGACATGGAGATGGGGAGGTTGGGAGGAATGGAGAAGTTTACAGGGATAAGGATGTTGGTAGGATGGGGTGTTTTACACAGACAGGAATGTTTCAGGTGAATGGAGCTGAGTACAGAGATAAAGTGGGTTGGACAGATTGAAAAAATAAATAGACGTATGGAGGGTAGCCATGACTGAAGATGTTTGTAGGCACAGGAAGGCTTAGGTTCTGCAGGTTATTTAGATAAAGAGGATGTGGAATCAGATAGATTCTCCAAGTGATAAAGAAAGCAATTTTGGTTGGAGACAGTTTCACAGATTCGGGAGCATTAGTAACCTCCTCCAGTTTGGTCAGAGTGGGAAGGGTTGTAAGGGGAGGGTGATGTTTACACATGGAAGAGCTGGAGAAGATTGTGGAAATGAGTAGATGGATGGAGACACTGGAGGAGCTTACATTGTCAGGGTGGGTGCTGGCAATGAAAAGATATCACATCGATAGTGGGTCTTGTAGGAACTGTATTGAAAGAGTCACAGACATTGGAATGACTTCTGCAGATTGGGAGTGTTACAGGGACTGAGAGGATTGTAGGGTCTCCACAGATTGATCGTGTCTTTAAGAATATGTAGATACGGAAATCTTAAACCCAATGCATGCAGTCTTCATTTCAAGACCAGAGCCTTATTATCCCTCATCAGCCAAGGATCCCTAACCCTGCCAGCTTTTCCCTTTACCCCAATGGGGCATACTGGGCCTGGATTCTTGAGATCACACTTTGAAAAGCCTCCCATTTGCCAGTTGTTCCTTTTCCTTCAAACAGACTCACCCAATCGATTAGAATCATAATGTGGAGGTGCCTGTGTCGGACTGGGGATGTACAAAGTTAAAAATCACCCGACACTTGGTTCCAGTCCAACCGGTTTATTTGAAAGCACTAGCTTTCGGAGCACTGCTTCTTCATCAGCTGGTTGTGGAGCACAATCCAAAGGTACAGAATTTATAGCAACAGGATGGCAGTGTCATGGAAATTAATATCAAACAAATTTAGTTTAAGCCTTTCGTCTGTTACAGTGAAGACCAGCGCTTCCAAAGCGAGTTGGATTATAACTGGGCATTGTGCAATTTTAAATTCACGGCATTGACGCTGGCCAGATCCTGCAGAATGGCCCCAAACCTGGCCCTGTTCCAGTTTTCCTCTTCAATCTGTGGACCTGCTGATCTTTTTCCGTAACTATGTTAAAACGAAGACAGTTGTGGGCACTGGACCCAAAGTACTCTCTGAATGACACTTCAGTCACTTGCCCGACCTGGTTTTCTGAGGGGAGATCCAGTGTTGCACCCACCTGAGTAGAGTAGGGCCCTCTGCATATTGATTTAGGAACCTTCCTTGGACACATTTGAAAAATTGCCTTCAGTCCAGTTCTTTTTATACTCTAGGTGGCCCAGTCAATACAGGGAATATTAAAATCTCCAGCCTGCACTTCTCTATTATTCCTATAGTTATCTGCAATCTCTCTGCACAGCTGTTCCTCTGGTATCTGTTGGGTCTACAACAGTCTACAATACAGTCCCAACAAAATGACCCCCCTTCTTCTTTCTAACTTCTAACCATGTGGAATTTTAAATGAATATAAATTTTAAAAATTGGAATTAACAATCCATAAATTAGTATTGATAAAAATCCAAACACTTGACCTTCAGAGAAAGACAACAGTTCACTCTCATGTGGTGTGCACGACATACCCAACAGCAAAGTGTTTGCCTCTCAATTACCCTGTGAAATGGGCGAGCCAGCTGCTTAGCTCAAGGGCAGCAAGGGATGGGCAATAAAGGCTAGTCAGCCAGAGACACCCACTTCCCATACCTGATTTTTTAAAAAAATCCATTCAGATTGGTCCCAGCACAGTTCCAGTGGAACAATGTCCTGGCCAATCACGTTGGTAGATTTACGGACAGGGCTTTAACATGACAGAGAGGATGCAAGGATAGGCTTCAGGTGAAAGGAGCTTTCCAAATCCAAAGAGAAAACGTGAAGCATCAGAGGAGCATGGGAATGTGACTGAAGACAACAGAAAGGAACAGGATGGGACAAAGTTTAACTAAAACTGTAGATCAGCAAATCGATTTGTGACAGGAAATTGTGGGAACGAGTAAATTATGTTTTTGATTAATGGACAAAATCTCTGCAACAAGGTAGATGGATTTGTGACACAGAGATAAAAGAGATTTAGACACCAGAGAGATGTGGTTACCGGGCGAAAAAAAGGTGGAACATAAATATTCAATGGTTCACAACCTTGTGCAAATTCAGTCAAAATGGACGACGCTAACAATAATGGGTAAGAAGGCATTACAGAGAAAGCATTTGGCAACAGATCATGAAGTAGAGTCAGTCTGAATGTAAATTCTGGCTACTACTTGCCAAGGACACAAGCAGCAGAACAGTTTTAGATCACCCACCGAACAGCATTTCATGGCTCGTCACTGCAATAAATAGGAATTCATTGGAATGTTTAATACAGGCATGGTGAACATTTAGTGAAACGTCAATATTCACAAAGTCTGGGACAATCACACTGACAACAGTGATATTGGAAGAGGAGTTCAGAGAATTTTTCAGTGTTTCTTAGAATAACACATTGTGCAACTGGCGATGGACGTAACTGTCTCAGAGAGACTGTTGTTTGCTAAAACATAGTGAATGAGTAATATCACCTGAAGATATCCTCTGGGAAATTGTGATAAAGTGCAGTTTAAAGAAATATTAAGTTTTAAAGTAAAAAACAGAAAGGACAAGCTACAATTAGAAACAAAAACAGCCAATTACATGAGTTGGAGAGGAGAACTGAACAAGATAAACACGCTAAACAGACTGAAATATGTGTCTGGAAATGAACAATAGAAAACATTCGAAGGAACAGAGTAAAATACTCAACAAAATGACATTCCACTGAAACAGACAAAATCTTAGCAAGAAATTCCCACCAGTCCCTCACTCAAGACAAAATGGATCATAATAGATTAGAAGGCTGAGAATATCAACACGAAGTACTTAAAATCCTGAAGTTACAGAGAGTTTTAGAGCAAGTTTTAAAGGGATTGCAATGGGCCTGCTAGCAGGAGGAGAGCAATGGGAAGGGGAATTATTGTCAGGGTTTATTGACACGATACGAACATGGAGAGGTGAAGGTGCTGGAGGTGGTGAGAGTGTTACAGAGAGTGGTCAGGGTCTGAACGGTGTTACAAAGCCAGTACGGAATGCTGCAGCTGGAGGGGTTTGCAGAGGTAGGGAGGGACATATGTAGTTTTATTTATTCATTCATGGGATGTGGGTGTCACTGCCTGGACCAGCATTCTTTAGGGAGGCATGGTGGCACAGTGGTTAGCACTGCTGCCTCACAGCGCCAGAGATCTGGGTTCAATTCCCAACTCAGGCGACTGACTGTGTGGAGTTTGTACATTCTCCCCGTGTCTGCGTGGGTTTCCTCCGCGTTCTCCGGTTTCCTCCCACAGTCCACAAATGTGCAGGTTAGGTGAATTGGTCATGCTAAATTGCCCGTGGTGTTAGGTAACGGGGTAAATGTTGGGGAATGGGTGGGTTGCGGGTCGGTGTAGACTTGTTGGGCCGAAGGGCCTGTTTCCACACTGTACGTAATCTAATCTTTGACCCCATGCTAATTACCCAGAGATTGTTGGGGCCCTGGTGGATAAATATAATACTTTGCTGGCCACAGGTGAAGGGCTGAATGACTGGAGGATCACTAATGTGCTTCTTTGTTCAAAAAGGGCAGCAGGGAGAGGCCAGGTAATTACAGAGCAGATAGTCTGACAGGAGAGGGAGCGAAATTATTGGAAACAATTCTGAGGATGATTCGACACTTGCAAAGGTAAGGATCAACTTGGTTTAGTCATCATGGATTTGGCAGAGGGAGATACTATCTGAGGAATTCAGTTCAGTTTTTTTGAGATGGTGCTTAAGTATATTGAGGAAGGCAGTGCAGATGATGTGGTTTACATGGACTTGAATAAGTCCTGAAACAAGATCCAACATGGAAGGCTGATCCAAAAGGACTGGGTTCCAAGGCAAGTTGGCAAATTGGATGCAAAATTGGTGGATAGAATACTTTCACCACCGGGTGTGCCACAGGGAACTGTGCAGGAACCATTGAACATTAATAACTCGGATGTGAAAGCAGAAGGTATCATTAATCGTTTTGCAGATGACATGAAAGGTGAGGGTGTTGTTGACAGTGAGGAGGATGGTCTCTGTCTGCTGTCCGATGTCGATTGGATGATAATCTAAGCAGAGTTGAGTTCTGATCGAAGTGAGGTAATACACTGTGGGAGGTACGATAAGCGAAGTACAGACATAATAAATGGTGGGTCCTTGCGGAGTACTGAGGAATACAGGGACCATTGTGGACAAGTCCATAGATCCCTGAAGGTGTCAGCACAGCGAGACAGGGTGGGAAAGGCACCTCAACTGGGAGCGGGAGAGGGACCCATATCCTGGTAGGGTGAATTGCTAGAGCTGCTTGAGAGGATATAACCTGTTCTGGCAGGGTGTTGGACCTTAACTAAACGTAAGGCCAGAAAGAAGATTGAGGCTGGTACACGAGTTAAAGACAGCAATTTCAGCAGACAAGGCAGGCAAGAACATAGCAGGGAATGGGGGAAAACTGATGATTAAACTGGATTTATTTCAATGCAGGGGGCCTGACAGCTAAGGAAGATGAACTCAGGGCATGGATTGGAACATTGGACTGGGATATTATAGTTATTACAGAAACACAGCTGAGGGAGGGGCAGGACTGGCAGTTCATTGTTTCAAGGTAGAGATGCTACAGGAAGTGGAGACAAGAGAGGACGTGTGGTGCTGGGTTTTGAATGCATGAGTCATCACAGCAGTACTTAGAGAGGATATTCCTGTAGGATCGCCTAGTGAAGCTATGTTAGTGGAACAGAGAAATAAGAATGGGTCATCACTTTGATACGATTGGACTGCTGACCCCGAATAATCTGTGGCAGATGTCTGGACATCTTAAATATCAACCATAATAATAGGGCTGTTATGGTTGGGGTTTTTAAACTTTCCAAACCTAGATTGGGACTGCCAGTGTTCAGTGTTTGGAAGAGAGGAATTTGGTAATTGTGTTCTGGAAAACTCCCAATCAATATGTAAATGGCCTGAAAAGAGAAAGGGGCAAAACCTGACCTCCCTTTGGGAATTAAGGTAGGGAAAGGGACTGAGGTGTGAGTGGGAAAGCGTTTTGCCAAAGTGACCACAGTTCTAGTGGTTTGAAAACAGCTTTAGAAAAGGACATGCCTGGTCCACAAGTGCAAGTTATAAAATGGAGCCTGACCAATCTTGATCATATTAGCCAGGAACTTTCAAAATGTGATTGGGGAAGGGAATTATTTACAGGGAAAGGGAAGTATGGCAAGTGAGAATATTTTAAAAGTAAGATAAACTGATCGATCAGCGCCAGCATGTTCCTGTTTGTGTGCAGCTCAATGCTGACAGCATTCGGAAACACTGGCTATCTATTGAGGGTCTGGTCAAGGAAAAGGGGGCAACATGTCAGGTATAGCCAGCTGGATCAAGGGAATCCCTGAGGATATAGAGGGGCTGTAGGAATACACTTTGCGTAGAAAACAGGAATGGAGAAAGGCTAAATGAAATAGCCTCAGCAGAGAAGGAAAGGGGAATCCAAAAGTGATTGTATCAGTATATTAAGAGTGCATAAGTAACTCGGGACAAAATAGTGTCCATTAAAGATCAATGAGGCCATCGATATGTGGAACTGCAGGATATTTGCTAAGATCCTAAACATTTTTTTTCACTCCAGAACTTACTGTGGAGAAAGACTGGGGAATTCAGGGAACAAGAGTAACACTTTAGACCACAATTGGAGTTCTCTGCAATTCCAGTCTCTCTGCTACAGGAAGGATGTTGTGAAACCTTGAAAGGGCTCAGAAAAGATTAAAAAGATATTGCCCGGGTTGTTGGTGAATAAGCTGGGGTTACTGTCACTGGAGAATCGGAGACTGAGGGATGACCTTACACAGGTTTATATGAACATCAGCGGCATGGATAGGGTAAGCATTCAAGGTCTTTTCCCAGAAGTTGGGGAGTCCGAAACTAGAGGGCATAGGTTTAAGGTTAGAGGTGAATGATTTACAGAGGGACTGAAGGGACAGCTTCTTCACAAACATGCTGATGGGTGTATGGAATGAGCTGAGAGAGAAAGTAATGGAGACTGATACAATTACAACATTTAAAAGTATCTGGATGGGCATCTGAATAGTAAGGGTGTAGACATACATGGGCCAAATGCTGGAAAAGGGAATGGATTTATTTAGATCCTCTGGTAAGCCTGGACGAGTTGGGGACCGAAGGGTCTGTTTCTATGCTGTATATCTCTATGAATTGAAAAGAGTGCATGTAATAAAAGAGGTGGTGCTGGAGGTTTTAAAACACAAAGCAAGTCCCAGAACCTGATTAAGTGTATCACAGGACACTGTGGGATGCTAGGGAAGAAATTGTGGAGCCCCTAAAAAAGGTATGTGCACGACTGACAGCCATGTGTGATGGGCTGGCAGGCTGGAGGGTGGCATCATGGACAATGAAGGAGGTTTTCTGAGATTGCAAAGGGATCTTGATGAAGTGAGTGAATGGGCTGAAAGCTAGAGATGGAATTCAATCTGAATAAATACGATGTAATGCATTTGGTAAAACAAACAAGGGTAGAGCTTATACAATTAATGTTTGGGCTTCAGTTAGTGTTTAAGAGCAGAGGGACCTCCGGGTTCACGTACATAATTCTTGAAACTTGAGTTCTAAAAAATGGCTGGATAGGCTGAGTCTTTTTTCACTGGAGCCTGGAGGATGAGACATTATGCTATAAAGGTTTATGAAATAAAATGAGGTATATAGATCAATTTAATGGCAGTTGCCTTTTCCTCAGGATGGGGGAGTCTCAAGAGGAGGGGGCATATTTTTAAGGTAAGAGGAGAGAGATGTTCAAAAATAAGACATGGGGGCAAATTGTTACACAGAGGGTGGTTTGAATGTGGAATGAACTTCCTGAGAAAGGGGTTGATGTGGGTACAATTACAACATTTAAAAGATATTTGGATAAACAGATGACTAGGGAAGGGTTGGAGTGATATGGGCCAGCAACAGGCAGCTGGGAAGAGTTTAGTTTTAGATTATGGTGAGTATCAACTGAAGGGTCAGTTTCCATGCTGTATGGCTCTATGACAAGAATATGGTTTGATTCCATTATTGAAGAAAGGATCAGGGCTGGGTCCACTGATGTGCATCATCGACATAAACGATTTGGTTGAAAATATAGGAGTGATCGTGTGAAAGTTTGTTGATGATCAAATGAATGGTGTAGTGGGCAGTAAATACGGTTATCAAAGGGGATCTTGACCAACTGGGCCAGTGGACCAAGGAATGAAAGATGGAGTTTAATTCAGATGTTGGATTTTGTTAAGACAAACCAGGGAGGACTAACATAGTTAATGGAAGGGCTCTGGCCCGGGTTGTTGAACGGAGAGAGAGAGAGAGACCAGGGGGTGCAAGTTACATTGTTCCTCGGAAATGGCATCACAGGTGGACAGGTTGGGGAAAGCGACATTTGACACATTTGCCGACATTGGCCAGCACTTTGTTACATACGTTGGAGATATTTGTAATACTGTCCTAAATATTTCCCTTGGGCAGAGGAGGCCACGGGGTGACCCTAAGAATGGTGAATAACCAAGGGTAGGTGAGTCCAAAACTAGAGAGTATAAACGGGAGGTGAGAGAGCAAGGATTTAAAGAGGGAGCTGAGGGGGAACATTATCCACAGAGGATGGTGCACAGACAGAACAGACTGCCTCAGGCACATGGGAGAAACAAGAACAATGACAACACGGGAAAAGAATTTGGGCAGGTACATGGAGAGGAGAAGGTTTGAAGAGATAAGGCCAAATGCAGGCAAATAAGACTCATTCAGTTTAGGTAACATGGGAAGGATTGAGGAGTTGGACCACAGGTTCTGTTTCCGTGCTGTATTACTCTGTATCCAGCTAAAGAGGATTAGTGTAACAAAATAAGGCATGTTAGAGACACTGAAGCAAGTTACAGTGATGGGGATGGTAGTCTGGAATGCATTACATTTCAAATATGTGGAGGGACTATCGGGAAGAGAGGAGGTTCCAGGGACAGGGACTATTGTAGGAATTAAAAATGACTGAAGACACTGGTGCACAAGCCATGCCACAGATACAGTGTTGCAGAGTAGTGAGTCTTAGTACAGTGTTGGAGGGAGAACACAGAACAGAAAGATCCCAGGCAGCATTCCCAACCTCTTGTCGGATGCCTACTCTCCCCTCAGTTGTACTGATGCTCACTAACACAGCACTGGACTGGATTGATAACTATGAACTCCGGATGCTGTCTCAGTGCAACATAAGTTAAAGTAGACATGGTGATTGATCATGGGGTGTGTCTATACTGTGCTCCCCATCCAGCACTGTATCTATATCATGTCTTGTTAGCGATGTTTGGAGCCCTCTCATTGCTCTCTGCTCTGTGCACTGTGAGTGATCTTACCTCACGGCAGGATTTATTGAAGGCTCCAGATCTCCCTTCCCTTTGAAGATGGTTGGTCATCCAGATAGACAACGAGGTGATGGATGAGACACACAGCAGTTGGGAAGTCTATTGAGTAAGCAACTTCCTGAGTACCTACAGGAGACATAGAGATAGGCAGAATGGGAAATTAGACTGATGCAGTGAGGGTTACACAAGGAGAATAGAAATGAGCCCCACAGATATCTGGAAAATCCCAAACTCCATCCCTGGCCTGTGCTGTTGCGTCTCTCTGGAGTGGAGAATTCTGTTAGCTCAGGATCTGGAGTAGCTGCAAGAGCGGGAGGCACTGACAGAGGCAGCAATTAGACCCAGACATTGAGGGATACCACATGGAGAGAGACTGAGTGATATCACCAGAGTGCTGGAAGACTTCAGGATCACACAATCATGTTGGAAGAATGGGTTTGGCTTCACGTATCAGTGCTCAGGGATGAGCAACCAGTGAGCAGGTGAAGTGATGGCCTAGTAACATTATTGTTAGGGCATTTGTCCAAAACCTCAGCTAATGCTCAGGGGCGGTAGGTTTGAATCCCATCATAACATATGGTGGAATTTAAAATCAATAATTTTAAAAATAGCAATGAACAATCCATAAACAAATATGAAACCATTGCTGATGTACAAAAGTCACAATCCCTTCGATTAGATTCCCTACAGTGTGGAAACAGGCCTTTTGACCCAACCATTCCACACCATCCCTCCAAAGAGTAACCCACTCAGACCCATCTCCCTCGACCTAATACACCTAACATTATGGGCAATTTAGCATGGCCAATTCGCCTGACCTGCACGTCTTTGGACTGTGGGAGGAAACCGGAGCATCCGGGGGCAATTCACGCAGACACGGGGAGAATGTGCAAACTCCACACAGTCGCCCATGGCTGGAATCGAACCTGGGACCCTGGTGTTGTGAGGCAGGAGTGCTAATCACTGAGCCACCGTGTCGCCCACTTGCCCTTTCGACAAAGAGATCTGATCATCTTCACGTGGTCTGCACGACATCCCCACAGCAAAGTGTTTGCCTCTCAATTGCCCTCCGAAATAGCCGAGCAAGCTATTCAGCTCATGGGCAGCTAGGGCTGGGTAATAAAGGCTGGTCAGCCAGAGACACCCACATCCCATACCTGATTTATGAAAAAATCCAATTGGATGATCCCACTGGAACTATGCTGGGACCAGTTTCCTGGCGAATCATGTCAGTCGGTTTATGGACAGGGCTTTAAACTGACAGAGAGGATGCAGTGACAGGGTTCAGGTGAAAGGAGCTTTCCAAATCCAGAGAGAAAAGGTGAAGTATGGGAGCAACATGAGAATGTGTCTGAAGGCAATCAGAAAGGAACACGATGGGACAGAGTTTAACTAAAACTGTACATCAGTGAATAGGTTTGTGACAGGAAATTGCGGGAAAGAGTAAATTATGATTTTTTCTGAATGGACGAAGTCTTATCAATGAGGTAGATGGATGTCTGACACTGAGATAAAAATGATTTAGACACCAGAGAGACGTGGTTACAGGGTGAACAAAAGTTGGACATAACTATTCAATGGATCACAACCTTGCAGAAACTCAGAAAAAATGGGTAACAAAAACAATAATGGGTAAAAAAGGCATCACAGAGAAAGCATTTGGCCTCAGATCATGAAGAAGAGTCAGTCTGAATGTAAATCGTGGCTACTACTTGCCAAGGACACAAGCAGCACAACAGTTTTAGCCACCGAACGGCATTCCGTTGCTCATCACTGCATTAACCAGAAACTCATTGGAATTTTTTAACAAACACATTGTGATAATTTTGGGAAACTTCAATATTCACATAATCTGGGATAGTCACACTGACAACAATGACATTGGAAGAGTTCAGAGAATTTTTTTTTTCCAGTGTTTCTTTGAATAACAAATTTTGCAACTGGCTAGGGAGGTAACGATCTCAGAGCGACCGTTGTGTGATGAAACTTAGTGAATGAGTAATGTCACCTGGAGAGATCCTCATGGAAATTGTGAAGAAGTGCAGTTTAAAGAAATATAAAGTTTTAAAGTGAATCACAGAAAGGACAAGCTACAACTAGAAACAAAAATAGCCAATGACATGAGTTTGAGAGGAGAACTGACCAAGGTAAATAGGCTAAACAGACTGAAATATGTGCCTGTAAATGAACAGTGGAAAACTTTTGAAGGAGCAATGTAAAACATCAACAAAAGGACATTCCATTGAAACGGACAAATCCTCAGCAAGAAATCCCCATCGGTCCCTCACTCAAGTAAAAAGGATCATATTAAATTATCGGGCTTGCAGGATCACCAAAAAGTACTTAAAATCCTGAAGTGAGAGAATGTTTTAGGAGTAAGTTTTAAAGGGATTGAAAAGGGTCTGATCGCAGGAGGAGGTCAGATGGAAGAGGGAATAATTGTCAAGGTTTTATGTCACAAAAGGAACTGGGAGAGCTGAAGGTGCTGGAGGTGTTGAGAGTGTTACAGAGAGGGGTCAGGGTCTGAACGGTGTTACAAAGCAAGTACGGATTGCTGCAGCTGGAGGGGTTTGCAGAGGTAGGAAGGGACATATGTATTTTTAATTTATTCATTCATGGGATGAGGGTGTCACTGATTGGACCAACATTCTTTGCCCCACTGCTAATTACCCAGAGTATAGCACAGAGTCAGCCATATTGCTGTGGGTCTGGTGTGACGTGCAGGCCAGACCAGGTTAGAATGTCAGATGGTCTTCTCTAAAGGACCTAAGTGAACCAGATGAGTACATCCTACTGGTCAACAATGCTTTTATGGTGGCCTCACCAATGTCCTGTACAGCCACAACGTGACATCCCAACTTCTACTTTCAATGCTCTGCCCAAAGAAGATAACCATCCCAAATGCCTGCTTCACCAGCCTTTCTACGTGTGACACCACTTACAAAGAACTGTCTACCTGCATCCCTGGGTCTCTGACTGACAACACTACCCAGGGCCCGAACATTAACTGCACAAGTCCCACCCTGGTTTGTTTCACCAAAATGGAACACCTCACCTTTATCTAATTAAACTCCATCTGCTATTCTTCAGCCCACTATCCCAGCAGTACTGTACATCCTGTTGTATCATAGATAACTTTCTTCACTGTCCACTTTCCCACCAATTCCAGTGTCACTCAAAAAACTTACTTACCACAAAACTAATGTTCCCATCCAAACTATTTATCCAAATGACAAACAACAGTGGACCCACTTCACCGCTGGTCACATGTCTCCAGTCAGAAATGCAACAGGTCTCTCATCACCCCCTGTCTCCTACCATCATGCCCAATTTTGTATCCAGTTGACTAGCTCCTCCTGAATGCCATATCCTTCTACATTGATCTGAGCTTATTACCCAGTTTACCATACAGAACGTAGAACACAGAACAGGACAGCACAAGACCCATCGGCCATGGTGCCATGCCCAACTTTTACCCGACTGTAAGATCAAACTAATTTAGATAACCTTCATTTTGCCTATCCAGGAGTCTGTTCAAGTGTCCCGTTCCAATCACCCACCACTCTCTGTGTAAAGAACCTACATCTGAAATCTCCCCTTGCACATCCTCCAATCACCTTACAATTATGCCCCCTTGCACCATGTATGCCATGGGACAAAGAGGTCTCTCACTGCCCACTCTATCTTTGCCTCACACCATCTTGTTCACCTCCACCAAGTCACACCACACTCTTCTTCACTCCAATGAGAAAAGCCTTAGCTTCCTCAACCTTTCTTCATAGGACATGCCCTCCAGTCCAGGTAGCATCCTGGTAAATCTCCTCTTTACCCTCTCTAAAGCTTTCACATCCTTCCTATAATGAAGGGATCAAAACTGAACACAATATTCTAATTGGGATCGAAACAGGGCTGTATAGAGCTGCAGCATAACCTCATGGCTTTAAAACTCAATCCCCCAGCTAATGAAAGCCAATACAACATATTCTTTCTTAACAACACTATCAGCTTAGTGGCAAATTTGATGGATCTCTGGTCATTAAATCCAAGATCCATCTGTTCCTCCACACTATTCAGTATTCTGCCTTTACCCCTCTATTCTGCATTCAAGTCTCACCTTCCAGAATGCATCACTTCACACTTTTCCAGATTTGACTTCATCTGCCACTTCTCAGCCCAGCTCTACATCCTGTCAATGTCCCATTGCAACCTCCAGCAGACATCCACACTATTCACCATTCCACCAACCTTCGTGTCATTATCAAACTTACTTGCCCACTCTTCCACTCACACATCCAAGTCGTTCATAAAATCACAAAGAGCAGAGAGTTTTTGACCTCTCCCTGCAGAAAACCACTGGTCACTGAGCTCCAGGCTGAATGCTTTCCATCTGTCATCACCCTCTGTCTTCTATGGGCCAGGAATTCTGTATCCTGACAGGCAGGTTTCCCTGTATCCCATGCTCTGTACTTTCTCAATGAGCCATAAATATGTTTTGTCACATTCTCAAAGGATTCAATAAGATTTGTGAGGCATGACCTGTCCCTTACAAAGTCATGATGACTTCCTCTAATCAAACTATGGTTTTCCAAGGAATCATAAATCCCGTCTCTCATATCTCCAATAATCTGCACATCACAGACAGAAGACTGACAGGTCTGTGATTCCCAGGATTATCTCTATTCCCTTTCTTGAACAACGCATGGCTCATTCACCTAACCTGCACATCTTTGGGCTGTGGGTGGAAACCGGAGCACCTGTCGGAAGCTCACGCAGACATGGAGAGAATGTGCAAACTCCACGCAGACAGTCGCCTGGGGCTGGAATTGAAATCGCATCCCTAGTGCTGTGAGGCAGCAGTACTAATCACTGAGCCAACGTGCTGCCCCATGTAACTCTCTAGAGCTTCTGATCCTTGGTTCCTCAAACTTAAGTTAGCTTCCTTCTTCCTCTTGATGTTCTACATTCCTTGGAACCTTGTCAAATGTTTTGCTGAAGTTCATGTAGACAACGCTGACTGGTCTGCCTTCATCTATCTCTTGGTCAACTCATCAAAAAGTCAATCCGGTTTGTGAAACACGGTTTCCCACTCACAAAGCCATGCTGACTATCTCTAATCAGCCCTTGCCTTTCCAAATATATGTAGCTCCTTTCTCTCAGAATCTCCTCCAACAACTTACCCAGCACTGGGCTCACTGGGTTATGATTTCCTGGCTTTTCCCTGCAGACCTTAAGTGATAGAACAGCATTAGCCACCCTCCAGTCTTCCGGGAACTCATTGTGTCTGTTGATAATATAAATATCTCTGTTGGGGTCACTGCAATCTCTTCTCTAACTTCCCATGAATATTCAAGGATAGACCTAATGAGCTACTGCGGATTGATCTACCTTTATTTGTTTTAAGATTCCAGCACTTTTTCTTCTCTGTTGTGGATTCTTTCCAAGACATCACTATTTATTTCCCCAAGTTCCCGAGCTTCCCTGTCTTTCTCCACAGTAAATGCTAACAACACTATTTTGTCTAATATATCACCCACCTCCTGACAGTTAAGGTGCCCTATTCTCTACCAAGTTACTCTTTAGCCTTTAGTGAAACTTGTGTAAAGGTTTCTGAAAATTCAAATAAACCATATCCTCGGTACAGCCGCTCCTACACCTGTATCTATTCTGCCATTTATATTCACACCAATAAAAATAAAATCCAAAAAGTTAAAAACACATTCTCTTTTTATTAAAAGTGTTTCTAAGGGTCCAGTTATTGTTCATTGAAATATACTTTCAGACATATTTCAGCTCACGACCTACTGTCAGGTTAACACGATTTGGTTTCAGACTGGCAGCAGAAAGGGTTATGCGAGTTCATGTTTATCAATCTGACAAAGGTAGCTTACAGGTTCAACAGGTAATAGATGTTTTGGAAATAAGGAGGGTCGTGGGGACTGAAGGACATTATGGAGATAGGGAGTGATGTCGGGCCTGAAAGGGGCCAAAGAGATCTGCAGGGCTGTTGGGTCTGAAGGAGGTTGCACAGATCAGGAGGATCATGGGGATTGAAGGAGGTTTCTCTGAACGGGAGTGTCATTGGGTCAGAATGAGATTATGGAGATAGGGAGGGTCGTGGGGCCTTTTGGAGGTTATGGAGTTAGGGAGGTTTGTGCGGAATGATTCAGGTTACATAGATAGGAAGAGTCGTGGGGACTGAAGGAGTTTATGGAGATAGGGAGGGCTGTGGGGACTGAAGGAGGTTATATAGATAGTAAGTTTATAGAGAAGCACAGGAAAGAAGACCAGGTATCGGCCATTTGACCAGAGTCGGTCCCACCATTCAATATGATCACGACTGATCATTTAACCCAGCACAGTATTCCTGCTTTCACACTTTACTCTGATATTATAGTGACTACTGGCATTTAGTGATACAGCAGGCTGTAGTAACTGGGACAGGGGTGTCGGGGGGTGTCTTACAGAGATAGGGAGGGTTGTGGAAGCTGGGACAGGTGACAGATACAGGGCGGGTTTTCGGAATGGGAGGAGTTTACAGGGATTTGGAGGAATGCAGGGATGGGACGTGATAACAATCACAGGGAGGATTTGGGAGTTTGATCCGAGACGGGTACAGCTGAGAACAGAAGTGAGTCAAACATTCAGGATAGGTAGGGACAAGGTAGGACTAATAAATTAAGCTGCGTTTATTTCAATGCAAGGGGCCTAACAGGGAAGGCCGATTAACTCAGGGCATGGTTAGGAACATGGGACTGGCATCTCATAGCAATTAATAAAACATGGCTCAGGGATGGGCAGGACTGGCAGCTTAATTTTCCACGTTACAAATGCTACAGGAAGGATAGAAAGGGAGGCAAGAGAGGAGGGGAGTGGCATTTTTGATAAGGGATAGCATTACAGCTGTGTTGAGGAAGGATATTCCCAGAAATACAACCAGGGAAGTTATTTGGGTGGAACTGAGAAATAAGAAAGGGATGATCAGTTTATTAGGATTGTATTACAGACCCCCCTATAGTCAAAAGGAAATTGTCAAACAAACTTGTAAGGAGATCTCAGCTATCTGTAAGAATAATAGGGTAGGTATGGTAGGGGATTTTCACTTTCCAAACATTGACTGGGACTGCCATAGTGTTAAAGGTTTAGATGAAGAGGAATTTCTTAAGTGTGCACAAGACAATTTTCTGATTCAGTATGTAGATGTACCGACTAGAGAAGGTGCAAAACTTGACCTCCTCTTGGGAAATAAGGCAGGGCAGGTGACTGAGGTGTCAGTGGGGGAGCACTTTGGGGACAGCGACCATAATTCTATTTGTTTTAAAATAATGATGGAAAAGGATAGACCAGATCTAAAAGTTGATGTTCTAAATTGGAGAAAGGCCAATTTTGACGGTATTAAGCAAGATCTTTTGAAAGCTGATTGGAGGCAGATGTTCGCAGCGAAAGGGACAGCTGGAAAATGAGAAGCCTTCAGAAATGAGATAATGAGAATCCAGAGAACGTATATTCCTGTCAGGGTGAAAGGGAAGGCTGGTAATTATTGGGAATTCTGGATGACTAAAGAAATTGAGTGTTTGGTTCAGAAACAGCAGGAAGCATATGTCAGATATAGACAGGATAGATCGAGTGAATCCTTAGAAGAGTATAAAGGAAGTAGGAATATACTTAAGAGGGAAATCAGGAGGGCAAAACGTGGACATGAGAAAGGTCTGACAAATAGAATTAAGAAGAATGCAAAGGGAATTTACAAATATATTAAGGAAAAAAGGGTAACTAGGGAGAGAATAGGGCCCCACAAAGATCAGTAAGGCGGCCTTTGTGTGGAGCCGCAGAAAATGGGGGAGATACTAAATGAATATTTTGCATCAGTATTTACTGTGGAAAAGGATATGGAAGATATAGACTGCAGGGAAATCGATGATGACATCTTGCAAAACATCCAGATATACAGAGAAGGAAGTGCTGGATGTCTTGAAATGGTAAAACGTGAATAAACCCCCAGGAACTGATCAGGTGTACCCGAGAACTCTGTAGGAAGCTAGAGAACTGATTACTGGGCCTCTTGCTGAAATATTTGTATCATCAATAATCACAGGTGAGGTGCCAGAAGACTGGAGCTTGGCAAAAGTGGTGCCACTGTTTAAGAAGGGTGGTAAGGTCAAGCTAGGGAATGGTAGACCGGTGAGCCTGAACTCAGTGGTGGGCAAGTTGTTGGAGAGAATCCTGAGGGACAAAATGCACATGTATTTGTAAAGGCAAGGACTGATTAGGAATAGTCGACATGGCTTTGTGCGTGGGAAATCATGTCTCATAAACTTGATTGAGTTTTTTGAAGAAGTAACAAAGAATATTGATAGATGTGATCTATATGGACTTCAGTGAGGGATTCGACAAGGTTCCCCATGGGAGGCTGATTAGCAAGGTTAGAACTCATGGAATACAGGGAAAATTAGCCATTTGGATACAAAACTGGCTCAAAGGTAGAAGACAGAGAAAGGTGGTGGAGGGTTGTTTTCAGACTGGAGGCCTGTGACCAGTGGAGTGCCACAAGAATCAGTGCTGGGCCCTCTACTTTTTGTCATTTACATAAATGATTTGGAAACGAGCATAAGAGGTATAGTTAGTAAGTTTACAGATGACACCAAAATTGGAGGTGTAGTGGACAGTGAAGAGGGTTACAACAGGATCTGGACCAGATGGGCCAATGTGCTAACTGGCAGATGGAGTTTATTTGAGATAAATGCGATGTGCGGCATTTTGGGAAAGCAAGTCTTAGCACGACTTTACCACGTAATGGTAAAGTCCGAGGGAGTATTGCTGACCAAATAGACCTTGGAGTGCAAGTGCATAGCTCCTTGAAGGTAGAGTCGCAGGTAGATAGGATAGTCAAGGCGGCATTTGGTATGCTTTCCTTTATTGGTCAGAGTATTAAGTACAGGAGATGGGAGGTCATGTTGTGGCTGTACAGCACATTGGTTTGGCCACTGTTGGAATACTGTATGCAATTCTGGTCTCCTTCCTATCGGAAAGATGTTGTGAAACTTGAAAGGGTTCAGAAAAGATTTACAAGGATGTTGCCAGGATTGGAGGATTTGAGCTACAGGGAGAGGCTGAACAGGCTGGGTGGTTTTCCCTGGAGCGTCGGAGGCTGAGGGGTGACCTTACAAAGGTTTACAAAATTATGAGGGGCATGGATAGGATAGGATAAATAGACAAAGTCATTTCCCTTGTGTCAGGGAGTCCAGAACTAGAGGGCATAGGTTTAGGGTGAAAGGGGAAAGATATAATAGAGACCTAAGGAGCAACTTTATCACGCAGAGGGTGGTACGTGTATGGAACGAGCTGCTAGAGGATGTGGTGGAGGATGGTACAATTGCAACATTTAAGAGGCATTTGGATGGGTATATGAATGGGAAAGGTTTGGAGGAATATGGGCCGGGTGCTGGCAGGTGGGACGCGATTGGGTTGGGATTCTGGTCGGCATGGACGGGTTGGACGGAAGGGTCTGTTTCTGTGCTGTACATCTCTACGACTCTATCACTCATAGAGGTTATAAAAATAAACTGTGTGGTCGCGTCTGGAGGAGACTAAAGCTATAAAGGTTTGTAGTTACCGAAGGAAATTACATCAATCGGGACCAGCAGAGTTTACAGAGACTGAGTGCATTTTAGAGACAGGAAGACTTCATAGTCATCATTAGAAATGCAGAAACTAATTTATGAGAGAAGCAGGGTCACTCTGCACTGTGCCCAGAGACAAGGAGGAGTCTAACAGCTGGAGGAGGTTACTAAGGTACAGAGCTTTTTTCTTGTCGTGACGGGAATGTTACAGAGATCATGAAGGTGGTAGGAGTTCAAAAAAGTCACAAAGACAGGGAGGTGTTTCAGGTCTGGACAGGACTACACTGACCAGGATGGCTTAAGGAACTGAGGAGTTGTTTTTCTTCAGTTAAGGAGAGATGTGACAGAACCCGGGATTAAAGGCAAAGGCAGAAACGTGGAGAGTTGTAGTGGTAGGAGGAGCTTACAGGGATAAGCAGGATTGTAGGGGCTGATAGAGATAGGGGAAGTGGTATCGATGAAACAGACAATGGAGAAACTGACAGACATTGGGAGGGTTCTGTGGAACAGATGAATTTACAGACAAGATGGTGATAATGAAGCCTGAGAATTTTCTCATGTTCCTTGCCCAGCATTGTTCCTACATCATGCCCTCAGGGTCTGAATTAAAGTCCACTAACTGCTCCCTGTGCTGTTTTCTGTGAGTGATCTTACCGGCTGCAGGATTTACTGAAGGCTCCAGATCTCCCTCTCCATCTCTCTCTGGCTGACCAACTGTCTTCAATGTGGTGAATGACAAGACAGGAATTGGGCATTCTGCTGAGTCAGAGACATCAGGAATACCTACAGGAGACAGAGAAGTAGACAGAATGGGAAATTAGACTAATGCAATGAAGGTTACACATGGAGAATGGCACTGAGTCCCACAGAGATCTGGAAATTCCCAGTCTCCATCCATGGCCTGTGCAGTTGCTTCCCTCTGGAGTGGGAATGCTGTTGGCTCAGGATCTGGAGTAGCTGCAAGAGTGAGAGACACTGACAGAGGCAGCAATTAGACCCACACAGTGAGGGATATCACATGGAGAGAGACAGTGATATCAGCAGAGTGCAGGAATGTATCAGGATCACACAATGGTATCATCAGAAGTGATTCTGACCGTTGAGCACTGCTACCAATACTCAGGGAGGACTGAGCTATTTTATTGGGATAGGCTCCTCTGGTACCAGGATTATGCAGTGTGCTATAAATGGACACAGATTAGGAGGGGGACAGGG
Organism: Chiloscyllium punctatum; assembly: GCF_047496795.1. Taxonomy (NCBI): domain Eukaryota; kingdom Metazoa; phylum Chordata; class Chondrichthyes; order Orectolobiformes; family Hemiscylliidae; genus Chiloscyllium; species Chiloscyllium punctatum. The sequence goes on from NC_092781.1 coordinate 65,231,581, forward strand.
TCTGAGGTGAATGGAAATTCCCAAGTCCAAAGAGAAAGGTTGAAATATTGGAACACCATGGAGATGTGGATGAAGACCAAAAGAAACAGTAAGGGACTGAGTTTAATTAAAATACGACATTGTCAAACAGATTTGTGACAGGAAATTATTGGTTAAAATAAAGTAAATGCCAGTTCCGCCCCTCACAATTCCTTATACACCACAAGTGACATCAATTCCGCCCATCACATCATCGCTGATGTCACACATTCAGTGACTTCAACGCCCCCCCACTGCCGTGTTTGCCACCACTTCCACCCCCACCAACGCCACTCACCTGCATTCTGCTGACACCACCCCCAGGTCCCACCGTCACAATCCCTGCCCCCAGAACCCTGAGGGGAACACCACCCCTGCTCATGACTCCATCCCCATTCCCCCGAACACCACACCCACTCCAGTTACAGGCTCCGTCGCCTCCCCCAGCTCCACACCTACGCTTGGTCACAGCTCCCAGTCCTGCCGAGTTTTCACCATCCCCCTGACCTCCCCCTCACTGAGGACGAATGATCAGTCCTCAGAAAAGGCCTCACCTTTAACCCCCTCCATCCACACATCAATGAATTTAATACACGCCGTGACATCGAACACTTCTTCCACCACCTCCGCCTCAGAGCTTACTTTTACAATGAAGACTCCCGCCTATTTTATCTGAGGACCTCTTTGCCGGCCTCCAATACACTCCTTCCACCTGGACACCCCGCGCTGGCCTATTCCCTGCCTTCGATTTCTTCATTTCCAACTTCCACCGAGACATTAACCGCCTCAACCTATCTACCCCCTCCACCACTCCAACCTCTCACCCTCACAACGTGCACCCCTCCACTTCCTCCGCTCCAATACCGACCTCACCATCAAACCAGCAGATAAAGGGGGTGCAGTGGTAGTTTGGTGCGCAGACCTCACACCGCTGAAGCCATGATGCCAACTCAAAGACACCTCCTCCTACCACCCCCTCTACCATGACCCACCTCCCATCACCAAACCGTCATCTCTCAGAGCATACAGAACCTCATCACCTCAGGAGGAGATCTCCCACCCACAGCTTCCAACCTCATTGTCCGGGAACCCCGCACTGCCCGTTTCTACCTCCTTCCCAAGGTCCACAAGCCTGACCACCCTGGCCGACCCATTGTCTCAGCATGCTCCTACCCCACCGAACTCATGTCTGCCTACCTCGACATTGTCCAATCCCCCAGTCCAGGAACTAACCACATTCGTTCGAGACACCACTTACAGCCTCCACTCCTCCAAGACTTCTGTTTCCCTGGCCCCCAACGACTCATCTTTTTAATGGATATCCAATCCCTCTACTTTTCCATCCACCATGACCAGGACTTTCAAGCCTTCCGTTTCTTCATTTCCCGACGTCCACAACAGTACCCATCCACCGATACTCTCATTCGTTTGGCTGAACTTATCCTCACCCTTAACAATTTTTCCTTCAAATCCTCCCACTTCCTCCAGACCAAAGGGGTAGCCATGGGCACCTGTATGCCTGTCTCTTTGTTGGCTACGTAGATGACTGCATTGATGACGGCATTGGCACCACCTCGTGCTCCCTCGAGCAGTTTGAGCAATTCATCAACTTCACCAACACATTCCACCCTGACCTTGAATTTTCCTAGACCATCTCAGACACCTCCCTCCCCTTCCTGGACCTCTCCATCCCCATTAATGACAACCGACTTGACATCGACATGTTTTATAAACCTACCAACTCCCACAGCTACTTAGATTACAAATTTTCCCACCCTACCGACTGCAAAATTCCCAACCCCTATTCCCAATTCCTCCGCCTCTCCCAGGAGGGCGAGTTCCACCACAGAACACACCAGATAGCCTCCTTCTTTAGAGATTGGAATTTCCTTTACTGCATGGTAAAAGATGCCCTCCAACGCATCTCATCCAAATCCCGCACCTCTGCCTTCAGACCCCACCCCTCCAACCATAACAAGGACAGAACGCCCCTGGTGCTCACCTTCCACCCTACCAACCTTCGCATAAACCAAATAATCCGCCACCATTTCCGCCAACTCCAAACGGATCCCACCACCAGGGATATATTTCACTCCCCAACCCTCTCCACTTTCCGCAAAGATCATTCCCTCCGTGACTACCTGGTCAGTTCCACGCCCCCCAAAAACCCACCCTCCCTTCCTGGCACCTTCTCCTGCCACTGCAGGAATTGCAAAATCTGCGCCCACACCTCTCCCCTCACCACCATCCAAGGCCCCAAAGGAGCCTTCCACATCCAAAGTTTTACCTGCACATCCACCAATATTATTTATTGTATCCGTTGCTCCCGATGCGGTCTCCTCGACATTGGGGAGACCGGACACCTCCTAGCAGAGCACTTGAGGGAACATATCTGGTATACCAACACCAATCAACCCCACCGCCCTGTGACCCAACATTTCAACGCCCCCTCCCACTCTGCCGAGGACATGCAGGTCCTGGGCTTCCTCCACCGCCATGTCCTCACCACCCGACGCCTGGAGGAAGAACGCCTCACCTTGCGCCTCGGAACACTTCAACCCCAGGGCACCAAAGTGGACTTCACCAGTTTCCTCATTTCCCCTTCCCCCATCTCACCCCACCTCCAGCCTTCCAGGTCAGCACCGCCCTCATGACCTGTCCGAATGGCCTATCTCCCTTCCCACCTATCCATTCCACCCTCGTCTCTGACCTATCACCCCCATCCCCACCCCCATTCACCCATTGTACTCTTTGCAAACTTCCTCCATCCCCACCCCCTTCTCATTTATCTCCCCACTCTGCAGGCTCCCGGCCTCTGTTCCTGATGAAGGGCTTTTGCCTGAAACGTCGATTTCCTGCTCCTCGGATGCTGCCTGACCTGCAGTGCTTTTCCAGCACCACTCTAATCTCGACTCTGGTTTCCAGCATCTGCAGTCCTTGTTTTTAACTTATTGGAGGAGGAGACTACCGAGATAAGGCATGTTGTAAACACTGAACCAAGTTACAGGGATAGGGATGGTAGTCTGGAATGCGGTATATTTCAAATATGTGGAGGGACTATCGGGAAGGGAGGAGGTTACAACGATAGTATCTGTTATAGGAATTAAAAATTATTGAAGACACTGGACCACAAGACATACCATAGATGTACTGTTGTAGAGTAGTGAGTTTTAATATCACAGAATTTACATTGGGGTGGTGATTGAGCCTGGGGTGTGTGTGTGTGTGTGTGTGTGTGTGTGTGTGTGTGTGTGTGTGTGTGTGTGTGTGTGTGTGTGTGTGTGTGTGTGTGTGTGTGTGTGTGTGTGTGTGTGTGTGTTCTGTGCTCCCCTCCAGCGCTGTATCTATGTCATGTTGTGTTAACAGATGTTTGGAGCCCTCTCATTGTTCTTTGCTGTGTGCACTGTGGGTGACTTTACCTCACGACAGGAATTATTGAAGGCTCCAGATCTCCTTTCCCTTTGTCTCTCTCTGGCAGACCAACTGCATTCATTGAGGTGATGGACGATCCAGCCAGCAGCTGGGAAGGCAATTGAGTCAGGACTTTCCTGAGTATCTACAGGAGACAGAGAAATAGACAGAATTGGAAATTAAACAGATGCAGTGTAGGTTACACATGGAGAATGGCACTGAGTTCCACAGAGATCTGGAAAATGGAGCAATATTAAGTAATAGTTACAGGTTGCTGGAAGATGTCAGGATCACACAATTGTGTGGGAAGAATGGGTTTAGCTTCATGATGCCCTGGTATCAGTGCTCAGGGATGAGCACCCATGAGCAGGTGAAGTGATGGCCTAGTGGTATTATTGCGAGAAAATACCTCAGCTAATGTTCAGGGGAGGCAGGATTGAATCCCGCCATCTGAAAAGGAGACATTTGAAATCAATAACTTTAAAAATAATAATTAACAATCCACAAATAAGTATGAAACCATTGCTGATGTAAAACAAATCCAAACACTTGTCCTTTAGAGAAGGATATCTGCCCATCCTAATGTGGTCTGCACGACATCCCCACAGCAAAGGGTTTGCCTCTCAATTACCCTCTGAAATGGCCGAGCAAGTTACTCAGTTCAAGTGCTTCTGGGATGGGCAAGAAAGGCTCGTCAGCCAGAGACTCACACATCCTATACCTGATTTTAAATAAAAATCTATTAGGATGGTCCCCCTGGAACCGTGCTGGGAGCAGTGTCCTGGCCAATCATGTCGGTAGGTTTATGGACAGGGCATTAAACTAACAGAGAGGGTGCAGGTGAAAGGAGCTTTCCAAATCCAAAGGGAAGAGTTGAAGCAATGGAGGAGCATAGGAATGCGACTGAAGACAAGCAGAAAGGAACAGGATGGCACAGAGTTTAATTAATATTGTACATCAGTGAATAGGTTTGTGACAGAAAATTGTGGAAGAGAGAATATTATGTTTTTTTTTTAATGGACAACGTTTCTCCAATAAGGTCGATGGAATTGTGATACAGAGATAAAAGAGATTTAGACACCAAGGAGACATGGATACAGGGAGAACAAAAATATTCAGTGGTTCGTAATCTCGTGAAAACTGTGGCAAAATGGGCAACGCTGACAACAATGTATAACAAAAGCATTACAGAGAAATCATTTGACCTCAGATCATGAAGTAGATTCAGTCTGAATGTACATTCTGGCTACCACTTGCCAAGGACACAAGCAGCAGAACAGTTTCAGCCACCGAACAGCATTTCATTGCTCATCACTGCATTTCACAGGAACTCATTGGAATTTTTTAACAAAGGCATTGTGATAATTTTGGAAAACTTCAATATTTGTATAATCTGGGACAATCACACGGTCAACATTGATATTGGAAGAGGAGTTCGGTTAATTGTTTTTTCAGTGTTTCTTTGAAAAAGACAGTTATGTCCCTTAACAGTTGCACAATCGCAGAGCGACTGTGCAGTGAAACTTAGTGAATGAGTCATGTCACCTGTAGAGATCCTTGTGATAAAGTGCGGTTTAAAGAAATATAAAGTTTTAAAGTGAATCACAGAAAGGACAAGCCAGAACTAGAAACAAAAATAGCCAACGCCATGAGTTTGAGAGGAGAACTGATTAAGGTAAATGGGCTAAACAGACTGAAATTTGTGTCTGTGAATGGACAGTGGAAAATATTTGAAGGGACAATGCAAAATACTCAACAAAAGGACATTCAATTGAAACAGTAAAAACCTCAGCAAGTAATTCCCACTGATCCCTCACTCAGGACAAAATTGATCATACTGATTATGAGGCTGAGAAGATCACCAAAAAGTACTTAAAATCCTGAAGTGAGAGAGTGATTTAGGAGTAAATGTTACTGGATTACAATGGGTCTGCTCGCAGGAGGAGGGCTGTGGGAAGGGGAACCACGGTCAGGGTTCATTGACACGATAGGAACAGGGAGAGGTGAAGGTGCTGGAGGTAGTGAGAGTGTTGCAGAGAGTGGTCAGGGTGTTACAAAGCCAGGACGGATTGCTGCATCTGGAGGGGTTTGCAGAGGTACGGAGGAACATAGGTATATTTATGTATTCACTCCTGGGAATTTGGTTTCACTGCCTGGAACAACATTCTTTGACCCCTTTGCTAATTACCCAGAGGGTAGCTCAGAGTCAGCCATATTGCTGTGGGTCTGGAGTCACATGTCGGCCCGACCAGGTTAGAATATTTGATGTCTTTCCCGAAAGGGGGATTGTGAACTAGATGAGTTCTTCCCACTGATCAACAATGTTTTAATGATGGCCCCACCAATGTCTTTTACAGTCACAACATGACATCCCAACTCTTACTCTTAATGCTCTCCCCAATGAAGGTAACCGTCCCAAATGCCTGCTTCATCAGCCTGTCTACCTGTGACACCACATTCAAAGAACTGTGTACCTGGGTCACTGGATCTCTGACTGAAAACACTACCCAGGGCCCGAACATTAACTGTACACGTCCCACCCTGGTTTGTTTCACCAAAATGAAACACCTCACCTTTATCTAATTAAACTCCATCTGCTATTCTTCAGCCCACTATCCCAGCAGTACTGTCCATCCTGTTGTATCATAGATAACTTTCTTCACTGTCCACTTTCCCACCAATTTCAGTGACACCCAAAACAATTACCTCCCAGGAAACCAATATTCCCATCCAAACCATTTATCCAAATGACAAACAACAGGGGATCCACCCACCGCTGGTCACATGTCTCCAATCAGAAAAACAACATGTCTCCCACCATCCTCTGTCTATAACCATCAAGCAAATTTTGTATCCAGTTCACTAGCTCCTCCTGAATGCCATATCATTTTACACTGATCTGAGCTTATTACCCAATTTACCAGACAGAACACATAACACAGAACAGTTCAGCCCAAGACCTTTGGGCCATGATTTCATGCCAAACTTTTATCCAACTGTAAGATCAAAGTAAACTATATACCCTTCATTTTAATATTATCCATGTGTCTGTCCAAGAGTCTATTAAAAGTCCCGAATGTGTCTATCTTTACTCCCACCATTGGCAGTGCATTCCTACCACCTACCATTCTCTATCCTCTTATCTATCCTCCATTCACCTTAAAATTATGCCACCTTGTAATAGTCATTTCTGCCATAGGAGGAAAGGTCTCTGACTATTCACTCACTCTGTGCCTCTTATCATCTTGTCACCGCCACAAAGTCGCCCCGCCCCCTTCTCCAATGAAAAAACCCTTAGCTCCCTCAACCTTTCTTCGTAAGAACTGCCCTCCATTACAGGCAGCATCTTGGTAAATCTCCTGCGTACACTCTCTAAAACGTGCACAGCCTTCCTGTAAACAGGGGACCAGAACTGAACACAATATTCCAAGTGTGGTCTCACCAGGACGCTATAAAGATGCAGTAAAACCTCACGGCTCTTACAGTCAATCCCCTTCAAAGGGGAGCCAATACAACGTAAGCCTTTTAACAACCCTACCAACGTGCGTGGCGATTTTGAGGGATCTATGGACACAGACCCCATGATCTCTCTGTTCCTCCGCAATGCCAAGTATTCTGCCTTTCACGCTCTATTCTGTATTCAAATTCGACCTTCCAGAATGAATCACTTCACAATTTTCCACATTGGACTCCATCTGCCACTTCCAGCCCAGCTCTGCATCTTGTCAATGTCCCATTGCAACCTGCAACAGCTCTCCACATTCCCCACCACTCCACCAAACTTCATGTTATTGGCAAACTTACTAACCCACTCTCCAACATCCACATCCAAGTCATTTACAAAAATCACAGAGAGCAGAGTCCCAGAGCTGATTGTTACAGAACACCACTGGTCACTGAGCTCCAGGCTCAATACTGTCCATCTGCTGCTACCCTCTGGCTTCTCTGTGCCATCCAATCCTGTATCCAGACAGACAGATTTCCCTGTATCCCAATTTTCCTTCTTTTCTGAATGAGCCATTAACATATTCTGCAATATCCTCAAAGAATTCAATAAGGTTTGTGAGGTATGACCTGACCCCTCACAAACCCATACTGACTGTGACTAATTTAACTATGGTTTTCCAAGTAGTCATAAATCCTGTCTTTAGAGTCCTCACCAATAATCTGCACACCACAGACATTCGACAAAATCTGTAATTCCCAGAATTCTAACTCCGTAACATGGCTCAGACTTTACAAATCTTCCCTCCTCTGCCATGTTCCCCAGAAGGACACTGAAAGGTGGTGAGGGTTATAGAGCTAGAGAGGAATATCAGGACAGGAGGATTTTGAAGACATTAGGAGGTTTGCAGTACCAAAAGGAGGCTTCAGTAATTGTGAGGTTTCATGGTGATGAAGGTATTTGAGGAGGGAGGGAGGGAGGATTGTAGGGAAATGAGAGGTTTCACAGTTTAGGTGTTTTGTTCGGACTGCAAGTGTTTACTGAGTTGCGGAGGGTGTAAGCACTGGTGGATATTACAGAAACATGTGGTTTTGTTTGCAATTCAGGAAGAGGATTCAGGAAGCTGGAGAGTATGGGGTCTGAACGAGGTTACACAAATGGGAAGAGTTGTCAGGAGTGGAGGTGTTTACAGAGACAGCAATGGTCTGATCTGGAGCAGAGGACCCAGATTGGGAGGGATGTGGGGACTGGAGGTGGTTTCACAGGGAGGGAGGACCATAGACCCACAGGAGGTTACAGAGATGTGGAGCGCTGTAAGGTTGACGGGTTCATGGAGATGGGAATGTTGGGAGGGATGGAGAAGTTTACAGGGATAAGGATGTTTGTAGGCCAGGGCTGGATCACAGACAAGGACTGTTTTAGGGAGCTAAGCAGATTACAGAGATAAAGATATTTTTATCGACTAGAAGAACAAACAGAGATATGCAGATTAGTCGTGACTGAAGATGTAGGAAGGCTTAGGTTCTGGGGGTTATGGAGGCTGTGGAAACTGGATTTCTTTTCAGAGACTGGGATAACAATTTTGGTCAGAGACAGTTTCACAGATAAGGGAGCATAGCACAAACAGGAGCAAGTTGTAGGGGAGGGTGACGTTTAAACAGATAGTGGTGTAAGTGGTGGACAAGTTTATGGAGATGGGTAGATGGTGGAGACACAGGAGGAGCTTACATTGACATGGGGTTGATAGTGACAGGAGGGTGTTAAATAGATAGTGGGTTTTGTGGGAACTGGATTGGGAGAGGCACAGGCATGGAGTGAGTTCGACAGATCAGGATTACTGCAGAGACCTGAGAGGATTATACTGATAGGGATGGTGGTCGGGTCTCCACAGACTGTTGGTGTTTAGGGACTGGAAGAGATTTAGTAGATAGGGAGGGATGTAAGAGCTGCACGAACTTATGGAGAGTTGAAGAGTTGGAGCAATTTGCAGAGATAGGTTTCTCAGACAGGAGTGGGTTATAGATAGTGAGGTCTGAGTAAGTCAAAAAGAGGAGAGTTTTCGCGCCTGGAAGAGGTTACACTGACAAGGACAGTTGAAGACACTGAAGCAAAAATGCATGGAGAAGGTTACACAGATAGGGAGGTGAGTAGGGACTGAAGGTGAATACACAAACATGGAGGGTTGTATTGTTAGATGGAGCTGAGAGGGATAGGGACTGGCGTAGGGATTTACACCGATAGAGAAGATTGTGTTTTGGTGAAGGTTTCACTGATACAGATAGTGTTAGGGAGTGTTTAGTGGACAACAGAGGAGCTCAGAGTGAATGTATTATGGGGAGTGGAGGAGATTACAGACACAGAGATGGCTGTCGGGTTGAAAAGAGCTTCTACAGATCCTCGGTGCCGTCATGCTGGAGGGAGATTATAACAGTGAGTGTTGCCAAGACTTAATTTCTTCACTGATATAGAGCAGGTCTCAGCATGTAACTGTCAAAGGGAAATTGAGACAGTCCAGATGAGTTTTCAGAGATACAAATGTTTATGGGAGATTCAAGAGGGAACAATGATTGGGAGTGCTGTACCAAATGGTAATAGTTATAGGGAGGGTTCTAAAAGCAGGAAGAGGTGACAGACATATCGATCTTTGTAAGGACTGGAGAAGGTTACATCACCAAGGAGTGTTTTAGAGTCTGGAGGAGATTACAGTGTTAAGGAGAATATTGGGGATAAGGTAAGGTGTAAGAGACGGGGATGGTTGATAGGGCTGGACAATAACCTGAATGGAATCGCCATAGTGTGCAACCAGGCCATTCGGCTCAACCAGTCCATTCCAAAACTCTGAACAGCATCCTACCCAGACCCACCCCTCTACCTATACATTAAACCCTGCATTTCTCGTGGTGAACTTACTTCAACCACACATTCCTGAATACCACAGTCAATTTATGATGGCCAATCCACTGATGGTGCAAATATTGGACACAAACACACACACACACACAAACAGCAAGGGAGCGACACTCAAACACACACAATGAGGGAGATACCCACAGACACACAGCAAGGGAAGGACATGCACACACACAGTGAGGGGGTACACGCAGACACACAGCCAGGGAAGGACGTACACACACACACACACACACAGTGAGGTGGATACACGCAGACACACAGCGAGGGACGGACATGCACACACACACACAGACACAAACAGTGAGGGAGTTACCCGCAGACACACAGCGAGGGAAGGACGTGCACACACACACACACATAGAGTGAGGGAGATATCCGCAGACACACAGCGAGGGAAGGACATGCACACACAGTGAGGGGGATACACGCATACGCACAGCGAGGGAATGACATGCACACACACAGAGTGAGGGGGATACACGCAGACACACAGCGAGGGAAGGACGTGCACACACACACACACTCACACACACACAGTGAGGGGTATACACGCAGACACACAGCAAGGGAGGGAGACCCACCCGCAAATAGAAGGAGGGACACACACAGCGAGGAAGGGACACACACAAACACACACACACACACACCCAAGGGGGACACGCACTCACATCGTGAGGGAGGGACATGCACACACGAAGCGAGGGAGGGACACGCACACACGAAGCGAGGGAGAGACACGCACACACAAAGCGAGGGAGGGACACGCACATGTGAAGCGAGGGAGGGACACGCACACAGCGAGGGAGGGACACGGACACACGCAGCGAAGTGGGGGCACATGCATACGTACACACACATAGACACAGCGAGGGAAGGACACGCACACATAGTGAGGGGAGGACATGCACACACAACGAGGGAGGGACACGCACACACATAGCGAGGGAGGGACACACACCATGAGGGGAGGACGTGCACACACACAGCGACGGAGGGACACACGCACACAGCGAGGGAGGGACGCACGCACACAGTGAGGGTGGGACACACACACACACACACAGCGAGGGAAGGACACGCACACACAGTGAGGGTCGGGCACGCACACACAGAGCAAGGGAACGGCATGCACACACACAGCGAGGGAGGGACACGCAGCGAAGGAGGACAATCACACACACTGCGAGGGGGTGGACATGTTGAGAGGGGGCAAACACACGCAAAGCGAGGGTGGGACATGCACAAATACACACACAAAAACACACACACACACACACCGCGAGGGAGGGGCACGCACACACACATAGCGAGGGAGGGACATACAGCGAAGGAGGACAATCACACACACTGCGAGGGGGAGTGCATGTGCACAGAATTTGAGAGGGGACACGCATACACAAAGCGAGGGAGGGACACGCACAAATACACACACACACAGAGCGAGGGCGGGACATGCAAATACACAATGAGGGGATGCACGCAGACGCACAGCGAGGGAGGGACACACGCAAAGCGATTGAGGGACACGCAAACACACAGTGTGGGGAATACAGGCAGACATACAGCGAGGGAGGGACACACACACTGCGAGGGACGGGGACACACACACAGCGAGGGAGGGACGCGCACACACACACACACACACACACAGTGAGGGGTATACACGCAGACACACAGCGAGGGAAGGACACCCAAACACACACAGCGAGGGATGGGGACACATACACACACACACACAAACACAGAGCAAGGGAGAGACACGCACACACAGCGAGGAAGGGACAAACACACACACTTATGGTGAGGGGAATACACGCAGACACACAGTGAGGGAGGGACATGCACACACCACAAAGTCGGGACAAGCACACACATGTCGAGGGGGAGGGCATGTGCACAGAAATTGAGAGGGGGCACACACAGACACGGCAAGGGTGGGACACGCGCACACAGCAAGGAGGTCACACACATAAGGGACGGACACACACACACATGCAAAGCGAGGGAGGGTCACACACACATACACACACAGCAAGGGAGGCACATGCACACGCGCACACACTCACACAAGGGACGGACACACACACGCAAAGCGAGGGAGGGACATGCACACACGCACACAAGGGACAGACACACATGCAAAGCGAAGGAGGGACATGCACAGATACATCCACACACACACAGAGCAAACGAGGGACACGTGCACACACAGCGAGGCAGCGATATGCAAACACACCCAGTGAGGGGGTTACCCACAGACACACAACGAGGGAGGGACACACACACACACACACACACACACACACAGATCGAGGGAGGGACACACACACACACACACACACACACACACAGAGCGAGGGAGGGACAGACGTACACAGAGCAAGCGAGGGACACACACACAGAGAGCGAGGGAGGGGCACACACACATATACAGCGAAGGAAGGGACACACACACACACACACACACACAAACACACACACACACACCGAGGGGGAGGGCATGTGCACACAAATTAAGAAGGGGCGCACACACACACACGGCAAGGGTGGGACACACGCACACAGCAAGGGGACACACACACACACACACACACAAGGGACTGACACATGGACACACAAAGCAAGGGAGGGTCACGCACACATACATACACACAGAAACACAGAGCAAGGGAGGGACACGCACAAGGGATGGACACACACATGCAAAGCGAGGGATGGACATGCACACATACACACACAGAGCAAGGGAGGGACATGCACACACGCACATACAAGGGACAGACACACACAGACACAAAGCGAGGGAGAGACACGCACAGATATACACACACACATTAACACAGAGCAAGGGTGGGACACGTGCACACACAATGCGGGAGGGACACACACAGCGAGGGAGCGATACGCCAACACACACAGTGAGGGGGCTACCCGCAGACACACAGCGAGGGACAGACACACACAGAGCGAGGGAGGAACACACACACACACACAGAGCGAAGGAAGGGACACACACACACACACACACAGAGCGAAGGAAGGGACACACACACACACAGACACAGCAAGGGAGGACACGCACACACAGCGAGGAGGCATATACACACACAGAGCAAGGGAGGGACATGCGCACACACACAGTGAGAGGGTTACCCGCAGAAACACAGAGAGAGAGTGCCACACATAGACACACATATATACACACACACACACACACACACACACACACACAGCGAGGGAGGGACACATACACACATGCATCGAGCGAGGGACACACACATATCGAGGGAGGGATACGCGCGCGTGCACACACACACACACAGAGTGAGGGAGTGAAGGACATGCACACACGGCGTGGGAGGCACACGCACACACAGCGAGAGAGGGACACCTTCATACACAGCAAGGGAGGGACACACACACAGGGAAGGAGGGACAAGAACACACATTGCGAGGGGTAGGGCATGTTTACAGAAATTGAGAGGGGACACGCACACACAACGAGAGAGGACACGCACAAACACTGTAAGGGAGGGACACACACATCGCGAGGTGAGACATGCACTCACACAGCGAGGGAGAGGCAAACACACAGATATACACAAAGAGCAATGGAGGGACACACACACACACACACACACACACACACACACAAAGAGCGAGGAAATGACACAAAGTGAGCGTGGGACATGCACAAATACACACAGTTAAGGGGATACAAACAGACACACAGCGAGGAAGGGACATGCACACACACAGCGAGGGAGAGACACTCACATACACTGTAAGAGAGACACACATACTCACAGCAAGAGGGGGACACACACAGAGTGAGGGAGGGTCATGCGCAAGCACACAAACACAGACACATGCAGCGAGAGAGAAATATTCACACACAGCGAGGGAGGGACACGTGCATACAGCGAGGGAGGGACACACACACATACACACACACACACAGAGCAAGAGAGGGATACTCGCAAACACAGCGAGGGGCTGACACATACACACAAGAGTGTAGGCCACACACATGCGTACACATCTAGAGGGACACACACACACACACACACACACACACACACACACACATACACACACACAGACAGAGCAAGAGGTGGACAGATGGACACACACACAGCGAGGGGAGACACATGCACACGCAGCGAAGGAGGGCCATGCACACACACGCACAGGAAGATGGATACATACACACAGCAAGGGGGACATGCACACTCACGGCATGGGAGGGAGACGCACTTACACACACACACAGAGGGAGGGACATGCACGTAGACACACACACAGAGCGAGGGAGGGACATGCATACACACAGTGAGAGAGAGACACGCAGTGAAGGGGAACACACAAACACATACTGTGAGGATGTGACACGTACACACACAACGAGGAAGACACACACACACAGCGAGAAAGGGACTTGCTGAGACACGCAGCGAGGGAGGGCCATGCACACACACAAACACACACACACACACGCACACAAAGGTAGGGAGGGACAAGCAGACACACGGTGAGGGGGAGGGCATGTGCATAGAAATTGAGAGGGTGCACGCACACATAGTGAGGGAGGGACACGCACAGGCACAGCGAGGGAGGGACACACGTACACAGCAAGGGGGGACATGCACTCACACACCGAGGGGAGATGCGCACACACAGTGAGGGGGAGATACACAAACAGCAATGGAGGGACACACACACACAGCGAGAGAGGGACACACACACATACACAGCGAGCGAGGGACACACAAACAGCGAGGGAGTGAAACGCACACACACACACACACACACGGAGGTAGGGAAGGACATGCACACACACGAAGGGAGGGAGGGACGTACACACACACGCACATACACAGCGAAGGATGGACGCGCACACACAGCGAGAGACAGACACACGCACACAGCAAGGGAGGGACAGACGCACACAGCGAGCGAGGGATACACAAAACAGCGAAGGAGTGAAATGTACACACACACAGTGAGAGAGTGACACACACACAGCGAGGGAGGGAAGGACATGCACACACACAGCGATGGAGGGTGATACACAAACACACACAGCGAGGGAGGGACACACAAACACACACTCACACAGCATGGGAGAGACACTCATATATACTGCAAGAGGGACACACATACTCACAACAAGAGGGGGACACACATAGTGAGGGAGGGACACGCACACACACAGCCAAGGAGGGACATGCACACACACAGCGAGGGAGGGATATATACAAACACAGAGCGAGAGAGACACGCACATAAACAGCAAGGGAGGGACACGCACACACACAGGGAAGGAAGGACAAGCAGACACACGGCGAGGGGGAGGGCATGTGCACAGAAATTGAGAGGGGGCACACACACACAGCGAGAGGGGACATGCACAGACATGGCGAGGGAGGGACACACGCACACACAGCAAGGGGGGACAGGCACTCACACAGCGAGGGGCGATGAGGACACACAATGGTGGGGATATGCACAAAGAGCAAGGGAGGGACACATACAAGGGACGGACACACACTCACAAGAACGTGGGAGTGACACGTGCACACACAGCAAGAGGCACACACACACGTACAAGCAAGGGAGTGACACACACACACAGTGTGGGAGTGACACGCATACACACACACACAGCGAGGGAAGGACACTCACATACACTGTAAAAGGGTCACACATACTCACAGCAAGAGGGGACACGTACACACAGTGAGGGATGGACACGCTCATGCTCAAGCACACAAACACAGACACACAGCGAGAGAGGGACACGCACACACACAAACATAGCCAGGGAGGGACATGGACACACGCAAACACAAACACACACACACACACACACACACAGACCAAGAGAGGGACACGCACACAAACAGCAAGGGGGAGACACATGCACACACAGTGAGGGAGGGCCACACAGACACACGCACAGCAAGAGACAAACACACACACACACACACACACAGCAAGGGGGTAACTCACACATACACAGCAAGGGAAGAACATACGCACACACACTCATAGCAAGGGAGGGACACGCACACACAGACAGCGAGGGTGGGACCACACACACAGAAAGCGAGGGTGGGACCACACACACACACACACACACACACACACACACACACACACACACACACACACAGAGCGACGGAGACACACACACACACACACACACACACACACAGACACACACACACACACACACACACACAGAGCGAGGGAGGGACACACACACACACACACACATCGACAGCTAGGGAGGGACATGCACACAGTGAGCGAGCGACACGCACATGAGGAAGCACACAATCACAGAAACATACAATGAGAGAGAGAGAGAGAGAGAGAGACGCACAAACTCAGCCGGAGGGAGACATGCACGCACACACACACACACACACACACACACATACATACACACACACACACACACACACACACACACAGAGCGAGAGAAGGACACACACACAGCGAGAGGGGACACAGACAGACACGGCAAGGTTGGACACGCGCACACAGTGAGGGACACACACACACACACATACACACACTCAAGGGACGAACACACAAAGCAAGGGAGGGTCACGCATACATACATACACACACAGAAACACAGAGCAATGGAGAGACATGCACACACGCGCACACACGTAAGGGACGGACACACACACGCAAAGTGAGGGAGGGACACACACACAAACACACAGAGAAGGGAGGGACATGTACACACGCACACACAAGGTACGAACACACACACACAAAGCGAGGGAGGGACACACACAGACACAATCTCTCTCTCTCTCACACACACACACATACACACACACACGGAGCAAGGGAGGGACATGCACACGTGCGCGCGCACACACACACACGACGGAAACACACACAGAAAGCGAGGAAGGGACACGCACAGATACACACACGCACAAACACAGAGCTGGGGAGGGACACGTGCACACACAGCGAACATGGGATAACACAGCAAGGGAGCGACACGCAAAAGCCCACAGTGAGGGGTTTAACCGCAGACACAGAGCGAGGGAGGGACACACACACACAGACAGCGAAGGAGGGACACGCACAGATATACACACACACACACAAACACAGAGCAAGGGAGGGACACATGCACACACAGCGAGCGTGGGACACGCACAGTGAGGGAGCGACACGCAAACACACACAGTGAGGGGGCTACCCGCAGACACACAGCGAAGGAAGGGACTCAGATACACACAGCGAGGGGTGACACGCACACTGCGAGGGAGGGACACACACACACAGCGAGGGAGGGACACACACACACACACACAAACAGAGAAGAACATGCATACACAGCGAGGAAGGGACACACACACGCAGCGAGCGAGAGACACACACAGCAAGAGAGGGACAGACACACACACACACACACACACGCACACACACACACGCACACACACACACACACACAGCAAGGGAGTGACATGTGCACACACGCATATACATACATACACATACAAACACTCAGAGCGAGTGAGGGACACGCAAATACAGCGAGGGAAGAACATGCACACAGAGCA
The DNA here is from genome assembly GCF_047496795.1 of Chiloscyllium punctatum. NCBI lineage: Eukaryota > Metazoa > Chordata > Chondrichthyes > Orectolobiformes > Hemiscylliidae > Chiloscyllium > Chiloscyllium punctatum. The sequence goes on from NC_092781.1 coordinate 65,248,966, forward strand.
AGGGAGGGACACGCACACACACGGAAGGAGGGACAAGCATACACACGGCGAGGGGGAGGGCATGTGTATAGGAATTGAGGGGGGCACGCACACACAGCGAGAGGGGACATGCATAGACACAGCGAGGGAGGGACACACACACACAGTGAGGGGGACATGCACTCACACTGTGAGGGGACAAGTGCAAACACAGTGAGGGTATATACACAAAGTGCAATGGAGGGACACACACACACACACACACACACACACACAAAGAGTTAGGGAGTGATACACGCACACACAGCAAGAGGGAAAGAGGGACGCAAACACACAAAGCGAGGGTGGGACACGCACATATGGTGCAAGAGGGACACACATACTCACCGCAAGAGACACACACACACACACAAAGAGCAAAAGAGCAAGGGAGGGACATGTGCATGCGCAAGCACACAAACAGAAACACGCACAGCGAGGGAAGGGACATGCGCGCGCGCGCGCACATACACACACACACATACACACACACACACACACACAGTGAGGAGGGACACACACACTGAGAGGGGGACACGCACACTCACAGCGAGGGAAGGAGACACGCACACACACTTAATGAGGGAGGAACACACACACACACTTAATGAAGGAGGAACACACACACACAGCGAGAGGGTACACGCACACTCACAGCGAGGGAGGGACATGCGCGCGCACACACACAGCGAGGAGGGGGACACATATTCACAGCAAGGGAGGGAGACACACACTCACACACAGAGTGAGGGAGGGACATGCACACACACAGCGAGTGAGGAACACGCAGCAAAGAGGGGACACACAAACACATAATGTGAGAGTGTGACACGTACACACTAGAGGAAGGGAAACACACACACAGCAAGGGAGAGAGACGCGCAGGTGCGCGCGCGCACACACACACACACACAAACACACACACACAGTGAGAGCACACACAGCGAGGGAGGGACACACACACAGCAAGCAAGAGACACACACGCAGACAGCGAGCGAGCGACACACACAGCGAGAGAGGGAACACACAGAGAGCGAGGGACTTGCTGAGACACGCAGCAAGGCAGGGACATGCACACACACAGTGAGGGAGGGATATGCACATACAGCGACAGAGGGACACGCGCACACACACAGTGAGGGAGGGACACACACACACAGCGAGGGAGGGACACACACACAGCGAGGGAAGGACACACACACAGCGAGGGAGGAACACACACAAACACACACAAGCACAGAGCGAGGAAGGGAAGGATACGCACACACATAGCATGGGAGGGACGCGCGCATGCGCGCGCGCACACACACACACACACACACACACGGAAGGAGGGACAAGCACACAGACACGGCGAGGGGCAGGGCATGTGTACAGAAATTGACAGGAAGCCCGCACACACAGGGAGAGGGGACTCGCACTTACACGGCGAGAGAGGGACACATGCACACACAGCAAGTGGGGATATGCACGCACACAGTCAGGGAGGGACACACACACACAAAGCGAGGGAGGGACACGCACACATACAAACAGTTAAGGAGATACACGCAGACAAACAGCGAGGGACAGACACAAAGACACACCGTGAGGGAGTGACACTCACATACACATCAAGTCGGACACATACTCACAGTAAACGAGGGACACGCGCACACAGCGAGGGAGGGAGACGCACACACAGCAAGGGGGAACAGGCACTCACACACGCACAGCAACAGGGACACACACACACACACACACACACACACGGCGGGGGCGCTGACACATACACAGCAAGGGACACGCACACACACACAGCGAGGGAAGGACACACACACACACACAGTGAGCGGGGACACGCACACACACAATGAGAGAGGGACATGCACGCACACACACAGAGCGAGGGTGAGACATGCACACGCACAGCAAGAGAGAGACATATACACACAACGCGAGGGAGTGACACACACACAAACAGCGAGTGAGGGACATACACACACACAGCGTGAGAGGGACATGCACAGACATGGCGATGGAGGGACAAATGCAAACACAGCAAGGGGGTCATGCACTCACACAGCAAGGGGAGATGAGCACACACAGTGAGGGGGATATACACAAAGAGCAAGGAAGGGACACACACACAAAGCGAGGGAGGGACACGCACACAAACACACAGCCAGGGAGGGACACGCGCGTGCGCAAGCACTAAATGACTGACACACACAGCGAGAGAGGGACACGAAAATACAGCCAGGAATGGACATGCACACACAGTGAGAGAGGGACACACACGAACACAAACACACGCACAGAGCAAAAGAGGGACATGCGCACACCCAGCGAGGGAGGGACATGCATACACCCAGCGAGGGAGGGACATGCACAGACACGGTGATGGAGGGACAAATTCAAACACAGCAAGGGGGTCATGCACTCACACAGCAAGGGGAGATGAGCACACATAGTGAGGGGGATATACACAAAGAGCAAGGGAGGGACACGCACACACACACAAAGCGAGGGAGGGACACGCACACATACACACACACGCACACACTCACATACACTGCAACAGGGACACACATACTCACAGCAAGAGGGGAACACGCGCACACACACACACAGCGAGGGAGGGACACACGCATGCACAAGCACAAAATGACTAACACACAGGGAGAGAGTGACACGAACACACAGCCAGGAATGAACATGCATACACAGTGAGGGAGGGACACACACAAACACCAACACGCACACACACAGCGAGGGAGGGACACGCGCACACAAATGGCGAGGGAGGGACACACACACAGAGTGAGGGAGAGACACGCTTGTCACAGCGAGGGAGGGACACGCACACACAGCGAGGGAGGGACACACACAAACACAACGGGGGAGGGACACGCATAACACAAAGAGGGAGGGACACACATAACACAACGAGGGAGGGACACACACAAACACAATGAGGGATGGATACAAACACCGCAAGTGGGGGACACGCACACACAGCGAGGGAGGGACACGCACACCACAAGTGGGGGAAACGCACACACAGCAAGGGAGGGGCACACACACACACCAAGGGAGGGAGACACACACACGCACACACACAGCAAGGGAGGGACACGCACACACACAGTGAGGGAGGGACACGCATACACACAGCGAGGGAGGGACACGCAAACTGCAAGTGGGGGAAACGCACACACACCGAGGGAGTGACACACACACCGAGGGAGGGACACACACACACACACACACACACACACACACACACACACATAGCGAGGGAGGGACACACTCACACACTAAGTGAGTGATATGTATACACACACATACAGAGCGAGGGGAGGACACCCTCACACACTCACAGCAAGAGGAACACACACACAGCAAGCTTGAGACACGCAGACACAGTGAGGGTGAGACGTGCTCAGAAAGTGAGAGGGGGCACACACACACAGTGAGGGGACACACACACAAATTGGGGGAGGGAGACATGCAGACATATGCGCACGCAAACACACACACACAGTGAGGGAAGGACACTCCCACACACACACAGTGAGGGAGGGACACGCTCACACTCACAGTGAGGGAGGGACAAACGCACAGTGAGGAAGGGACAAACACACACAGTGAGGGAGGGACAAACACAAACAGTGAGAAGAGTTACACACACACAGCGAGGGAAGGGGACATACACGCATACATACACACACGCATACACACACACACACAGAACAATGGAGGGACACGTGCACACACAGTGATGTGTCTCCTCGGACTTGTAATCGTCCAGCTTTCACTCCAGTCTGCTCCCTCACAGGGTCACCGTCTCTGTGACTCCCAGGTACAACTAGGCCTCGATCCTCAGTGCGGATTTATATTCTCCCAGGTGGGAGTCAGCCTCAAGCTCCTGCTCCAAGTTGCTCCCTCACACGGTCACTCCCTCTGTGACTCGGTGCTGATTTCGAGCCTCCTGCTCTGCTTTTTATCCAACTCCAAGTCCCAGTCGGCCTTAACCCTCCCTGCTGATTTATAGTCTCCCGCTTTGTGCTGCACTCGCTCAGGTTCTCTCCCTTTATGATTCCCAGGTAATGGTAGGCCTCAAGCCTCAGCTGAGATTTATAACATCCCATTCCGCACTGTTCTCTTACAGGATCGCCGTTATGCCTGGCAGAAAGTGGGAAAGAGGAGGATTAGACAGAGCAGAGGGTGTTACAGTGATTGAGGGAGCTCTAAGGGATGAACAGGTTATCTGGGGAGCGAGGCAGACCTGCAGTAACTAAAGAACGTTTCTGGAAGACACAGCGAGAGTTGCAGACACTGAAGAAAACAAAGGAAATAGAGAGATGGTGGCTTGTTCATGACGGAGTAGTAGAGTCCAAAGGGCTTCAATGTTTGGGAGAAGATTTATAGCACGGGTGCTCGTTGTTGTGGTTGTGTTCACCGAGTTGGGAATTTGTATTGCAGACGTTTCGTCCCCTGTCAAGGTGACATCCTCAGGAAGCCTCCTGTGAAGCGCTTCTGTGATGTTTCCTCTGGCATTTATAGTGATTTGTATCTGCTTCTTCCGGTTGTCAGTTCAAGCTCTCCACTGCAGTGGCCGGTATATTGGGTCCAGGTCAATGTGCTTATTGATTGAATCTGTGGATGAGTGCCATGCCTCCAGGAATTCCCTGGCTGTTCTCTGTTTGGCTTGTCCTATAATAGTAGTGTTGTCCCAGTCGAAATCATGTTGTTTGTCATCTGCGTGTGTGGCTACTAAGGTCGTGTCGTTTCATGGCTAGTTGGTGTTCATGGATGCCAATTGTTCACTGTCTTCCTGTTTGTCCTATGTAGTGTTTTGTGCAGTCCTTGCATGGGATTTTGTACACTACGTTGGTTTTGCTCATGCTGGGTATCGGGTCCATCGTCCTGGTGAGTTGTTGTCTGAGAGTGGCTGTTGGTTTGTGTGCTGTTATTATTCCTAGTGATCGCAGTAGTCTGGCTGTCAGTTCTGAAATGTTCTTGATATATGGTAGTATGGCTAGTCCTTTGGGTCGTGGCATGTCTTCATTCCGTTGTCTTTCCCCAATGCATCTGTGGATGAAATTGCGTAGAGTTTGACCCCACCCCGCAGCTCACCAATAGGATAAACAAGACGCTGAGAAACCTACAAAAAAAACGGACAGATAACCAGGTTTGACCTACAGAGAATGAAACCTGAAAGCAATAACACCCTCAGATTCTATGCACTGCCAAACCAAACATCCCACTCAGACCAATAGTATCACTACCAGGGACACCATCACACCAACTGGCTGAAGAATTACAGCAGAAACTGAAACACCTGTTCAGCGGATCCAGTCACTCTGTACAGTCAACACAGGAATGCTTGGACATCATCAGAAATACACACATAGACAAGGAAGAAACGATGGTCTCATTCGATGTAACGGCACTGTTCACCTCTATCGACCAAACCCTAGCCAGAGAAACAATAGCCAACCTGCTGGACTGACATAACAGCGAACAGGACGGGGAACCTATCAACAAAGACGGCATACTCAAACTACTGGACCTGTGCCTCACAACACACTTCACATTCAACAACCAAATATATGAACAAATCAACGGCACACCCATAGACTCACCCATCTCTGGACTCATAGCAGAAGCGGTAATGCAAAGATTAGAACAAACAGTCTTACCGCAAATTCAATCCAAACTCTGGGTCAGATATGGGGATGACACCTTTGTAATCATTAAAAACACAGAAATAGAGAACACATACCAGATCGTCAACGCCACACTCACAGGAATCCGATTCACTAGAGAGGAAGAAAAGGACAACCAACTCCCATTCCTAGACGTGATGGTACAGAGAACACCGAACGGAGAATTCACAACAAAGGTTTACAAGAAAGACACACACATAGACCAAGTCCTGTTCTACGAAAGCAACCACCCCAACAAACACAAAAGAAGTTACATCAAGACACTGTTAAAAAGGGCCACAACACACTTCAGTATACCAGAACTGCAAAAACAGGAAGAAGAACACTTGTACAAAGAATTCACCAAAAATGGATACCCACGCAAATTCATCAACAGATGCCTCAGGGAATGACAACGGAATGAAGACATGCCACGACTCAAAGGACTAGCCACACTACCATACATCAAGAGCATTTCCGAACTGACAGCCAGACGACTGCGACCACTAGGACTCATAACAGCACACAAACCAACAGCCACTCTCAGACAACAACTCACCAGAACGAAGGAACCAATACTGAACATGAGCAAAAGCAATGTAGTTTCCAAAATCCCATGGAAAGACTGCACAAAACACTACATAGAACAAACAGGAAGACAGCTAACAAACGCATCCATGAACACCAAATAGCCACGAAACGACACGACCAGCTATCCTTAGTAGCCACACATGCAGATGACAAGCAACGTGAGTTCGACTGGGACAATACTACTATTATAGGACAAGCCTAACAGAGAACAGCGAGGGAATTTCGAGAGGCATGACACTCATTCACAGATTCAATCAATAGGCACATTGACTTGAACCAAATATACCGACCACTGCAATGGACAGCTGGAACTGACAACTGGAAGCGGCAGATACAAATCACTCGAAATGCCCGAGGAAACATCACAGAAGCGCCTCACAGGAGGCTCCCAAGCACTGAGGATGTCACCTAGACAGGGGATGAAACATCTGCAATACAAATTCCCAGCTCGGCGAACAGAACCACGACAGTGATCACGTAACTATACGGGTAATTCAGAGGCACGGGCTGTGAATCCAAGGCAGTGTTTAACGCCCTACCACAGCCGATAACAGAGCTTAAATTCGAATGACAAAAATTGGAATAAAACCTAATTTCACTCATGGAAGCCAGAAACCGTTAAGATATATTTTTATTATTTTGCTGATAGTCTTTGGTAAAGAAATTTAACATTGTTATCCAGTCCGAACTCAGTGTGACTTCAGAGGCACAGAAACATTTTTGGCTCCATTTTGTCTTGAAAAATGGCCGCGTGGTCAAGGACAATTAGTGATGGACAACAAATGCTGCCCTTGCCCATGATACTGGCATCCCGTGAAAAAAACAGCATTAACAGTGAAATAAACCAAGGAACGGTAGGTGCTAGAGATCGAAAATAAAATTCTCCAGCGTCTGAAACTGTTGGAGAATCTCAGCAGGTATGGCAGCCTCTGTCAGGAGAAATGCAGATAACAGTTTGAGTCCAGCGACCCTGCTTCACAGCTGAAAGCAAACAGGGAAATAATATTATTTATTCTGGTATCATGGATGGGTGGGTTGGAGGGAAAGGTGGGGGCTAGATGTAAATTGAATGGATGGAGGAATGGCGAGAAAAAGAGAGGAAAAGAAATGAAAAGTGAGCAAAGGGATTGCTGATGATAAACTGAAAGGAAAACAAAATGGCAAGTTATTCTCACATTTCCCCATTTCCCATATTCCTGAATATCGCATCCATTTAGATATGTCCCTGTTTAATGTGAGTTAGGTTCCCTCTATCTCTCTTCTCTGGTGGTGCCCTTGTAGTTGCTGAGATGTCGAGAAAGGTAATGCTGCATTGTCAACTGCTTCTTTGGAGAGAGAACCTCTTACTGTGGGAGTGTGCAGAGATGCAATGACTTTCTCAGCCAGGAAGAGAAACTCAGGAGTGGAAATAGTTTTCAACACTGAGCGCATGCACGTTCCGTGTGGGGAATTGATTTGTTCCTGTCATTGCAAAATCAGTGGAGTTTCTGTGGATGCTTATCTCGGGTTTGTATTGTCAGCTGCTGGGTCTGGTGACCCCACTCTCTCCACTGCATTTACAGAGTGTCTGGGTCCATGGTAAACAAATGGAGATGAGGCTCCACGGAAGGAAAACTCGATAAATAGGGAGGTGTAGGACAGTACATTATCTTTCCTGGAATTTCCCGGGACATTTGTCTCAGCTGGACCAGGTGTCAGGTACGAAAGCAGTTTGTTTCAAAATTGAGGTGGTCACTGAGCTGTGTCCCCTCCTTCAGTTTACTGTGTAGCCTCACACCACTGACAGGACTGTGCTGATGCTCCCCATAAATTAAACTGGATTAATTCTGGAACTTTGCAGGCAGGAGTGAGTAACATATCTATCATCACCGGAGTGCAATCCTCCGATATATTCACTTTCTGACAGAACCCATTTGTCTGCTGAGAGCAATATACTGTGTCCATCTCCCTGAGGAAGATGCTGCAAGAAACTTCCAGAAATAAAAAGGAACAGAGTGACTGGTGTAAATGAGGAACAGCAGGAAATTAGAATTAAAAAAAGGTATGCCTTTCAAAATCTCATTGAATTTAAGGTTGGTATATTGCTGCATCTGATGAGCTACATCCCCGAGTATTGAGGAGGTGGCAGTAGAGCTCATGAAAAAATTACTGATTATTTTTCGAAGCTGGTTAGATTCTGGAAAGGATCCTCCAAACTTGATAGCAGCTTTTGTAAACCTAAATATATAAAAAAGGACGGAGAGAGTAAACAGCAAACTAAACAGTGGTTAGCTTGATGTAAGCTGTGAGAAAAAACATTGGAACCTTTTGTGAGGAATGCGACAACTAGACACTTGGAAAATAATGGCATGATTCGGTAGAGTCAATCTAGAGTCAGGAAGGGGAAATGATCTCGATCGTTGATAAACCTGCTGGATATTGTGGAGATTGTCCGTTGTGACATCGACAATTGAGAACCAGTGGGAATGAAGTATTTAAATTTTCAGCAGATGTTTGACATGTTAGAGTCCATGGGTAGGTAGGGGTGGAATACACCAAATGTATTAAAAGTTGGATAATCGAGAGAATGAAGAGAGTAGTATAATTTTCTGGAGTGAAGGATCAGTGTTTGTGCAATAGCTCTTCACAAGATATAAAATATTTCAGATATGAACAACAAATATCATCATTCACATTTATGTTCATTAAATGGTGAGAGGTTGGGAAGTGCTGTTGTTGAAACAGACCTGGATGTGTTTGGTCATAAGTCACAAACAGAGTTTTTAACGCAGCAGGAAGTAAATGATATGTGGCTCTTCATGCAAAATGATTAAAGTACCAGAGTAAATGTATCTTTCCAAATGATTCTGTTTTGTTGAGAGACTGTTAGGGTTATTGTGTACAGGTTGAATCAGCTTTATAAATAATGATCTTGTCAGCGATTCAGTCCAAAGGGGTTCCACCAGACTAAACATGATGCTACCATGAGGCGAAAGTGAAGACATTTCTGCTTAATAAAGTATGTTAAGGTGTTTGTGAGTTTATATTAAAAAAATGCTGAAGCACATTGAGTGTTGAAGATACAAAATTGCCTTATTAGATCAATTAAAGGAATGCCCAGGCAAATTCACATTTCCTATGTATTGGAGTGCAAATATATCTACTGTAAATATATTGCTCGTGACTGTTCTAGTCGAGGAGAGATCTGCCCGGTAACAGCATGTAGATTGTGGTTTTTGAGGGTGGTGGTGGTGGGTGGTTCAGCCAGTTACAGTATTGCAAATGGACAACGCAGCAGAATCATCCATGGGCGATGAGATCAATAGCTAGTGGTGCCAATATCCAATCCAGTCCAGTAGTTTTTGTGAACTGAAGGAACCATACTGAAAAGGGTTAAATGGGGCTGTTTGTTCAGTGACTGTGATTGATGCCAGTCTCCATGGATCCTAGTTGTGTCACTGGATGTTTTCCGTCTCCTATTAGTAAGGGACCTCTTGCAATGTTTTATGCCATTGTAGCAGCAGATGCATCAACTCCAACGCACAAAGGGACACAGCTGCAGAGACACAAAAAGGAGATTTAAACATCTGAAAATAGTCTGGAATGATCCATTAATGGATCAGAATCTGAGAACATTAGACTGGAAAGCTGCAACAATGGACAGGAGTTTATCCCTCGGTCTTTACTTTTTTTCCTGGTCTTGGTCAACATTACCAGATCGGATATGTGCTGCACTGATGATTATCCAGGCGGGTTTCTATCCTATCCTCGCTATTGTTGGTGTTCCTGGTAAGTTTCTTCATCTCAATCCATTTATTAATCTCTTCGACCATGGCGAACTTCGGTGCTATTTCTGTTATCTGTATTTGACAAAGTCAGAAACTATTGTCTTCAGTTTCAAATGCAAATTCCATTAATTGCCCACAAATTTCAGAACCGCCCTCACAAACATCTGAGAACAAGACTGTTCACAATACCGAAGTATCTTTCTTCCCTGAATTCATTTATGTCTCGGTATTCTGTCCATCATCAAACCAAAGCACTATCAGCTCGATTATATGCCCAGTCACCATTTTGGCTTCAATGCTGACGCTTAATTATCCATTATCTATGCTTCAGTAAAATTCAGACTCTATGGTTCCACCTCTCTTCTAAGCACTCTTTCAGTTGCAAATATTTCGATCACATATTTGTCCTTGTCTCTAAAATAACTTAATGACAGGAACACTCTCTCAGAGCAGTAATGTCGGAAGAAATGTAATTCAGATGCACAGGTTATTACACAGAAAGACACTGTTCCACATCCTACCGCAGACGATGTCAGAAAGTAAATACACAAGACAGGAATTTGGAAAAAAGCAAGTTTTACTAATAACAACCATTACATCTCCAGCATTTACGTTTATCTATTTCACTGATCTCCTTTGGTAATTAGATCTTGCGTTACTCTCTGGTCTGGCTTAAGATAGATGTGAGACCCGCAGCAATGTGCTTGGTTCTGAACTGCCTGAAAGAATGACCTCGCAGTAAATGACATTTGGTTAGGTCAACAAATGCTGCCCATTGTCAGCGATGCAGACATTCCAAATAATAACATAATTAAAGGTTATATAAAACAAAGAATGATGCAACAGATCAGAAACAATAAAGAACGAGAAAGTGCCAGACAGACTGAACAGATTTGGCAGCCCCCTCGGGTCGAGAGAAAAATAGAATTGGCAATTCGATTCATACATCAGAACTGAACACAGTTGGGAAATAGTGTGATTGATGATGGTGACACCGACATCTGTTATGAAGGGGAGAAGGATTGAGTTGAATAGATGGAAAGAGAGAGAGAGAGAGAAAGAAACAAACAAAGGGATTGTTGATGGTCAGCTTTGATGGAAATAACAACTGAAGTTAAACATTGCTTATGTTTTTCTTGTTCCCATATTATTGATAAGCATGACCGTGTAAGGTATATGTCAAAGTCCCTCCTTAAATTTATTTATGTCTGTTGTTCTCTCTTCCCTGAGTGTGATCATCGTCTTTTATTCAGTAATGGGATGCTGGCCCAGTATTTAATTCCCTTTCCCCGTTGTCCTTGAGAAGGTGTTGGTGAGCTTCCTTCCTGACCCACTGCAGTCTGTGGGCTGTATGTAGTCAGCGCTGAGATCCATGCGGATTCATTTCTTTGAGGTTTTGAAGTGACTGATATAACTTAGTGGCTGGCTTGGCTATTTCAAACTGCAACTGAGAGTTAACCATATTTCTGTGGAGTGACATGTAAGCCCGACCAGCTGAAGATGGTAGATTTCCTTTCCTGAAAGGCATGACGGTGCAAGGTAGGACAATCGACATTGGTTTCATTGTTTCATTTGATTCTTAATTCCTGATATTTTATTGAATTTAATTTCCAACATTTGCGTTGTGGGATTCGGATCCAGTGTCTGGGTCAATACCTGATTCCCTGGATTAATATTCGGAGATAATACAGCTAGATCATCGCCTCCTCAGTGTCTCCATTCAACTCGAATGGCAACAGTGATGTTATTGGTGTGACTTTGCTTCATAAGGCAAATAAATGATTGGCAAAAAATGCCATCCTTCTCATTTTGTATTTATGAGAAGGCGAGATGATGGGAAGTGCTCTTGGTGAAAAGGAGCTCGATGTCCTTGATCATGAGACACTAACAGAATTCATGCAGAGCAGTCGGGTACTGGCAGGTGGGACTACATTGTGTTGAGATATCTGGTCGGCACGGATAGGTCCGACCGAAGGATCTGTTTCCATGCTGTGCATCTCTATAACTCTATGACTCAGCAAGTAATCAGCACAACAACTGAGTATTATCGTTCATTACAAAATGATTAAAGAATAAGAGTGAAGACACCGTCCTGCAGTTGTGGAGTATACTTGAGACAGTATTTTCTTTCATTTATAATCAATGATCTCCTTGCTACAGAGAGACGGTGTAATGGAGTTTCACCAGACTAATCCCTGCGGTGATGGTATCATGAGGAGAGTGTGAAGGAATTTGGCTGCCCTTTCCTTACCTCTCACCGTTAGCTCAAGATGTTTAATTTGCGACTGAATTCTTGCCATCTCTGATTCTGTTGGTTTCTCCAGCAAGTTTAATTGACGAGATACCGCTGTAATTATCTCTCCTTTCCTCACAGAAGCAGTCAGTTCCAATTCCAACTTTTCTGCTAATTCTTGCAACTTGGTCTTATTCATTTTTCGTAAAATTTCCAAAGTCACTGCATGCACACCCAGAAAACGTTTGGCTACTGAACTAGCCATTACTATTCTAAGTTTTCTCAAGCCAATCAAACTAATACCCAATATGAAACATTTGACTTTCGATAAAATGCAGAAGAGAGGGAAAAAAGAAAGCAGCATATCAGAGAGTAAAAAGAAATAATGGCAAAAGAGAAAGCAACAGGGGAGAGAGAAAGAGAGAACATTTGAAGAACAAAAACTGACATTTAAAAAGATAAGTCAGTTTAAAAGGCTGGAGATAACGGCTGAGGGTGTGCTTAGTTAGGAAGAGAGTGGGCATGAGCAAGCCCCTGGTAGTCAGAAGCCTAATGAGAATTTGTTTGAGTATGTTCAAGCATCCCCTCAATTTGATGAGAAGAATATAATACCCTTTTCATCTCATTTGAAAAGTTGGCTAAGCAAATGCAGTGGCCAGAGGCTATGTGGATTTTGTTGATCCAAACGAAACTTGTCGGTAGGACTGGTGAGGTATTCACATCCCTATCAGAGGAGGTATCTGGGAGTATAAGGAGGTTAAAAAAAAACATTTTGTCTGCATAGGCAACCTTTCAGGAATTTAATGAGGGATCCTGGTGAAACCTACACTGAGTTTGTAAGGATCAAACAGACTAACTTCGATAGTTGGATAAGAGCTTTAAAATTCAAGCAAAGATATGATGCCCTTAAAGAGGTTAACACTTGGAGGAATTCAAACTGCCTGAAGTAGTGCAAACTCAGGTGGAAGAGCAGAGAGTGTAAGCAGCAAGGTGAGCTACTGAAATGGCTGATGATTATTGACTGGTCCATAAACTTGGTTTGGCTTCCAGAACCAGTTCTGGTCTCTGAGGGACAGAAATTGGAGCAAACAGATATCCTCATGTGCAAAGGGAAAGGTAGATCACAGTGTAGATCATAAGGATCATTTACCACAGTAATAAAGAAAACCTTGAGGGGGACAAAGAAGTTAAAAACCTGTCGTGTTTTCATTGTAAAAAAGAGGGCCACACAAAATCACAGTGTTGATGGGCTGGGAGAAAACCAGATGTAGGATAACCAAATAAGCCTGGAAGTTTTGTTGGACTCGTAACAAAAAGCATAAGGGAAGGTAGGCAACTGCCTCAGAGTGTACAAAATGATCAGTGGACGTGCCAAATCTGCAAACAAAACTTACATGAAAGTTTATTCACCTAGGCCAGGAGTAATTGGTAAGAAGGTTTCAATATTAATTGAGACAGGATGTTTTCCGTCTGTAATGCTGAGGGGTGAGGCTTTATGCACTCTTGAGAGACTACTTCCAGAAAATGTGCTGGTAACAGGAATTCATAGTGAGGCAAAAAGTGCTCAGTTATGTAAAGTGAGGCGATAGTGTCCAGAGAAAATTGGAGCATGTGCGGTAGGTGTACTAGACCCCTAACTCTCAGCTCTAGGAATAAAATTTGTCCTTGCAAATAATATAGCTGTTTCACTGGTAGGCGTGCTGCCTACTCTAGTTGAAAAGCCAGTGGAGATGCAGGCAACTGAAGACCTGGAGAAGGTTTATCCAGGAATTTCCCCTGATTGCATCACCAGAAGATCACAGATGCACAGGTTTAAGCAGGATAAAGGCACAGATAACGAAGCTGACGTAGAGTTATACGAACGTTTCTTTTTGATCAGTTAAGTGGAAAACAGAAGGAGCAAGTTGGAAAAAATGAAAGTATTTTTAGCTCTGCTAAGCTGATTGAATTACAGCAGAAAGATGTGGAGTTACAGAAGTTATATCAAAAGATATTTAGCAAGAAAGAGAATGAATGCATTCCTGTGTGTTATTACTTAACAAATGATGTTTTAATGCAGATATGGAGATCAGCACACATTGAAGCAGATCAGACGTGCACAGAAATTTATCAAATTGTTTTGTCTGTTGGGTATAGAAAGGAGGAGCTGCGAGTGGCACATGAGATCATTTCGGGGTGAGGACATTACAGGCTGAAATACAAAGATATTTTCACTGGCCTGGAGTACACAAAGATGTAGTGAATATTGCCAAATGTCTCAAACATGTCACACACGCAGTAATAAAACCTGCAACTTTAATACCTATTCCAGCATTTGAGGAACCTTTCACAAGAGTCTTGATAGATTGTGTAGGTCCACTATCGCAAAGTCGAAGTGGGAATAAGTATTTCTTAACAATAATGGGTGTGTCGACTAGATTTCCAGAAGCAGACCCATTATGCTTCACAGCTAAAACAGTTGTAGAAAAAAATACTTATTTTTTACGTAGGTACGGACTACCAATAGAGATCCAGACAGATCAAACCTCACATCCGAACTATTCAAGAAGGTGATGGATAACTTGGGAATAAAGCAATTCAAATCTGCTACGTAGTATTCGGAATCAATGTGCGCATGAGCGAGATGGCATCAAACAGTGAAAACCATGTTGAGGGTTTATGGTCAGGAGAATCCTGATGATTGCGATAAGGAAATTATTTTTGAACTATTTGTGATCAGAGACGCACGGAATGAATCGACTAAATTCAAACTATTTGAATTAATTTTTGGGCATGAAGTAAAAGGACCGTTAACATTGGTTAAGGAGAAATCAATAAGGCAGAATTCAGAGACCACCCATTTAGACAATGTGCCAAATTTTAGGGAACGATTAAGTAGAGCTGGAGAGTTAGCTAGACAACAGTTAAAAGTATTGCAGCATACAAAGAAAAAAGGAAGTGGATCAGAAATCACAAATTCGCAATTTTGCAATTGGGAATAAGGTATTGGTGTTTCTTCCAGTAACAGTTGAGCCTTTAGAAGCAGATTTTAGTCTCCCTTATCAACTTGGGAAGAAATTGAATGAGATGAACTACTTCCTACGGACATCAGAAAGGAAGAAATCTCACAGAGTGTGTCATGTGAATATGCTCAACAGGTATTTCGATAGGGAAGGATAGCAAGAGGAGAAGGTATTAATGATTACAGCACAGAAGGAAGACCCACGTTCAGAGGATTCTGAATTGGACATTCCTAATATCAAATTGAACAATGAGAAAGTGGCCAAAAATTGGGATAAATTATTGAGTTACCTTCCACAAGAAAATCAGAGTGACCTGAAAGAGTTGTTACGGTATCTTGGAGAGATGTGTGGAAATAACCTGGGAAGTAAGAACATAATTGTGCATGATGTAGACACAGGAGATGCTGTTCTGATGAAATAACATCCTTAAAGGCATTATCCTCTAAAGTTGGCACAGGTTCAGAAGGAAATAGAGCACACGCTCCAAGATGGAATAATCGAAATTAGTTACTGTGCTTGGAGCTCATGTATAGTCATGGCGCCAAAGCCAGATGTTACCCAGCGGACATGTGAGGAACATCACAAACTCAACTTTGTTACAAAGACTGATGCATATCTTATTGCCTGTTTGGAGAACTTTGTCGAAAAAGTGGGAGAAGCTACTTACATTTCTAAGTTGGACTTGCTCAGAGGCTACTGGCAAGGACCTCTGTCAGAGAGAGCAAAGACAATTTCAGCTTTCGTAACACTAAATGGATTGTATCAGTTGAAAGTTGTGGCATTTGATACGTAAAATGATCCAGCCACCTTTCAGAGACTGATAATGAGGTCAGAGACTGATAATGAAGTCATTGTCGGATTACCCAACTATGTGGTGTACATTGATCACATGGTAGTTTTTAGTCACTCATGAAAGGAACATTTACAGCATTTATCGGACATGTTTGATTGACTTCAGAAGGCAGGCTTGTTGGTAAACCTAGCTAAAAGTGAATTTGAGAAAGCCAAGCCACGTTTCTGGGTCACGTTATTGGACATGACCAATGGCCCCATGAGATACAAAAACGAAAGTAGTTGGGGAATGTTCCACACCGTCGACAAAAATAAATATGTAATAGTACGGTTCCTGGGAATGACTGGAATGCACTGAAAGCTTGTGACAAACTTTAAGCGGTGTGGCTGCTCCACTCACCGAATTGTCAAGGGCAAGAACTCTCAGTGGACAGAGGACTGTCAAAAGACATTTTCCAGCCTAAAACCTGTGTTAGAGACTGCCCCAATATTAGCTACTCTCGATTACACGAAGTCTTTCAAGGTGGCTATCGATGCCAGTGATGTGGGTATTGGTTCAGTGTTCTTGCAGGAGGATGATGAGGGAATAGAAAGACCGATTGGGTGTTTTTCTGGGAAGTCGAACGTACATCAACAGAAATGTTCAACAGTGAAGAAAGAGACATTAAACTTGGTGTTGGCATTACACCATAACTGTGTTTATATTACCAGCAATGCATCTGAAACAATCGCATACACTGATCACAACACATTGACATTTGTGGAAAAAATTAAAGACAAAAATGCCAGACTGTTTAGATGGAGCTTGTTGTTGCAGCCATTCGATCTGACAATTATGTTTGTGGCAGGTCGCGAAAACGTGAAAGCTGATGACTTGCTGAGACTAGAATGAGATACGGAGGTGTTCGGTGGTGGGCATACAGCAGCCTTGTTTTGTATGGGTTTGTGCATGTTTGAATGTTTACAATTAGTACAGTATATCTGTCAGTTTTAAGACTACGAACTGGGTCTGAAGGGTTAAAAATGCAGCCACCTTTTATCATTGATTTTTTTTAAGAGGGGAAAGATGTGTCACAAAGCAAGTCCCTTTTTGTCTAAAAGCTGTTCCTTGGCTCAAGTAGACTCTGTCCTTGGTTTTCTTTTTCAGAGGAACAATAAAACGGGGCCAAGCTCCAATCAGAGCTGAAAAGTGTGTTGGTGGAAAAGCGCAGCAGGTCAGGCAGCATCCAAGGAGCAGGAGAATCGACATTTCGGGCATAATCCCTTCCTCACTTTCTCCAACCTTCGATCAGTCTGGTTTGGTACAGAGATGAAAAGTACTTTCAGAGGTCTTTAACTATATGGAAATAGATGAGTCTTCAGCCCAAAGTGGCCATGCTTCATAAGTGACCAGTATAATGAACGGAGAGTGGTGAGCTATTTTAGCTGAACTCGCTGAGCCGAGCAGTTTTCAGTTGAGTCTTGAACTGGGAAGTTCAACTGGGAGCTGTGTGGAAACTCTCACTCTTTTCTGACCTTCAACTTCAACCTTGCAGTTAGTCTTCCATTTATACTGGTTTTTATTGCGAGTTTGCTTATTGGGACAGTTGTGTGTATTCGGAATAACATAATTAAGTCTAGCTGAATCGGTTGAATTCTGACGTGATTTTTTATTCTATTCTTTGTGTTTCATTGTGTAATTTTATGAATAAAGTTTTTGTCTGTTTCAAAATCTAGTAGTCAACCTAGCTAAATTACCTCCGGTAATTTTCATTGTACACTTACCGAAACAAATTGCAAAGGTATGCTCTGGGCTGCCTGCTTAAAAGTGTTTGGAGTAGTCTAACCTAGTTCATAACATCTCGGAGATGGAAGATGCCTCCTTGGGACTTGGTACTAACCATTCACTTTCCCTCCTCATGGTCAGCAAACCACGTTAACATAGCACGAGTGTACCATTAGCAATGGAGCCAGGAGGAACAAAATGGAGCAGTCTGTCTTTGCAGTCTATGGCTCATTGGTTTGTCGTGTTGCAGCAACAATGACATCCTCCAATTTCAGTCTAACAGTTTGGATGGGCGGAATGGCCTCTTCTGTTCATGTGTCAGTGTCTGGAGGAACTGAATGTCTTCCTCCTGGCCCGAGGGCAGAGGTTCAAGGACTTCAGTGGGCAACCCTTAGTTCCTGCCTATCAGCACGCTGTGCAGACTAGACTCTATCTTCCTGGGTTATAGGAGACAAACAGAAGGCTGGAAGAACACAGCAAGCCAGGCAGCACCATGAGCTGGGAAAGTCAACATTTCAGGTATAACCGTTCTTCAGAACTGGGTTGGGGGTTAGGGTTAGCTGCAGATAAAGAGGGATGGGAGTGGTTGGGGTGGGGAGATCAGGGGGATGGTCAGTTACGGCTATGTGGACACAAGTGGTTGGTGCAACCTGGTTGGGCGATGGGAGGGATGAATCCAGTTGGGAGCTGAAAGGTAGGGTCGTTAGGTGAAATGGAAAATCTCCCAGTCACTTCCTATTTCAATTCTCTTTCCTAATGCCTTTCCGACATGACCATCCTTGGCCTCCTCCATTGCCACAATGAACCAAACCATAATTTGGAGGAATACGATCGCATCTGTCACCTGTGCAGCCTGCATCCCGGGGACTCAACATTGAATACTAATTTCAAATAACCTCCATTCCAGTCCCCTGACTCCCTTCCCAAACCCTCCCCTCCCGTCCATTCCTCTGAGCCACCTTTTGTCCAGCTACCAACTGGATTCAGCCCTTCGATCAACAACTCGCTGATACCTTTATCTGTGTCCACTTATCCACACCTCGCCACTCTGCCTCCTCCTCCCTCACTCTGCCCCCTCCTTCCTTTATCTATACCCCCTTACTCCCATCCACAGTCCTGACGAAGGGTTATATTCAAGGCATACACGTTTCAAAGTCTTGATGCTGCCTTGCTTATTGTGTTCTTCCAGCTTCCTGCGTGTGTATTTTGGATTCCAACATCTGCTTTTATTTTAAATTGTCTTCTTGTGTAATAGGCAGGAGTGAGTGAACGCATTGCACCTCTTGTTATCCAATAGATCTGATGGGCTGAATGGCTTTCTTATATTACTGTGAAACTAGCTAGAGTTGCTGAAGGGGTTCCTCTTTCTATTAACCGTGGAAATGTTTAGTGTTCAGCAGTGCCTTTAATTCATGTTCCCTATACATCAACAGCACAAGCTTGAATGTTGCCCAGATTTGATTCTTCAGTACCTTCGGAGGCGACCCATTTTTCTCAACATTTTATAATCTTCAAACAATATCCCCACCTCTGATTGCATGAAAGAGGGAAAGACATTGATGAAGCAGTTGAAGTTGTTTGTGCCTAAGAAGCTACCCTGAGGATTGCCCACAGAGATATCCAGGGACTGGGAGGATTGATGTCCACCAGCCCCATTGTGCTCTGAATGATTCAACCAGTGGGGAGTTTACAACTGATTCTCATCAAGTTCAATTTTGTTCAGCCTCCTTGACATCTTGCTCAATCAAATACTGCCGTGATATCAGGGCCAGTAACTTTACACTGTGTTCATATTTTCTATCCATGTCAATAGGCCAAGGTATATGTGTGGGGAGTAGTTCCTTCTCTCAGGGAATAGTGATGGTTGGGGCCAGACAGTTAGGGGAGGCTACATCACTGAAATGTTTGGGGGGGTGTGAGTGGGTGTCAATGGGTTTTGACCCGTCAGAGAGTCGACAGCTACAAAAAATTGGGCATGAACGAGAAATTGCGGCCGAGTGCAAATCAGCCCTGACTTACTGAATGGAAGTGCAGCTCTGAGGGGTTATGTAGCCTAGTTTTATTCCAGTATACCCCATAGTCCAGTCACTTTGTGACCTCTTCCATTTCCTGTGTTACAGACTACAAGTAGCTGAATAGATTGAACCTGTTGCTGTGTAACTGGATACTGATGTTGCATGATCTGGTTACAGTTTTATAGGCCCGATGGCTTATTGGCCTCCTCCTGTAATTGTATGTCAGTCTCCACGGGCTAAAAAGCCTCATTCTGTTCTGCTGTAACTGAAATCCATATCGACTGAATCTACTGCCAATGGAGAAATTGAGCACAGCAGATGCTGGAGATCAGTGTCGAAAAGTGTGGCACTGGAAATCACGGCAGGTCAGGCAGCATCAGAACAGGAGAATCGATGTTTTGGATGTTCCTGATTAAAGGCTTATGTCCGAAACATAGATTCTTCTGCCCATCGAATATGCCTGACCTGCTGTGCTAATCCAACACCACATGTTTTGAAATCTCCTGCCCCTCACAACTTAATCTTCCTGGTGACATCTTCCACTTACTTGAAGAGAATTGTCAGGCACAATCTTCCTCGCACAAAGCCACACTTACTATTCCTAATCAAAGCCTGTCTTTCTAAATCCATGTACATCTTATCCCTCAGAACCTTCTCAAGTAACTTACCTACCACGGATGTTAAACCTACTGATCTGTAGTTCCAAGGCTTTTTATTGTTCAGTTCTTCTTGAATAAGGGCACAACATTTGCTATCCTCCAGTCTTCCGGGACATTACCTGTGGTTACTGATGATAAACATTAAAAGCCAGGGTCCCCGCAAATTCATCTGGAGCCCCTTGAGGTGTTCTTGGATATATCGGGTAAGGACCATGAGATTTATCCATTTTCAAACATTCTAGTACGTCCAAAATCTCCTCAACTATGATATAGATTGGCTCTAAGATATCACCACTAACTTCCTCAAGTTCTCAAGTCAACATGTCTTTTTCCACGATAAACATAGAGTAGAAATATTCGTTGAGGGCTTCACCCATCACTTATAGTTCCACACATACTTGTCCACATTGGTCTTCGAGGGGTCCTATTTTCTATCCTGTTTTGATTTTTTAAAAATATATTTAAAGTACCATTTTGGATTCATCCTAATCTTCTCAGCCAAGGCTCTTTCTTGTCCTCTTTTCACCCTACTGATTTCCTTCTGCCGCAAACTCCATTATCTCTTATATACCTCCAGGAATTCTCTTGATCCCAGCGGCCTGGACCTGAGCCACGCCCCAAGTTCGAACATGAACCTGTGGACCAGTTTTGTCCCTCTCCATAACTATTTGAAAATTAATAGAACTGCGGTTAATGGTCACAAAGTGCTCCCCCACTGTTAACTCAGTCACCTGTCCTGCCCTATTTCCTAAGAAAATTTCGTGTTTTTCCCCTTCCCGAGTAGAATTGTCTGTATATTGCTTGAGGAAACTTTCCTGAAGCTTTTATCAGATTCTATCTCATCAAATCCCTTAACGCTCTGGCCATTCCAGTCTGTATTCGAAAACATAAAAGCCCCTATTATGAAAACCCTATTGCTCTTGCAGGTGTCCCCTCTCTCCCTGCATATTTATTACTCTAATTTCTGTTGAATATGTGGGGGCCTATAGCACATCCCCAATCACCTCACGAACACCTTCCTATTTCTTAACTCCACCTACAAAGCCTCACTGGGTGATTCATCAGTTAGTTTGTCTCTGATTACTGCTGTGGTACTCCCCTTAATCAGAAATGCAACTCCACTCCCCTCCTTCCAACATCTTTGTCTCACCTAAAACAACTGTACCCTAGCACATTAAGCTGTCAGTCCTATCCATCACTTAGCCATGTTTGTGTAATGGCTATAATATACCAGTCCCACCTACATTTCCACGCCCTGTGTTCATTGGCCTTATCTGTATTGAAATAGTTACAATTTAATCCAAAAGGCATTTCTCTCTGTCATTTTCCAGCCTAAATTTACTATTTCTGATGACTCTATCTCCATCCAGCCGCGCACTTGTCTCCCTGCTCTGGAGGATACCACCCCCTGCCGATCTAGTTTAAACCAAGCCTGGTAACACGAGCATAACTGGCAGCCAAGATATTGGTGTCCCTTCCAGTGCATGTCTCGGACGGTAATCTCCCTCTAAGGAGATGAACACTGTCAAGGTTTTTTTTTCAATGTTTCTCCGAGCTCTCTGTAATCTCGCTCCAGGACCTCGGCCCTATTTCAACGGGTATCATTTGTGCCAACGTGCATAATGATTTCTGGATGCTCACCCAACCCCTTGAGAATGTTCAGCAGCCACTTGGAGACATCCTGGACCCGAGCAGCGGGGAGGTAACCCACCATCCTGGATTCCGGTTTGTGGCCACAGAATCTCCGAATGTCCCTCTAACAATCTACCCTCCTATCTTTAACGACCTATTTACCTTTACCCTTTCCTGCTGAGCCCTTCAGCCAGTGGCAATACCACCAGCCTAGCTATTGCTGCTTTCCCCTGAACGGACATCACCCCCAACAATCCAAAATGGTCTACATGTTATGGAGAGGAATAGCCACAGGGGATTCCTGCACTCTCTGCCTACTCCCTTTGCCATTCCTGGTGGTCGCACAGCTACTCTCTACCTGGAATATGACAGGAAGCAGGGAACGCCTCTTGGATTAAATTGTGTTTATTTAAATACAACAGGACTGATAGGTAAAGCTTATGAACCGAGGGCGATGAACGTTGACTGGAATATTGCAGTCATTAAAGAAACACAACTAGGGTTGTCTCTTGGGTGTGGCCACCACACTAAAGCACTTATCTATGCAGTTCTGAGTATCTCAGATGACCCTGAGTTCATCCTAAATAACCTTCAGCCCAACAGGTCCGCACCGAGCTTCTAAAGAGTAGCCCACCCAGACCCATTCCCCTACACTACAGGCAAAGTAGTACGACCAATTCACCTAACCTGCACATCTTTCAACTGTGGGAGGAAACCGCATCACCCAGAGGAAGGCAATGCAGATACGGGCACAATGCACAAACTCCACACAGACAGTTGCCCGAGCTAGGATTTGAACCCTGGTCGCTGGCATTGTGAGGCAGCACTGCTAACCACTGAGCCACCGTGCCGCCTAGCTCCAGCTCCCTAACACGGTCTCCCAGGAGCAGAAGCTGGGTGCACAGTCCACACGAATAGTCATCAGCGACGGTGAAAATCTCCGTGAGCTCCCACATGAAACAAGAGGAGCGTGCGACTGCCCTAACTGCCATCTCGACGGCTATAACAATAAAGTTAAAAGGACTTTATTTCAGTTTCCCTGTCCATATTGCTGAGCTGGAGCTGTCCGAAGCCTCTCGTGTCAAAGCCTTACTGCTTACTCTGCTACAACGGCATGTCTCTCTACCTCTCCACATATAGTTTTGGCCAGCGAAGGAAGGAGTCACGACAGTGATGCAGTGTTTAGGCCTTCAGGACTCCTTGACATCTGGCCACTGACTACCAGGTCCCTAGTGCAGGTCTCCGCTTGGCCTTGGAGGGTGTCTTGCTGAGGTCTTCCTTCTGGAAGTGGTGACTGTGTCAATGCAAATCCTCACCCCGACAGACAATCCGTGTTGGTGCAGTCCTCTCATACTTTCTGTCTATTAGTATCGCTTTTATGAATTCCTTGAATCCGTCGAGAGAGAGGTGATGTTCTTGTGAATACAGGGCTATTGGAAAAGATGACCATTAGACAAAGGGACAACAATATGTCTGTCCTCTAAATGAGTCTGCGTTTCCTTCGTTTATTTTTATTTTGTTATTTCCCTATTCCACTTTTCTGCAATTTCCCCGTAACACTTGTATAAAAATCTGTCTGTCTCAGCCTTGAAGATATTTAATGACCCAGCCTCAACAGCCCGCCAAATTTTCTGCAATTGTTTCCCTCTCATTGATGTGAGACTTGGTGGTCTTTAATCTGGTGATTTGCCCACTCTATCTTGCATAAACTTCCAATTCTTCCTCAGCTCCTGTGTCAATTTGCTCAAGGGTCAAACGGTCACTCTCCCTGAATCCAGTAACAGCTTCTCCAAACTCAAGATCGATTCGGAGGATGTAGTTAACATATTCTCTATCTCTGTGGACAGACTGTCCCCTTAGTCCCTAATACTCCCATTCTTTCCCACGTTAGCGTCTTCCCCTTAATACACCAAAAATATGACTTTGGATTCTTGCTAATCTCACCCACTAATGTTTTATCACCCCTCCTCCTGCTCTTCCGCTGACTTTTTAAGTTTAGCCCTCCACTTTCTGTATTCTTTTATGGCATTCATTGACCTGCTCACTTGGAACCTGCTTTAAGCTTCTCATTCCTTTTTCATCCTGTTCGGGATTTGTGTCGACATCTGATGTTCTCTGGGCTTGTTTTCCTAAATCTTATCTTCGGTGTAACATGCTGGGCCGACACTGTCATCAATTCAATTTTAATCAAATGATCCCCCAACCCCCGCCCCAACTTGTTCTGTTATAGTTTCACCCAGAATCAACTTCACTTTGGCAGGATTCTGTCATTTTTTTTCATAAAATCTGTCTACCCAATCCAAAAAGCTTTTATGATTCAAACATTTTGGGGTCTTATCCTTAGCCAAATCAAAATGTTTGATATCACAGTCACTGGTTCTATAATGCTCTCCCACTTCTGCCTGGAATACCTGACTGGCTTCGTTACCCACGTGAGTCCTAGCGCTGCACTGCCCATTGTTGTATCTGCTCTATGTTGATATAAGAAGTTCTCTGGAATAAATTTCTAAGCACCTGCTCCCTCTTAAGAAGTTATCACTACCATAATGAATGTTTGGAATTGAAATGCCTGAATATAGTCATCCTATTACTGTTTTTACACACCTCAATAACTTGATTATATACCTGCTCCCGTACTTTCCTTTATCTGGGGTTCTACAATATATCCCAAGCAGTGTTTCTGTCATGGTTTTGACACTGAGCTTTAACCACCAAACCGCATTAGATGATCCTTTCAAGATATCATCCCTTCTTAAGCCACTAACTAAATCCATAATTTATAAGGCAACACCACTTCCTCTTTTACCCTCTCTCCTGCCCTGACTATAGTTCTGTTACCACAGAATATTGAGTTGTCAGCCATGACCTCCCTCAAGCACATCTCTGTAATGGTAAAAATGACCCACTTCCACATGTCATCTCGTTTCCTTGTCATATCTGTCTGTCTGATAATATTCCCAGCATTAAGGTAAAGCACATCCAACCTGGAATATATTACCTGGAATACTCTGTATCTCGGAGTTCTTCAGTCATTCACTGTTGGTTATCAAGCTGCCTAATTCATGAACCATCTCTGTAAATCTGGGACTGAATGAATATTTGTTGAATTGTAATTTCGTTTTTAGTAAAAGTGTTCATCAAATGCAGCTTTTCAGAACTGAACAGTCAGCTCTAACTACAACGGGTTTCCGCTGATTAATTGCCTGCTCAGTGTGTAGAGAGGACAGCCCTCAGTAATGGAGAACGTGAGGACTGCAGATCCTGGTGGTCAGAGTCGAAAAGTGTGGCACTGGCAAAGCAAAACTATTCAGGCATCATCTGAGGAGCAGCAGAGTCAAAGTTTTGGCACCCCCCCTCATGAGAAAGGCATTTGTGCCTTCCCATGTGTGCCATTCCATAATACACAGGATATTGAGAACCACACTTGCTCAGGAAGGCAGCACTTTACAGAGACCTGAAATGGAAAGCAGTCAATCAGTTGGTTCGACAGGGAGTAAACAAGTTGAGGTGAAATACAGACTTATTGAAGTACAAACATAAGGATAGATAAATCCCTCGGCCAGACGGGAAACACCCTAAGTTACTACAGGAAGAGAGGAAAGAGATTTCTGTGCTTTTGGCCAATGTCTTTGCGTCTTCACTCTCCATTTGAGTAGCGTCGGTTGATTGGAGTGTGGCAAATGTTAGTCCCTTGTCCAGGCAAGGGAACAGGGATTGTCCTGAGAATGACAGACCAGTCAGCCTTACATCAGTATTGGCCAAAGTATTGGAGAGGATTCTGAAAAATCAGAGTTTGATTAGAAACAGTCAGCATGACTTTGTGAGGGGCAGGTCATACCTCACAAATCTTATTGGATTCTTTGAGGATGGGATTAAACACACTGAAGGAGGCAGAGCAGTGAATGTGGAGTGCATGGATTTTTACAAGGTGTTTGATAAGCTTCCCCGTGGTAGTTTCATTCAGAAAGTAAGGAGGCATGGCATACAGGGTGACCTATCAGTCTGGATACAGAATTGGCTAGCCTATAGAAGACAGAGGGTGGTGGTAAATGGGAAGTCTTCAGTGTGGAATTAGGTGAGCAGTGGTGTTACGTAAGGATCGGTTCTGGGACCTCTGCTGTTTCTGATTTTAATAAATGGCTTGGATGACGAAGTGCAAGGGTAGGTTAGTAAGTTTCATGATGTAACACCGGTTGGTGGAATTATGGATAGTGTAGAGGGCTGTGGTAGTTTGCAACAGGACATTGACAGGATGCAGGACTCAACTGCTTAGTGGCATTTGTTGTTCAATATGGAAAAGTGGGATGCGATTCATTTTGGAAGGTCGAAGTTGAATGCAGAATACAGGGTTAGAGGCAGGACTCTTACATTGTGGAGGAACGGGGTATCAAATGGTCCATGGCGTAGCTCCCACAATGTTTCTACACAGGTTCATAAGGTGGTTAAGAAGGTGTTTGATGTGTTCATTAGCCGAGGGATTGAGTTGAAGAACTGGAAGGTTCTGCGTCAACTATATGGAGCCCTGGTGAGACCACACGTAGAATATTGTGATCAGTTCTGGTTGCCTCATTGTAAGAAAGATGTGGAAACTTTGATGAGAGTGCTGAGCAAATTTATCAAGATGCTGTCTGGACTGGAGGGCATGTCTTGCAAAGAAAATTTGAGGGAGCTGGGGTGTTTTCCTCATTGGAACGAAGAAGAACGAAACGTGACTTGACAGTGGTGTACAAGATGATGAGAGGCATAGATAGAGTGGATAGCCAGAGACTCTCTCCGAGGGTGGAAATGGCTACCTCGAGGGGTTATGATTTTAAGGTAATTGGAGGAAGGTTTAGGGGAGATGTCAGAGGTAGGCTCTTTACACAGAGAGTGGTGGGTCTGTGCAATGAACAGCCAACAGCTGTCGTAAAATGTGCTATATGAGGGATATTTAATTGGATAGGCACATGAATGATAGTATAATGAAAGGTATGTAGGTTAGTATGATCTTAGAGTACATAGAACATAGAACATAGAAAAATACAGCGCAGTACAGGCCCTTTGGCCCTCGATGTTGCGCCGACCGAAGCCTACCTTACCTACACTAGCCCAATAACATCCATATGCTTATCCAATGCCCGCTTGAATGACCATAAAGAGGGAGAGTCCACCAGTGATACTGGCAGGGCATTCCATGAACTCACAACCCGCTGAGTAAAGAATCTACCCCTAACATCTGTCCGATACCAACCTCCCCTTAATTTAAAGCTGTGTCCCCTAGTAACAGCTGACTCCATACACGGAAAAAGGTTCTCACTGTCAACCATATCTAAGCCCCTAATCATCTTGTACACTTCTATCAAGTCTCCCCTAAACCTTCTTTTCTCCAGTGATAACAGCCCCAAGAGCCTCAGCCTTTCCTCGTACGATCTTCCGACCATGCCAGGCAACATCCTGGTAAACCTCCTCTGCACCCGTTCCAGTGTCTGCACATCCTTCCTTTAGTATGGCGACCAAAACCGTACACAATACTCCAGATAAGGCCGCAACAGAGTCTTATACAACTGCAACATGACCTCAGGACTCCGGAACTCAATTCCTCTACCAATAAAGCCCAGTACGCCATATGCCTTCTTCACAGCACTATTTACCTGGGTGGCAACTTTCAGAGATCTGTGTACATGGACACCAAGATCCCTCTGATCATCCACACTACCAAGTAGCCTACCATTAGCCCAGTAATCCATCTTCTTGTTACTCCTACCAAAGTGAATGACTTCACACTTACCTATATTGAACTCCATTTGCCACCTTTCTGCCCAGCTCTGCGACTTATCTATATCCCGCTGTAACCTGCCACATCCTTCTTCGCTGTCCACCACTCCACCCACTTTCGTATCATCCGCAAACTTGCTCACCCAGCCTTCAAGCATCTCCTCCAGGTCATTTATAAAATTGACAAACAGCAATAGTCCCAAAACAGATCCTTGTGGAACACCGCTAGTAACTGCACTCCAAGATGAACCTTAACCATCAACTACTACCCTCTGTCTCCTTCCAGCCAGACAATTCGTAATCCAAACCTCTAATGCACCCTCAATGCCATACCTCCGTAATTTTTGCAGTAGCCTACCATGGGGTACCTTATCGAACGCCTTGCTAAAATCCATATACAATACATCTACTGCTTTACCCTCGTCCCCTTCCTTAGTCACCTACTCAAAGAACTCAATAAGGTTTGTTAGGCACGACCTGCCCTTCACAAAACCATGCTGACTATCCTTGATCACATTATTCCTCTCCAGATGTTCATAAATACTATCCCTTACAATTCTCTATAAGACTTTGCCCACAACAGAATTGAGACTCTCTGGCCTATAGTTACTAGGGCTGTCCCTACTCCCCTTCTTGAACAAGGGGACCACATTCGCTATCCTCGAGTCTTCTGGCACTGTTCCTGTAGACAACAACGACATAAAAATCAAGGCCAATAGCTCCGCTATCTCCTCCCTAGCTTCCCAGAGGATCCTAGGATAAATGGTATCAGGCCCAGGGCACATATCTATTTTCACCCTTTCCAGTATTCCCCGGAGCTCTTCCTTACATACCTCAAAGCAATCTATTCTAATCACTTGTGACTCAATATTCACATCAGCAACAACGTCCTGTTCCTGAGTGAATACTGACGAAAAGTATTGATTTAGTGTCTCTCCAATCTCCTCTGCCTCCACGCACAACGTCCCACTCCTATCCTTGACTGGACCGATACCTACCCTAGTCATCCTTTTATTCCTGACATACCTATAGAAAGCCTTAGGGTTTTCCCTAATGCCACCAATCAAGGGCTTTTCATGTCCCCTTCTCGCTGGGGGAAGCTGTGGGTGGGGGATCTCCTGAGGTGATGAGTTTCTGTATGGTCTGGAAGATGATGGTTTGGTGATGGGGTGGGGTCATGGTCGAGGGGGCAGTAGGAACAGATGTCCTCAAGTTGGTGTTTGGCTTCAGCAGTGTAGAGGTCAGTGCGCCAGACTACCACTGCGCCCCCTTTATCCGCTGGATTGATGGATAAAAGGTCAACAGAACGTCAAAGGCCAAAAGGCCTGTACAGTGCTGCACTATTCTATGTTTCCAGTTTCAGCCGGCTTGTGGATTCCCCTTAAATTGTTGAATGTGCGAGGGAGTGATATGTATGAGTTCAGGAAGCTTTGGAGGGGTGTAAGGCCAAAGCCTCCAGTTGTGGTGTGCATTGTTACAGGCACCTGAAAGCCAGTATAATCTGTGTTTACTTAGACCAGACAGTATCCACCAAGTTCAGTTATTAATGTGAATTTGGATTGCCGTTTGCTGCTGGTTACTTCACATCAGTTCGACTGTGTGATCCATGTAGTAACTCTGATCATTCACAGAGATGTACAATTTTATTTTAATACTGGAGAATGTGAAGGTGAGATTTAGTAGATATGGATTTAGAGACACAAGGCACTGCAAAAGAGTACTGGATTAGTGGTGCTGGAAGAGAACAGCAGTTCAGGCAGCATCCAACGAGCAGCGAAATCGACGTTCCGGGCAAAATCCCTTCATCAGGAATAAAGGCAGAGAGCCTGAAGCGTGGAGAGATAAGCGAGAGGAGGATGGGAGTGGGGAGAATGTGGAAGGCTCCTTTAGGGCCTTGGATAGAGGTGAGGGAGGAGGTGTGGGCGCAGGTTTTACACTTCCTGCGGTGGCAGGGGAAGGTGCCTGGATGGGAGGGTGGGTTGTAGGGGGGCATGGACATGACCAGATAGTCACGGAGGGAATGGTCTTTGCGGAAGGCTGAAAGGAGTTGGGAGGGAAATATATCCTGGTGGTGGGGTCTTTTTGGATGTTACGGAGATGTCGGCGGATGATTTGGTTTATGCGAAGGTTGGTAGGGTGGAAGATGAGCACCAGGGGCGTTCGGCCCTTGTTACAGTTGGAGGGGTGGGGTCTGAGGGCGGAGGTGCAGAATGTGGACGAGACGCGTGGGAGGGGATCTTTAACCACTTTGGAAGGGAAATTGTGGTCCCTAAAGGAGGAGGCTATCTGTTGTGTTCTGTGGTGGAACTGGTCCTCCTGGGAGCAGATACGGTGGAGGCGGAGGAATTGGGAATACGGGATGGCATTTTTGCAAGTGGTAGGATGGGAAGAGGTGTAATCCAGGTAGCTGTGGGAGTCGGTGGGTTTGTAAAAAATGTCATTGTCAAGTCGGTCGTCACTAATGGAGATGGAGAGGTCCAGGAAGGGGTGGGTGGTGTCAAAGATGGTGCAGGTAAATTTAAGGTCAGGGTGGAATGTGTTGGTGAAGTTGATGAATTGCTCAACCTCCTCGCGGTCGCATGAGGTGGCGCCAATGCAGTCATCAATGTAGCGAAGGAAGAGATGGGGAGAGTCGCCGGTGTAATTACGGAAGATCAACTGTTCTACATAGCCAATAAAGACAGGCATTGCTGGGGCCCATACGTGTGCCCATGGCTACCCCTTTGGTCTGGAGGAAGTGGGAGGATTCGAAGGATAAATTGTTAAGGGTGAGGACCAGTTCGGCCAAACGAATGAGAGTGTCAGTGGAAGGGTACTGTTGGGGATGTCTGGAGAGGAAGAAACGGAGTGCTTGGTGGCAATGGTCATGGCGGATGGAGATGGAAAGGGATTGGATATCCATGATGAAGATGAGGCGTTTGGGGCCGGGGAAACGGAAGTCTTGGAGGAGGTGGAGGGCGTGGGTAGTGTCTCAAACGTATGTGGGGAGTTCCTGGACTAGGGGGGATAGGACAGTGTCGAGATAGGTAGAGATAAGTTCAGTGGGGCAGGAGCATGCTGAGACAATGGGTCGGCCAGGGTTGTCAGGTTTCCCTCCCAACTCCTTTCAGTCTTCCGCAAAGACCGTTCCCTCCATGACTACCTGGTCTGGTCCACGCCCCCAATCAACCCACCGTCCCATCCTGGCACCTTCCCCTGCCACCGCAGGAAGTGTAAAACCTGCGCCCACACCTCCTCCCTCACCTCTATCCAAGGCCCTAAAGGAGCCTTCCACATCCATCAAGGTTTTACCTGCACATCCACTAATATCATTTATTGTATCCATTGCTCCCGATGAGGTCTCCTCTACATTGGGGAGACTTGGCGCCTCCTAGCAGAACGCTTTAGGGGACATCTCTGGGACACCGGCACCAATCAACCACACTGCCCCGTGGCCCAACATTTCAACTCCCCGTCCCACTCTGCCGAGGACATGGAGGAAGAATGCCTCATCTTCCGCCTCGAAACACTTCAACCCCAGGGCATCAATGTGGACTTCGACAGTTTCCTCATTTCCCCTACCCCCACCTCACTCTAGTTCCAAACTTTCGGCTCAGCACTGTCCCCATGACTTGTCTGGCCTTGTCCTACCTGCCTATCTTCTTTTCCACCTGTCCAGTCCACCCTCTCCTCCCTGACCTTTCACTTTCATCCCCTCCCCCACTCACCCATTTTGCTCTATGCTACTTTCTCCCCACTCCCATCCTCCTCTAGCTTATCTCTCCACGCTTCAGGCTCTCTGCCTTTATTCCTGATGAAGGGATTTTGCCCGAAACGTCGATTTCGCTGCTCGTTGGATGCTGCCTGAACGGCTGTGCTCTTCCAGCACCACTAATCCAGAACAATGAAATGAGAACGATAATCCTTCAACTGGACGATAATCTCATAAATCAATTATGTTGATTCTATATTTATGGAACTAAAATATAACTCCTATCAAGATTTTCTTACTCAGAAATAAAGCAGGTACACTTTATTTTATCGAAGAAAGAACATAACTCTTGTGTTAATGAGAATTAGATATTCAATGTCAGGATTCGAAGCAATGTTTTGTCACTCCAATATTTAAAGTGGTTGGTTTCTGGATAATTCTATGTTCAGAGTGAGCAGAAGATTGAACATACAAATAGAATTAGCGTTCTTAAATATTTATATATAATCAATCAGTTTAATTTCTCACTGAAATGTACGATCTTCAGCTATTTGCCAGCAATTTAAAATGACAATAATTTAACATGAACTGTGAATATTAAACTAAATAAATTATTTGTGTTATCAAATTTCAGTGAACAATAATTTGAAAACTTCCAATTTTTAGAATGAATGGTATTTAATATGAAATGTGGATAGTGAAAAAAAAACGACAAACATAATATCGTGTCAGTGAAATGTCAAAGCTTTCCAAAGGGTTTTGTGCCAAAGCAATAATATATTTGTTTTTGTAATTGAAAACAACATGTAAAATATTCATGTTCTGAGTAATCATTAGACTTCATAACGAAGCTGACCTTGCAATAATTGCATTTTAAATACTTATGCTGCACCAAATAATCAGATATTTGCGAGCATTTACAATTTGAAATAATTGGATACTGGCGTTTATTCACAGGTGACACTTGATAGAGTAAAAAACTTTAAAGTACAGGAGGAAGTCATTGGCATTATGCATGCATCAGCTCCAAAAATGTCTCCCAGCACCTCCCATACGCCAGCCGTCTCTCTGTTGCCCGTTAAATTAATAATTTTCAAATATATATCCAGTTCTCTTTTGAATCTTCATTCACAACTTTCCCAGTCAGTCAAGTCCAATTTGTAACAACTCTCTAAATAAAGACACTTTTCCTTATTTCACTCCTCGTACCTTTTGCTTACAACCTTGAAATTAGAAATCTTTGATGCTATAATGCTAACTAATAAAGTGCTATTTTTCACTCTGACAGTTTATTCATACTTTTGAGCACATCTTTGTCTGTTCTGCTCCAGGAACAATAAGCCTTGTAAGAACTATAACAAACACTACAACAGAAAACAAGCAGAAAACTAGTCACCAGGATATATGAACATCAACTCGCCACAAAATACATGATCCCAACACTAATTTCTTACGTACTGATGAGGAAATACTCCACTTTGACTCGGTCTGTATATTCATTCTAGGACAGGCCAAACAGAGACGAGCACAAGAATTCCGAGAAACATGGCATTGCAACTCCATCAATAAACACATCAATTTTGATGCCATCTCCCACCCTCTGACGAATAGGGCCGGAAATGACATCATCGACAGAGGAATTTACATGACCAACGCAAGGAAACCCGAAACCCTTAAATAGAAAGTGGCAGATAACACCAGCACTTCACTGGAGGCTCACTCACTGAGTACAGTCAATGGAACAAATCAGGAACTGCCATTAGCTATTGCTTCAGAATATATCAGTGTTCATGGCTGCCACCACATAGAATCATTGAATGAAAATGTGAGCCTGCATCACCAAGTGTATATCCAAATGCTTTTTGAAACGTTTGTGAGATTATCTGCTCAATCACCCACTGAGGGAGTGCACTCCAGCCACATGTCACCTGGAGCAGAACGGTGGCTCAGTGGTTAGAACTCCTGCCTTCGAGTGCGGGGACCCAGGAGTGATTCCAGCTTCGGGTGACTGCCTGATGGATTTTGCACATTCTCCCCAGGTACTCCGGTTTCCTCCCACAATCCAAATATGTGCAGATTAGGGGAATTGGCCGTGCTTAATTGCCCATTGTGTTCAGGGATGTGTAGGTCAGGGGTAAATATAGGAGGAACGTGTTTGTGTGGGCTATTCCTTGGAGGGTCAGTGTGGATGTGTTGGGCCAAAGAGCCTATTTCCACACTGTAGGAATTTTATATTCTATGTCTGTGCCACCCTCTCAGTTCAAAACAGACTCACAAATCCTCTCTCAATGCCCTGCCTTTCACTATAAGTATGTATCCCTTTGTTTTTGACCCTTCGAGTAAGGGAAACAGCTGCTGTCTGTTCATCCTCTCCATTCCCTTATGCTTTTGTACACCTGTACCAGGTTTCCTCCTCAATCTTCCCTGCTACAATGAAAAAAGGAGCAAATTTAGCCCTTGCAATTCACAGTTCGATTACTCATTTGTCTTGATAAATGTGAGACGATGCAAATCTGAATTATCAGTGTTAAACTTCATCGGACATTAATCTGGATATAGAAATCATCTGTTTATATCGTCCTGTAGCCTAAACCTTTCCACTTCACTGTGAACAACCCAGCTAATCTTTGTGTCATCCCCAATATTAGTTATCATTCCACTGCCCCCATCTTCCACATTCTCACCATCATCATTTATGAATATCACAAACAAACCTTGATTTCCTTCCTGTTCTCCAGATGTTATTCAAAGAAGAGGAATTAAGAATTCCAGTCTCTTGCTTTTCTTATTTTGGGGAATTTACAAAGTGATGTAGTTAACACCTATTATGAGGTAACTGCTAAGAGCATTTTCGACACAGAGTTGAATTCACCTTTTATACTCTGCCCCTTAGCATGTCTTATTCATAAAGCGTGTACCTAATTGAAGATGAACTAGGGTTTGGCACCTTGCACTGGAACATTAGCCATTTGTGTGGCACTGTTCTTTGTATCAATAGTCAGAGCTGAAGAAGTTTTTCATCTGCAGGATGGATACTGAGTCAATGCTTGAATCAGTGAATGTGATGAGGATAACTATTCAATTAAATTCTACGTTATGGACAAACTGAAGGAGATCAAATCATGTTCTCATGTCTACCTTGAATTGGAAGCAAATACATATTGTTAAAAAATTCAAAAATGTACCATACTAGGGGAGAAAAAAATGTAATCCGCAATTGATGTAGATACAAAAATACAGAGTGAATGTGCAATCTGATCAAGAATCAAGTATAGAAAACGAAGTACATCAAATCTTAACTTTCAATGGAACCAGATCCCAATTTTCCTGAACAGTGATATTTTTCACCCAACCTCACATTTGCTAAAGCAAGTTTTTCCCAGTCTCTAATACTTCATTAGCCATTCATCCTCGGCTTTCTTACTCTTTTCTTACACTCCTACTTCCCTTGCACTGCCCCATCTGCAGCTACATACTCTTCCATTGATGACATCTCTTCACATCTTTCTTCTCCCTCTCCCGCTGTAAGTTACACCACTTCCCTAGCTGTTCCCACTTCCACTGGGAAATCCTTTCCGTTTTTGCTTTCCAACAAGGGTGATGGGAACTGCTGGCTACTGTGCTGCTATTGTTCATCAATGAATGATGAGATTGAGATAATCAATGTCCAATAGGAACAGACAATAGTGTGTGTCTGTCACCGTCCCATGCACCGTAAACATGATAGTTCTGTTCCCTATAGAGAGTGGAACTTTATTTCTGTCTCTGGGTCACACGCTTAACCAAACCAGCCTCATCACAAATAGGACAAACCTCTCCTCAGAATCAGACGACCATCCATCAGTTTTTCCTTAAACGTTGTGAGGACAGTGACTACATTGATCAAATAAGCCGTGTTTTATTATTTTGCTCTTTACCATTTTAACTGATTTTCCAATGTCATTAGAGGTGAGATCAGAGTAACTTGCCTCGCATCAAAGTAATATTTGACTCATGGAGCATCATTAACCCTCAGAAAACTGTGGTTAACGGGAATCAGAGGAAATTCTGTGCTGGTAATTTCCTCAACGAACAATGAAACCTTCCCTCGAGCTATTGGGAATGACAAATAAACTCTGCCTTTGCTACTGCAATCCAAAATCATGGATGGATTTGTCTTATTAATAACATCATTTGTTTTCTCAGTTTGGTCTAAAGTCTCAGAAATGTAAGACCTTGCTGGTTGAGTTTCACCCCAATGAAATCAGAGAATTCCAATAAGATAACAATAATTTTCAATTACTTTCTGTGGACTGATCGTGCAATGTCAGTGCCACTGAGATCAACATTTTCTCTGTCCAACAGCAAATCATCAAATAGACTCAAGGTTGCACCATTCCACAATTTTAAATCATTCTCAAGCTCATTCGCCGTGCTCGCCAGCTATACAAGTTCTACAAGATGGAATAACTTAGAGATGCCTATGAGCTTCTGGAACCTGTCACCCCACCCATGCCCTGCGCTCTGAGCCCATCCCCTTCCCCCAAGCCCACCTCCTGTCGTGTATTCACCATTCCTCCTAAACTGCCACGCTGTAATGCTGAATGTTCTGTACTCAGCAAAGTTCTCAGCTTTATTACTCTGCGCCCCCTTTAATGAATTGCAGGAACGACATAATGTTGAACTCCTCTTCCACTGTCTTCTCCACGGTGTCCAGTTGTTTGGGCAAGAGTCCACTCCCCATCCCAAAGACCCTTCCCCCAGCTCCAACACTCTCCCTCCACCTGGACCCATTCCTCCGCTGTTTACTTTGACTCAATCTGTTATTTGAGAACTTTCAATGTGACACTGGTGGTTTTAAATTCTCTGCATCCCCCTCACCCTCTCCCACGTATCACTGGTCACCTATCACCCTCTAAACAGACTATACGCTGTATGCTTCGATCCAACCCTCACTGTGTTATTCAGCCTGTTCCGATAAGGGTGGTGCTGCTGTAGTCTGGTGGACTCATCTCTCCATTTCAGAGGCTGAGTGCCAGCTCTCAGATACTTGTACACATCACCTGCTCCTCCATAACCCTGCCATGGCACATCAGGCCATTTTATTATCTAAATCTGAGAACATTTCATCTGGAGATTCCCACCCACTCGCCCGCACGTAACAGTCCCGAAGCTGATGGTCCTCTGATAGCAGAGCTCGTTTTTATGTCACCTGAAAATCCACAAACAGAACTGTCTGGGCAGACCCATTGCTTCAGCCTGCTCCTGCCACACAGAGGGGGTGCATGGATACACACGTAGGCCGAAGTTAAACCTGTTCCTTCATGGGGTACGTAGACAATTTCTTGTTCCAGTTCTTTCCAGTCCCATCCATAACTGCTTCTCTGATACGTAGATGACATCATAGCTGCTGCTCCTCTCTCTTGTCCAGAATTGGAAAAGTTCATCGTTTCCAATTTGCACTAATCCCTCACTTTCACAAGGTCTATCTCTGACTCCTCCCTTTCATTTCTCGACATCTCTGTTTCTATTTCTGGGTATAGACGGGTCACTGTTATCCAGTATTAAGCCACCGACTCCCACAGCTACTTGGAGTATACACCCTCACACGCTGTTTCCTGCAAAGACTCCGTTCCATTCCCCTAGTTCTTCCCTCTCAACCGCATTGCTTCTGATGATGTCAAGTTCAAAAATGTGGCCTCTGAAATGTCCACTTCTTCCTCAACCGAGAATTCCCCAGCACTGTTCTCGGCAGGGCCCTCAACCAGTTCTGATCCACCTCCTACACTTCTATCCTCACTCTCTCTCCTCCCTCATGCAACAGGGTTAGAGTTCTCCCTGTCCTTACCTACCATCCCACCAGCATTCACATGCAGAAGATCATCAGTCTGCATTTCCCCACCTCCAGCGAGATGCCACCACCAGACACATATTTGTCTCCTCTCCCTTTTCCGCCTTCTGACCATTTCCTCCGAGACATCCTGGTCTGCTCGTTATTCACTGCCAACACTTCCCCCCACGTCACCCCTCCCCCCCAACACAGGTCCACGTCACTTTCCCCTACCGGAGTTTTCACACTTTTCCATTTACCTCCTCCCACTCACTAATGAAGGGCCAAACATACCTCCCAGCTGAAGCAGCATCCTACCAACATTTCTGACATTCGCTGCTCACATTGTGGTCTGCTCTACATTGGGGAAACTAAAGTTAGACTGGGTGAACACTTCACAGTATATCCAAACTGTACCTATGCAAAAGACCCTGACTTTCGTGTTGCCTGCCAGTTTAATACCCCATCCTGTTCCCTGGCCAATATCTCTGCGTCAGACTTGCTGCCGTGTTCCAGGGCATTTCATCGCAAGCTGGAAGAACAACACCTCATTTTCCATGGGCAGACCCTGCAGCAATTCAGACTCAAAATAATGTTCAATAATTTCGGGACTGGACTCCTCAAAGCCCCCTACCCATACCCCAGGCCTAGTACTCACCCCCTATTGTTAGCTAGTAACAGTCTCCATTTACAGATATTCAGCCTCTTCTGTATATTAATCAACATTTTCAGGGCTACCATCCGTTCTGAGGAAGGGCCACTGAACTAGAAATGTTAATTCTGATTTCTCTGCACAGAGGCAGTTAGACTCGAAACGTCAGCTCTTTTCTCTCGTTACAGATGCTGCCAGACCTGCTGAGATTTTCAAGCATTTTCTCTTTTGGTTACAAATTACTGGAGATTCAACTCAGATAGCAGCTTTGCTTATATCATTCAGATCAGTCAATTTTCACAGTTCAGAAAGAAAAGAAAAAATCGATAGAGGGTAGCTCAGCAGGTCTGGTACTCCCTGAGCAGAATTAATCTTTGATTCCAATATGACATTTTCAGAACAGTGTCACATCATATTCGATATATTAACTTTGTTTATCTCTGCAGATACGTCCTCATCTGTGGCGCTTCTTTACCATTTTTAATTTGTTTTTCATGTTTCTGTATCACTATATTTCATGTTTCTTGGCAGGGCTACATGCTGAATTTCGTTATATGGGGACAATGTAGTCCTTTCCTGTTACTATTATACTTGGTGTGTCTGTGACACCTGTGTTACGGCTGAAATCTGTTGCTTCTTTAAGATTCAAAGGAAAAAAGAATATTTTCCTGATTATCCTGTAAATCTCAGGAACTCCACTTTGTTTGAAAAGACATTTTAGAGGTAGCAGAAATTTCATGAGATAATAGAAATAGATTATTAATGGTGGAGCACTCTGTGACCTTCGTTGAACTAGCTTGTCTACACCCTCACAAAGGCTTTAGTTACATATCACAGAATTATTTACAGCAAAAGTGGGGGAAACTCAGCCCATTGTCTCTTCCAGTTTGGAACGACTATATCTCTACTGTTAGTCTTCTGCACTGTCCCCATAGCCCTCCACATTTTGTTATTAGTGTCTGCTTTTAATTTTAAGTATCCTGATGGATATGAACAATATGATCAAGCTCAAATTAAAAAAAAACAGAACTTAGAGGGCAAGATCAGCAGGTCTGGCAGTATCTGTGAAGACAAATCAAAGTTAATGGTTCTGGCCCAGTGATCCTAATCGAACTGTATTCCCAATGATTAAGTGGTGTGTATATTAAATACAGTTCACTTTATCACATTTAAAATGATCCTATTCAGTTCATATTGTCATTCAGCATTGCATCTCTCAAATATTGGCTGTTTCGTTGTTGTGCATTAGATTTAATTCTGTCTAGCAGAAAGCGTGATGATGACAGGGGCATATCATTGTACCACCCCCCCCAACCCCAAGCAGTCTCCACAGCCACTATCCCATTCCGTCCTATCTTCCAGCGAATGTCATGATCATTCGAACCTGACTCATTAATTCATAAGTCTTAATGAATAAGTTCATTCTAATTATCACTTTTGGTTTCGACTGAGGCCAAAATGCGTAAAAAAGTACGGTTTTACACAAATAAAACTGCATTTAGAAGTTTGTCAATTTGTATAAATAAATTACTGAAGCATATTCCCTAGTTGCCTTATTAGAGCAGTGAGAGGAACATTCAGAGAAGTCCACACTTCCTGTCTATGTTCAAGGCGACTGTACCCAGAGACAGTGTGTTGGCTGGCGGTTGTTCCCGTGGAGGAGAGATCCGCACAGAAACAACATCCTGATTGTGTTTCTTTTGGTGGGTGGGGGGATTTGGGGAGAGATGGTAACAGAATATTAAATGGACAACCGAGCAGAATCATCTAGCCTACGAAAAGATAACATTCATCCTTCACCCTCACAACTGACTTCACTAGAGCAATTGGTGATGGGAGATTTGACCAATAGCCAGCAATGTCGACATGTAGTCGAGTCCAGTTATATTGTGAACTGAATGTGCTGGATTAAAAGCTGGGACTGATTGCTCAGTGACTATGATTAATGTCAGTCTCCATGCAATGTAACTGTGTCACTGGAGGGTTTCCCTCTCCTATTGGTGAAGGGCTTCATTCAGTGCGCTATCCCAGTATAGGAGCAGATGCATCAGCTCCAACAGTAACAGAGATCAACAGCTGCGTAGACAGAGAGAGGACAGATCTGAATCTGAGAATAGCGGACTGGAACATTACAACAATGGAGAGGAGGTTTTTCTTGAATCTTTTCAAGTGTGACTCCTCTTCAGAACAGAAAAAGGATTGAAAAATGGGCTTTTAAATTCCTTTACCGCGGAAGAGGAGGGGTGACGGGAAACAAGATGATGCAGAGGAGCAATGCCACTGACAAATTGACGTTTATTTCTGGTAAAAGAGAATCAAATGTAAAATGAGTATTAATTAGATGTGAAGGGGGAAATGGGTTCGTTCATTAACTGCAAGACAAACGATTCACAAACAGGGTAAGTTCATTGGGAGACCAGGAGAAAGAATGTGTGAAGAATGGAGACCAGCCATAATGCGGTCAGGCTGTGCAAGCATGGAATTGAATAAAAATTCCATCAGGATAGAACGTTCCAAGGTCGAAAGTGAGGTGTTATTCGAGCTTTGGTTTTGCTTCATTGAAGCATTACTGCAACCCAGGACTGAAATGTTTGCATGACAGCAAGGTAAGTTTTTGAAATGGGAAGCAATGAGAAGATCAGGGTTATTCTCACAGACAGAGTGGGAGTGTTCCTCAATACAGTTTCTGTTTGGTCTCCCCAATATAAAGGAGACTGCATTGTGAGCAGCAATGAAAGGAGACTGGATTGAAAGTGTACAAATGAAATGCTGCTTCTTCTCGATTATGTGTATTGGGTTGTTACGAAATAACAGATGTGTCCGCCATTTTATCAAATGTCCAAATTTATTTCTTCTTATATTTAGACCACCTAGTTCCACAGCTTGGAAAGTGTAAGTATATAGGTGCGGGAGGCCAGAGTTAATAAACTTGGATCTGGATAAACACAGCAGACCAGACAGAATCAGAGGAGCAGTAAAGACAATATTTTGATCGTGGACCTTTCGTCAGGACGGGTGAGGGGGAGGGGAGCCCAGAAATGAAGTGATGGGATATGAAAGGGCGGCGGGTAGGTATGGTGGTGGTAGGTACATGCAGGCATGAGGTTACTGTGATTGGTCAGTGGGAAGGGTGGATCAGATACAGGTGGGTCTGGTCAGTGAAAAGGGACATAGTATAAGGCGGCAGCCGGAGGGTTTTTGAATTGGCTTCAGTGAACATTGAGGCCATTAGTCTATCAGCTTCAAAGGTAAACTCTCAGGTGGTGTATCTCTGATAGTGGCCTGGCTAAGGATGGGCATGTTGCCGGGCGAGTGGGAGTGGGAATTAAAATGAATGGTAACTGGAAAGTCGTGTTGGTTGTTTCGTACAGAGCACTAATGCTCCATACAGAGCCTGATCCTGGCCCACCGAGCTCATCTCCAAATCCCAACGTTGTCTCCTCTATGTTGTGGAGACCAAAGGGAGACTAAGGGACATAATCATGGAGCATCGGCTCTCTGCACGCTTTATCAAATTCAGCATTCCAGTTGCCATCCATTTCAATCACTCCCCTCCCCTTGCTCATCCAGCGACAGGCCTCCTCCACTGTCAGAGTGAGGTCAAACAGAAACTGGGGAACACAACTTGATATTTCAGCTGGAGACCTTACAGCTTAATATTGTCTTCACTGGCTTCAAAATCTCTCGACCAACAGCTTTACCCCATGTCCCCTTTCCCTGACCTCACCAAAGCTGTGCATCTTTCCATTCGCATATCTGTTGCACCCTTCCCACTGACCAATCACAATAATTCCCTGCCTGCATCCCCCTATCGCTATCCCACCTAGCCTTCCACCAGCTCCTCGCCCCTCCCTGTATTTACTTTCCGGATCCCCTCCCC
Organism: Chiloscyllium punctatum; assembly: GCF_047496795.1. NCBI lineage: Eukaryota > Metazoa > Chordata > Chondrichthyes > Orectolobiformes > Hemiscylliidae > Chiloscyllium > Chiloscyllium punctatum. Next base: position 65,290,920 of record NC_092781.1, read on the forward strand.
CCACCCCAATCCTGATGAAGTCTTTCAGCCTGAAACGTTGACTTTCCTCTTCCTAGGATGCTGTCTCACTTGGTTTGCTTTTTCAACTTCATATGTATTGGCTACAAAGTTGCACGTTGAGACCTTATCAGCAACAGATTTTATTGTGCTTTTTATACATTCCTTGACTGTTTACTGACAAGCTTATCTCAACATTCTCACAAAAGGATCTAGGAAACAGTTTTTTTGTCACTAGTGCTCCTGTCTGCTTCGAACTGATTTCCTTTGTTTTAACGCGCAATGGCATTGTAATTGTAACTCTTATTATGCTGTAGCTTAACCACACCATTTCCAATACGCTTCACAACTTCCTTGTTCTTATACTCCACACATCCATTCATAAACTCTAAGATCCAATAAGTCCTTCTATAATTTCCTGTCTTCTGTGTCCCTCTCTCCTTAAATGGGGAGGTTACATTTACCAGTCCTCCCTCACTCCAAAGTTTCCTGAAAGATCACCAGCAATGCCTCTACAATCACCTTCAATATCTCTTTAGAACTACCAGTTGTTGTTCAACTGGTCTCGCTGATTGATTCAACTTCACCTACCACAGCGCCTTCTCCTTACTGAAGTCAGTATACACACCTCTATACCCTGACTGTCTTGATACACTCACTCACACACACAGACACATACACACACGCACAGAGACACACATACACAGATACACACACTCTCTCAATCGCAGGCACACATACAGACACACACACAGTCACACAGACACACTCACACAGACACACACTCACTCACACACACAGGCACGCATACTTTCGCACACACAGACACACACACTCACACATACAGACACACACACTCACACAGACACACACACACTCACTCACACACACACTCACACAGACACACACAGACAGACACACACGCACTCACACACAAAGAGACAAACACACTTTCCCAAACTCAGACACACACACAGACACGCACACACTCACACAGACACACACACTCTCTCTCACACACACACAGATCAATCATTGTTCGGCCATTCCATTTCAAATTATCCTGTTTCATTTACATTCTCACTTGCTATTCCTTCTTCTGAATATATCTGTTTCTTTCGCTACATTTGATTTTATTCTCTCTGTCAAGAAGACATTGGGGACAGGGGGGATGTCACTTTACTCCTCATCAGTCTCCATAGTCACTGTCTTCTATTCCTTTCTGTTTCTTAGCCCATGAAAAGTACATACTGTGTCTGACCCTTGAATCCCGATAAACATGTTTTTTTAGATTCCTACAGTATGTAAACAGGCCCTTCGGCTCAACAAGTCCACATCGACCCTCCGAACTGCAGCCCACCTAGATCCATTCCTTTACCCTCGATTCACCCCTGACACTGTGGGCAATTTAGCATGGCCAATTCACCTAACCTGCATATCTTTGGACTGTGGGAGGAAACCGTAGCACCCAGAGGAAACCCACGCAGACACGGCGACAATGTGCAAACGCCACACAGACAGTTGCCCAAGGCTGTTCAGTAAACAAAACATTTACCTTTGGGCTAAGGCTACAACAAATCTAAAAAAGAAACGGCATACAACTGTGCAATAAGATGTTTGCACCTTTGCAAGTAAATTATTGAATTACATTGTGTAAACGATAATTAACTGATAAAAGGTATAAGAGTATAATCCAGCAACAGCCGTAGCACTTCAAGAGAATAACATGCAATTACATTTAAACTTGAGGATTATGGACTAACATTTATTATGTCCGGAAAAAAGATGGTGATTTGGTGAGAAATTGCATTTTCCCCATGATATGTAATTCCCAGTAGTTCACGTACCAGTGTGGAGACCCCATGTTGGTTGAGAGGGAGCGCCAGGCTCTGAATGAATTCTCACTGTCTCAATGTGCAGCTGGTGTGTGTCTCTGCACTGTTCATAAATCTATCAGCAGCCTTAATGCCTTACTCCTGAAATAGTTCACTATTCCCACCACCTTCTGTCCTCTATAGGAGTACAATAATGTCTTCTCGGAGATAGAAGGCATTTCCTTGAGACTTCGCACAAACTTTTCACTTCTCACTTTTCCCTCTCACGTTCAGCAAACCAAGTTAAAGTGACACATATGTACCACGAGCAAAGGAACCAGGAGGAACAACATAGAGCAGTCTATCTGTGTAGACTCTGCTTCACTCTTTGTTATGTTCAGGCATCAAAGACATCTTCCTATTTCTGTACACATGGTTCGATAGGCTGAATGGCCACCTCCTGGTCATCTGGAAGCAGCTCAAGCACCTGACTTGGCGACTCCGGTTCCTGTTTAACATCTCGATGTGCTGACTACACTCCTTCACTCCTTGTGTAATAGGCAGGAGGGTCTGAATGGGCTATCCCTATTCTTGTCCAATAGTTTCAATGGATCGAATGGCGTCCTTGTATTCTGTTGAAACCACGTTTAGCGCAGAAGTATATGCTCAGAAACGGCGATTCTCCTGCTCGTTGGATGCTGCCTGAACTGCTGTGCTTTTACACCGCTATACTCTCGAGTCTTCAGTCACTGAATGGTCTCCTCGGTTTCTGTGCACCAGGTTATCGGAGTAAATGAACTCCAAACGCTCCTGTCTTGCAGTTTTGAGGAACTGAATGGAACATAGGGACGTAGGGCTGAGGAGTAGGAATGTGTCATTAGACACGTTAAGCCTTCTCAACTAGGCAGTAAGATCGTGGCTGATCTGGATGTGTTCTCAGCTCCACTTCCATATCTGTAGTTCATTGTCCTTTACTGTCCAATATCTGACTGCCATTGCTTTGACTAAATGCAAACATACAGGCACCACAAACTTCTGGGCGGCACGGTGGCACAGTGGTTAGCACTGCTGCCTCACAGCGCCGGAGACCCGCGTTCAATTCCCGCCTCAGGCGATTGACTGTGTGGAGTTTGCACGTTCTCCCCGTGTCTGCGTGGGTTTCCTCCGGGTGCTCCGGTTTCCTCCCATAGTCCAAATATGTGCAGATCAGGTGAACTGGCCATGCTAAATTGCCCGTAGTGTTAGGTAAGGGGTAAATGTAGATGTAGGGGTATGGGTGGGTTACGCTTCGGCGGGGCAGTGCGGACTTGTTGGGCCGAAGGGCCTGTTTCCACATTGTAAGTAATCTAATCAGCATTCCCACACAAGCAAACTTTTGTGAAATTCTCCTCATCCATGTTCAGACTGGGGCTGGACGGACCACTGTTTCATTTTCTAGTCCCGTTCCTCCATTGATCATGATAAATTTTAAATGTAACTCGGTTGGTGATATGACCAATGATATAGGTCTCAGACTAGGTCAGGTTCTTTGCTGGGGACAAGACATCTCGATATCTTACATTTGCAAAAATAATTCATCAAAGCAAAGTTACTCAAAGCTAAGATGGAAAAACAAATAGCAAACAGTTTGGACAAATATGTACATTAATATTTATCTTTGAACGCATACTGAGATGCAGTCTGTGCATACACACAGACACACACACTAAGACATACACAGTGTCTCACACACGCAAGTGCACACAGACACACACATACACATACCTAAATACAAGCAGGAAAAAAAGCTGCAAAATATCAGCTTGAAAGAGCTTTGTCCAAGCAATAGTTAAACTCAAGACAAAAGTAAAATAATGAAATGTTATTCAACCTCTGAGGTTGTTCTGCTCACACAAGCAGGATTTATTCCTGGAACAGTCGGATTTGGCTGAATTACCTTTGATTTTAGGCAGTGGGGAGATGCCAATGATTCCTCAACAGTAATCCTACATGAATGATAAAGATGACTGAACGGTTTTCACCTCTCATACATTGCTGCGAGAAGGAACAAGGAAAGATAGGTAGCGATAAGCAGTGGCTTCTCCAGCATGTTGCATTTTCTCCATCTCGGAGCAGAAATATACAGTAATGTTATCTCAACACCAAACTGGACCACGTGAGGCCTCCTTGAACATTTTCGGAACTGTAGGACTATGTCCCTGTTCTCTGCTCCATGGAGGAGTTTTAATGAAGATACGTTTGTATGTGTCCTCATATTTTTGTCCAATAGAATCATGTCTTCATAGTATTTGTTTTCTTATACTATGAAAAGAGTATATAACATATACATGTTGTTTTCTTAAATTTGAATCCTCAGTTCTAGACTCATATACCAGAGACAATGTCCATAGGCTATGCATCAGATACACTCTCCTCAATATCTTATACAGTTCAATACGAACGCCTCTCATTCTCAATCCTGAAGTGCTGTCGCCTTATAGAGGTTAATAACATCATGAGGAGAAAAGAAATGGTGAAGATCCAAGAACATTTTCCTCGCATAGGGCAGACCACAATTAGAGCACATCGATTGAAGGTGAGGGGAGAAACACATAAAAGGGACAAAAGTGGTAACTTTTCACAGAGTGTATAGAATGAACTGCCAGAGGAAATGTTGGAGGCTGGGACAGCTACAGCATTTTTAGCCATTTGAATGAAGCCATTTGAGTGAACACGAAGGTTTTATGGGATATGGGCCAAGTGCTGGCAAATGGATTGTGATTAATTTAGGACATCTGGTCGGCATGGACATGGTGCAGTGAAGGGTCTGTTTCCGTGCTGTATGACAGGATAAGGCTTTCTCTCCAGGAGCAAGTGCAGTGAAACATATTCGCAAAATCTTCTAAAGCTATTGAGTATATTTATTTTTCAGTTTATGGAATCATCACTGCCTACAGTACATCAGATGTTGACTCAGAAATCCTCTGTACAGATGCGGTAAAACATCCTGATAGCCTTTTCATGAAGTAATCATTCAATCTACATTCCTAATTACTTGCTGCATCTGCATGTATATACCCTGGTGAACAAATGCCTTTGTACAACTGAGTTTTGTGATCTCTCTTCTTTGAATTAGATTACTGTTGTTTTCCCCTTCTGCCACAGCCCAAACTTCGGTACCCCATGTTATCCTGTTTCTGCTGAAGGTTTGCACACTAACCTTCCCTGTGTATATCACATTACAGACTCTCTACCTCCACTTGACATCTTATCGAATCTTAGTGGTTGAGCCAATTGATTTCCATCCAATCAGTTCCCACACGCAAATTATTGACAGATTCTAAATAGCTTTTGATGTTGCACTGATCTCTGAGGCACTTCACCAAGTTAAAGATTTCCAACCCTACAATACACATTTCTCCCGACTATCTATTTCCTCAAAGTTAGCCAGGGCTCCCCTGTTCCTGTGTAGCAATCTAGAAAGTAGGTGTGACCTCTTCTTGCGTTGCGTAATGTACTGAAATGGGTGAAGAGCTTCATCCTATTTCTTTATAATTACTTAGAGGTGCTGATCGATCCTGAATGGCTGAATGCGATCTTCCTCACCTTCTGTAACAGCATCGCGGGGTTGAGTGAGTGAACAATACATGAAGCAAGAGCAGCAGGTGGCCATTCAGCCCCTCGAGCCTGCTGTAAAATTCTGAATGTTCATTGTTGATGTGATGGTAACTAAGCATCCCTTTCCTGTCTGTTCCCAACAATCATTGATTCTCTTGTTCATCAACGATCTATATAACTCCTCCTTGAGTGTTTTCATTAACACAGTCTTCACTGATCCTTGGGCATGAGAAGACCACAGACCATACAATCCTAAAGAAAAAGGAACATCCCTTTCCCAGTCTGAAATAGGAATACCCTTATTCTCAAAATGAGTTCCCCTCAAACAAATTCTTTTGACACAACGGTTAGGAACAGATATAGACCATTCAGCCCCTCAAACCTCCCCAAATTTCCATTAACCCTCAACAATCAAATACTGATCAGATTAACCTCCACTGAAGTTAAAGGAATTCCAGGTATAATATTTTCACAAGATTTCAAGAAATTAGAACAGCGAACATTGAACAGTACAGCATAGTAAGAGTCCTTCAGCCCTCAATGGTGTGGCGACCTTTAATCCGACTCTAAGATTAAACTAAACTGCAGAGCCTTCATCCTATTATCATCTATGTGCTTATCCAAGAGTGACTTGAATGTCCCTAATGTAGCTAATTCTACGACCACTGCTGGCAGTGCATTCCACGCACCTATCACTACCTGTGTAAACAACCTGCCTCTTGACATCTCCCCAAAACCCTCCTCCAATCACATTAAAATTATGTTTTCCTCGTGTTAGCCATTTCTACCCTATGAAAAAGAATCTCCTAATCCATTCTATCTGTGCCTCTCATCATCTGGCACATCTCTCTCAAGTCACCGTTCATCCTTCTTTACTCTAATGAGAAAAGCTAAAGCTCCCTCAAACCTTCTTCATAAGACATGCCCTATAGGACAGGCAACGTGCTGGGAACTCCCGTCTGCACCCTCTCTAAAACTTCCACATCCTTCCTTTAATGGGGCGAACAGAACTCAACACAATATTCCAAGTGTGGTCTAACCAGGCCTCTATGGAGCTGCAGCATAACCTTGCAGCTCTAAACTCAATCCCCCAGCTTATGAAAGCCAACACATCATACACATTCTGACCTTGAGGGCTTTGGCAACTTTGAGGAATCTACAGACGTGGACCCCAACATCCCTTTGTTCATCCACACTGCCAAGAAGCCTACCTTTAACCCTGCAATCTGCATTCAAAATCAGCGTTTGAAAGCTCTCTCCTGAATATGGGAAAATAGAGCTGAAGCAGGCCACTTAGCCCATTGGATGTGCTGTGCCATTGGATTACAGCTGAACTGTTTCTCACCTACATTCTCCTGCCTTCGCCAAATGATCACTGATTCCCAAATTAATGAAAAGCTTATTCGACTCTATCTTAAAGAAACTGTGTGCAGGAGTGTGTGTGTTTGTTTGTGTGTCCATATCTGTATGTATATGTGTTGTGTGTTTAATGTGTCTGTGTATGTTTGTGTGTATCTCCTGAGATGATGTCCTGCCGTTTTTTGGGGTAAATCCATTGAAATTGAGATCAACCCCTCACCACCCCCCCCCCCCCCACACACCTCTACGTCTGTCCCTGTTTAGTTTATAGTTATACAATGCCACCTTCTGCTAGCCTCCCCATGCCTTTGCACTAGTGTCAGTTTTTTTTTTGTTTCTTTCAGAGGACATCAAATACTGTCAATCTTTCACATTGCATGGCTGTTTGGTTTTTCAAATAACGTCTTTGGAAGCACAGAGCAGTTTCGTCTGATACCTAACGATATCGTTCCTGAGATATTACCACTACCACTGTGTCCATTTCAGGATTTTCAATCTTTTCTCATTTATAATTTGTAGGAGTATATTATAAAACATGTCAAAATAATGAACGTGAAATACTTTCATTGCATTGACTTACAAATTGTTCCGTCAATCTTGCTTGGATGCATTTGCGAGAGAAATACACTTTGATTTGCGCACTCTGTGTCATGAATAGTCTTCAAAGACAAATCACTTCCACACTGCAGAGCAACCATAGACATAACTTTACATGAACATTCTCCACTCTTAGGGTCCTCAGTACGAATACAATCCTCCATATACCAAACTGTGTTTGTGTGCGTGTGCAGATGGTTCTGTCAGTTTGGACGGCGCTATGAGCTGCCTCCCTCCCCCTCCCTCCCAGACTGAATCCCCTGATGGTTGTCACCCTGCGGTGCTGTCAACACAGAGGAGTGTGAAGGCCAGCAGAGAGGGACATTGCATCACTTTAAACACCAGAGAGGCTGACAGATCCGCTGTGCACAAGGACACACAGATACACACAGAGACGAATACAGGCACGCAGAGAAAATGCAGAGATGAAAATAGATACGCAAATACACAAAGAGACAAATACAGACACACAGAGATGAATACAGATACACAGGCGCACACAGAGATGAATACAGACGTGCAGCGACACACAGAAACAAATACAGGCACACAAATACACACAGAGACAAATACAGACAGGAAGATACACACAGAGACAAATATAGACACGCAGATACACACAACGACAAATAGACTCACACAGGTGCCCACAGGGATGAATACAGACGCAAGGATACACACAGAGATGAACACAGACACGCAGATACACACAGAGACAAACACAGACCCGCAGCTACACACAGAGACGAATACGGACACACAGATACTCACACATGAACACAGGCATGCAGTTAGACACAGAGACGAATACACACACGCAGATACAGACATGAATGCAAACACGCAGATGCACACAGAGACAGATGCAGACACGCAGATACACACAGAGACACGCAGATAGACAGAGAGACGGATAGAGGCACACAGATACACGTAAGAAGAATACAGACATGCAGATATCAACAGAGACAAACGCAAACATGCAGATACACACAGAGACGAATAGAGTCACACAGATGCCCACAGAGACGAATAAAGACACACGGATACACAGAAAGACAAATATAGACACGCAGATACACACAGAGATGAATAAAGTCACACAGATAACAACAGAGACGAATACAAATACACGTATACACACAGAGTTGAATACAGATAAACTGATATACACAGAGACAAAAACAGACGTGCTGATACACACAGAGATACACAGATGCACACAGAGACGAATAGAGACACACAGATACACACAGAGATGGATACAGACACGCGGATACACACAGAGTTGAATACAGACAGTCTGGTGGACACAGAGATGAATACAGACATGCAGCTGCACACAGACATAAATACAGGCATGCAGATACAGACAGAGACAAATACAGACATGCAGATACACACAGAGACAAATACAGACATGCAGATATACACAGCGATGAATGCAGAAACGCAGATACACACAGTGAAAAAATCAGACATGCAGAGACACACAGAGATGAATATAGATGCACAGACACACACGGAGACTGATGCAATAGCACATATACAGACACACATGGACAAATTCCTGAAGAAGGGCTCATGCCCTAAACATCGATTCTCCTGCTCATTGGATGCTGCCTGACCTGCTGCGCTTTTCCAGCAACACATTTTCAGCACACATAGACAAATGCCGATACACAGATGCACATGCGCACACAGATACCCAGTCATCAATACAGACGCACTACACCCAGTGCCACACCGACGTTTAAATAGACATTGGGAATCTGCCAGTGTTTACTTTTCACGTGGTGACTTTCTCGATATTTCACTCACTCTGTGTGGATTGTGTCGATCTTTCTGCTGTTCCATAGATAATTCTCTGCATTCTCTCTATAGCTTCCACCTCTTTCCTTTAATGAGGTGACTAGAACACGGTATTACAAGTGTGGTGTTATGACACGGCAATGAAACCTTCTGTGAATGAAACCAAACACTCAGAAAAGCTCACCTCACTCATAATCTGTTAAAGTCGAGTGACAGAGAGCTCACAAATTCCGCTACTTAACAGGAAATAATATCAATGTATCCCTTAATTCTAAAAGTGAACATTGAACAACAACAGTTATTCCCAACTCTAAGTTTCCCTTTCTCTGAACTGTTTGTTATCTTTCTCCACATTTAACAATATAATCTTCCAATTAAAGAAAAACTGTATTGCAATTACTTAAACCAGACAGTGGCTGTAGTCTCCAATGCCCTCCTTCTTTCCACTGAATATCTCCCTGGGTCATGTTCTGTCTTTTATTGCAAGGATATTTCGTTCAAAAAATGAATCTTACATAGAGAATGTTGTTCATGGCAGAGTCTCACGATGGTAGTTTACTCTCTGTCTAACTTCCAAAATGCGTGCCTCTTTATTCCCTCAACATCAGCTCATCTCCTTGGTTTGATGTTGACAAAACAATAAATTTAAAATCGATTGGGTTTAGTATAGTGGGACATTATTTAAACTTGGTTGTTTAAATTCGAATAGTTGTTAAAAGAGCAACCAAATCTCAAAATATCTGTTTCACAGCAAGATGTTACATAGTTTCAGTACAGTAAACTGAAAATATTAGCTAGTCATATGACAAGTACTTGCAAGATCTCAATGCAGAACAACATTCAACTCTATCACAGTGGGTTAAACAGTGGGATTATAGAGCTGCAGCATAACCTCATAGCTCTGAAACTGATCTCCCCGGCTGTGAAAGCCAACACATCATATGCTTTCTAAACAACAGCACCAACCTGGATGGCAACTTTGAGGATCTATAGACATGGACCCAAGACCCCGCCGTTCCAGATTTATCTCGATCTGTCACTCATCAGCTCAGTTATGTCAATGTCCTGTTGTAACCTAGAACAGCCCTCCATACTAACCACCAACTCCACCACAGTTCGTGACATCGGCGAACCTATGAACCCACCCTTCCAATTCGTCATCTACTCTCTTATAAAAAAAATCACAAAGAGCAGAGGTCCAGAACAGATCACCAAGTTAGTCACCAAGCTCCAGGCGGGATCTGTTCCATCTACCACCACCTTCTGTCTTCTGTGGGCCAGCCAATTCTGCATCCAGACATCCAGACCTCCCTGTAAGCCATGCCTCCTTATCTTGTGAATGAGCTTACCGTGAATAACTTTATCAAATGCCTTATTAAAATGCATATATACCACATCCACTGCTCTAATTCATCAACGTGTTTTGTCACATCCTTAAGGAATTCAATAAGATTTATGAGGCATGACGTGCTCCTCACAAAGCCATGTTGACTGTCTCTAATCATTTATAATTTTCCAAGTATTCATAAATCCTGTCTCTCAAATCCTCTCCAATACTTTGCCCGTCACTGGTGTAAGACTGGTTAGCCAATACTTCCCAGGATTAACCTATTCCCTTTCTTGAACCAGGCACGAACCTTTGCCAGCCTCCTGACATCTGGCACGACTCCAGTGGACAGTAAGAATGCAAAGATCATCGCAAAATGCGCAGCAATCTCTTCTCACTTCCTATAGTATCATAGGGCATATCCTGTTTGGCCAAATAAATTTATCTATCCATGTGTTTCTGAAATTTTTCAACACATCCTCCTTTTCTAGCATATTCGCCTGTTTCATGCTGTCCACAGAAACGTCAAGGTCTCTCTTATTAGTGAATACTGAAGCAAATATTCATTAAGAACTTCCGTTACCTCCTCCGACTCCTGGTGTAAGTTCCCTCCACTATCCCTGATCTCCCTACCCTCACTCTGGCCATCCTCTTGTTTCTCATGTCAGTGTAGAACGTCTTAGGTTTTACCTTAATTCTACCCGCGAAGCCTTTATCATGCACACTTTTATCTCTCCTGAGTTTATTCTTCATTTACACCCTGGTTACCTTGCAACCTTCTAGTGCACTGCTTAACCCTTGCCTCCTCAACCTTATGTAAGCTTCATCCTTCCTCTTGATTAGATCTTCTAAAGCGCCTGGCACAATGAAGATATGGAGCTGTAAATGGATGGGAGTTGCACACTCTGTCACGTGCGGCATGGGCTGCAAGTTTCCCGACAGTGTGCAGTGATCAAATACAGTATTACTGAGCAATGCACTGGGATGATGGACACAGCTCTACATGTTAGAAGGGTAACTTCTCCAGGTTTACAGAGTTATTCACTGCACAGCCCCCTGTGGACTGATGTGGTCTGCACAGTCTGCACAGATTGCTGGTTTGTATGGAGCACTACACTAGCCTCATCTGCACAGTGCTTCACGCTGAATATATATCTCATCTGGACTATGATGTCTGATTCTGTGAGGTGTAGTTGGTATCGGGCATAACTGACCATTTGAGCTGATCTGTCAGCATATTTATTTTATGTTCTTACTCTTGTTATTGGACCCGTCAGCATCTGACTACTCCGACTAATCCTATTTCTCTGAGAAGAGCCGTGTTTATTCAACTTGTTGATCAAGTAATCCTCCAAATATAACACGAGCATCTGTCTTTCTGTACCTTAACCTGACCGTTGGTGCTAATATTCCTTAATCCCCGGGGACGTAATTATGAAGTTCAGAAACAACATGCAAAGTGCACGGCTCATGCTCTTCTATCCATCACGGCTGTGGGTCCCATTTGGATCCTTAATGTATCAAGAGCTGGCACTGTGAAGCTCAGAAACAATGAAATGGTGTGTCTCGGGCTTTTCACTGCCTGATGTGTCCCGTGTGGTGCTCCATGAACAGTGGAGTGTGTGTTGGGCTGTTGTTCACTTCCCCATGTGTCATATGTAGAGGTCCATGGACAGTGGATGGTGTGTGTTGGGCTGTTGTTCACCTCCTGGTGTATCCCATGTACTGCTCCTTGGTGGGCAGAGGGTCCCAGCAGCTTTGAGACACGTCTTTGAAACTTGGTCTGTGCCTGTTCAATGATCATCTGTGTTTGTCCCTCACAGTTGATCATGCGGTCAATTACACGAGGAAGCCCCTCGAGTACTATTGTTAATTACCAGGCATCAAACTTGGAAGTGAGGGACTCCGGACTGACTACTGTTATTGGAAAGTTAGTGGAGCTGCTGGGAATGTTTTATTGGAGGTTGTGCTGTGAGCTACCTCAGACATTCAGGAAGACCTGAGGATTTGGTGACACAACTGTGGATGGAGCATGGGGACGATAGTAAAAGCATCTGGGTCTGCAACATGAACAACAAATGAAGCAGAGGCTGTAGAGAGGGGAAGCTCTGAAACCACGCAATGCGTGTGTCTGGGGAAAGGGATCTGCTGGATCCACCCCGGGGTTTTCCAGGAACAGCTTCCCAAGCTCCACCTAACCAAGGAGCAGAGTATGAGGGGACCCTGACTGAACAAGGAGCTGGTCACAGAGCGGTGTCACCTCCTTCAACACGACCTGCAGCTTCATATCAGGGGGAGGACGTGCTACCAGTGGTTTTAGGATCAGAGTTTCATTCAGCTTCTATGTTCCAGAACTTTCCAGACAGGACTGGGTGACAGCTCCATCAACTCTCCGGTCTCAACATAAGTGTCATCATTCAGTGACGGAGGATATATATGGTGGATGAGAGCAATAGGCCCTCTGGGAACATCAGGCAGCAGACAATCAGGGTGATGGAGCAACACATGCCACGTCTGCACGGCTCAGAGTAAACTCTTCAGTACACACGGTATCACTAAGTCCTGTAATCCCTCTGTATTTCAGTAACATACTGCTTACCGTTCTTCCTGGAAGAAAATGACAGGGTATATATGACGTTAAATCCCACCTGCCAAACTTTTATCCATTGATTAACTTGTCCATATTCAGTTACAGACTCTACAACTTCCATTGATTATTTATTTTCCTGCTTATATTATTTCCATCGGCAAACTTAGTTACAGTACATTTGTTCCACTTCTCTAGATCATTGATATAGAAGGTAAATAGCTGAGGACCCTGCACTGGTCACTGTGTGACCCTGCTGGTTACATTCTTTTAAACTGATTAAACCTGATGCCTGCTTTCTGTCGATTAACCAGCCCTCCCCTATTCCTGTGTAACACGTTCGAAGGACTGAAGAAAGACGAGGAACCTCAGTCAGCAATCCAGCTCCTCCAGCCTGCTCCACCATTGAATACAATCATGGCTGATGTCAGCCTGCTCCACCATTGAATACAATCACGGCTCATGTCAACCTGCTCCACCATTGAATACAATCATGGCTGATGTCAATCTGCTCCACCATTGAATACAATCATGGCTGATGTCAGCCTGCTCCATAATTGAATACAATCATGGCTGATGTCAGCCTGCTCTACCATTGAATACAATCATATGTGATGTCAGCCTGCTCCACCATTGAATACAATCATGGCTGATGTCAGCCTGCTCCATCATTGAATACAATCATGGCTGATGTCAGCCTGCTCCATCATTGAATACAATCATGGCTGATGTCAGCCTGCTCCATCATTGAATACAATCACGGCTCATGTCAGCCTGCTCCACCATTGAATACAATCATGGCTGATGTCAATCTGCTCCACCATTGAATACAATCATGGCTGATGTCAGCCTGCTCCACCATTGAATACAATCATATGTGATGTCAGCCTGCTCCACCATTGAATACAATCACGGCTGATGTCATCCCTGCTCCAACATTGAATACAATCATGGCTAATGTCAGCCTGCTCCACCATTGAAAACAATTATGGCTGATGTCATCTCGGTCTCAGTCCCACTTTCCGGCCCACTCTCCATATCCCCTCAGTTACTCAATATCCCAGCATCCATTGCACTCTGGAACAGTGAATTACACTGATTTAAAATGCTTTGAGAGAAGTTCTCTCATCACTGTTCTAATTCCTCTCCACTTATCCTAAAACTCTGATCTCTTGTTGTAGTTTGCCCCACATGAGGAAATACCCAATGCATGTCGACATTCTCAATCACCTTTGGCATTGTCCAGTCCTCAGTGACATCTCCTCCCATTTTTCTAAACTCCAGAGATTATAGGCCTGAATTGGTCAATCTCCTTTCAGAGGACAAACTCCTTATCTCTGGAATCAGTCTAGTAAACCTCTTCTGAACTGCCTCCATGGTAATTACATCCCTCCTGCAGTCAGGACACCAAAACTTTACACAGTACTCAATTGCGATCTCACAAATGCCTGGCATTATTGCAGCAGTACCTCCCTCGCTTTATAATCTATTCTTTCAGAAATAAATACCAAATTTGCAGTTTCCTTTCTCATTATCTGCTACACCTGCATCTGTGTCTTTTGCGATATGGATGAGGATACCAGATCCCTCTGTACCTAAGCACTACGTAGTTTCCCTCTGTTTGGATGGTAAGTTGCCTTTCTGTTACACTGACCAAAACGGCCGCATACTTTTCATTGTTTCATTTCATCTGCAACCTATCCTTAAACATTCATTACAATTTCTCAACTGAGTCAGTGTCTTCTGAAAAACTGATTATAGCATGTCCATCCCCTCAAATAAGTGATAGTATTTATTGCTAATAGTTGGGGCCTGGGGACTGAGCCCTATGGCATTTTTGGAAACAGAAAATGAACCAGTTATTCCAACTCAATGCAATTCTTTGTTTCGCCAAGCCTACATCCAAGCGAATAAATTACTTCGAACCATATGCAATCTTATTCTGCAGATTGATCTTTTGTGCACACCTTAGTCAATGTCTTCTGCAAGTCCTGATTTTACATCTCCAGGATCCTCATTATACAGCTTGCTTGTCACAATCTTAAAGACTCAAATAAATAATGAAAATATGATTCATCCTTCGTAAAATTATATTGATTCTGATGGATTGTGGCTTCACTTTGTAAATGTCCTTTCATTAATTCCTGAATAATCGATTTTAATAATTTTCTTAAATTCCAGCAGTTTTCTCACTACTTTATATTCCATCGTGAATGTGGTAAGCTTGTAGTCTCACCTCTATATATTCTCTTCATTCCCTCCAATCCTGTATAATTGACACATGGTGTGAAATGACCTACTCTGGTTGCTGTGTAAGAAGCATGAGTGGCTGAATGGACTCATTCTCTTCCCTGTGCACAAAATCAATGGGCTGATGTCAAAACAAAATCAAAACAAAACATACATTAAACCGAGCTGAACCAAGGCAAATTAACTTAAATTACATGAAGTTACAACACCCAGCACATTCCTACCAAAGCTCCCCATCACCGGTAGCATGAGTTGCCATACCCGTATTTGTTCAGAATTCTTCCTCTCAGAGACCTCACTGTTACACAAATGTCCTGACCAATATAGCCAATAAAACCATGTGTATATGGTTGAAATAGGGCCGCCTCGTCCTATGACAATGTTCATTTCTTGGGTGCCCATACTCATACGGAAGTCGAGGGGAATTGGCTCCATAACTAGCCTACACCACGATCAGAGTCCTGGGAGGTTTCCTGGGACCCAGTTTATCAGAATGTTCTTCCTCACACAAAATGAAAGAATACTAAACAATTTATTCCCATGCAAGTCCAAAGAGGGAAGATTCAGCGAACACAAGAGGAGGGGCACTGGATTTGCCTTGACCTCGGTTCCCAAAACCCCTTCCAAAACACTTGCTATAGTGCACCAATACCTACGAAGCTTGTGGCATGATCACAAGCAATACGTAAGTATACCAACATCTATTGTACATTTGGGGCATATTGGGGACTCTCCTGTCTTAAATGTGACAGGCTGCTCGGGTGTCAATTAAACCCTGCGGAGTACCTTCAACTGCACAGCCTACATCCTATTGCAAATTGAAATCTTCCTTACGGTTTCCCAAATATCTTCCCACTCCTCTGGTGAGATCTCCACCCACAATTCCTGAGCCCAGATTCCATGCAGCCGCTCTATATCATTTGAGACACTGCCTCTTAATAAATGATAGAGGCTGCTGACCGAGAGAGCACCTGTGGACGAAGCACTCTTCCCTCCATTTCCGACCTATGGGGACTAACCATTAATGTAGTCTTTTTTTTTCTGTCTAAAGTTCCTCATCTAAAAATAACGAAAGTGGCCCCTCCAAGATAACTCATATTTCTGGCTCAGCTGCTCTAAAATCACCATGACCACCACGTAAAATAATTTCTCGAAACAGGAAACTCCTCTGGACTCTCAGAGCCATAAGGCAGAGTCCATCAATCCCAGCTGGGATCCTACCAATCCTACAATGGGAGTCAAAAGGGAAGATCATTTTTGTAAATTGCCCTCACTTTGTCACATCATTTTAAAGGCTTTAACTATTTTATGGACAATTGGATTTCTGCAATGGTTCATAACAATCCTCGTCTTGTCCATGAACAACAGATTAATGAGGGGACATTTTGCCTGGGATGCCTCAATGTCCAGCCAAACTAACCACAGGTCTTTGCAAGCTCAATCAGCCACATACGACTGCAGGGAACCTCGTTGGTATTTCTTAAAGTTCAGAAAATCCACACCCTTAATCTCCTGCAGAAGCTGCAATTTGGCGAGCTTCATAAGAGGCCACCTGTGGTGCCAGGTAAACAAGCTTAACCAACTGTAAAGCCTCCATAGAACCGACCTGGAGAGCATCAAAAGGACCATTTGCATGGGATAGAAGAAACGAGGAAGTGCATTCATTTTAACCGGAGGTATTCTACCCAACCAGGATATTGAAATGTCTTCCCAGAGCCGAAGGTCCTGTCTTATCTTCTCGAGCACTTGCACGAAGTTTGCTTTATATAATTGACAGAAGGCCGGTGTGATTAAAATGCCGAAATAGCGGAGACCTTCTTGTGACCATCTGAAAGGGAATCAGATTGCACCCCCCATGATCAGGTACTCGAATAACACCCAACAGGCATGGCGTCCGATTTCATAAAATTGATGTTATACCCCGAGATAGATTCAAATAAATCAATCACTTCTTTAAAACGGGGCAAAGATATCATCAGGTTAGGTAGAGAGTGAAGAACGTCATCTGTGTAAGGATGATGTCATGCCTTCCTAACCCTACCACCCGTTCAGTTATAGTGGGGCCCCTCTGGGTGGCCTCTGCCAACGGCTCAATCACCAATACAAATAATAATGACGAAAGGGGCACCTCTGCCAATGTTAAAATTATACCATTAGACCTTATACCATTAGTGAGAACTCCTGTTGCTGTTGCGTCACTATATAATTCTGCCATCCAACAGGCAAAGACACCTCCAAGGCAAAACAGTTCCAAGACATAAAAGAGGTCTACACCCAAGCAAATGCTTTCTCTGCATCCAGCGAGACTACCAAGCCTGGAATCGACCTTGTTGGCACACCTGAACCATATTTTACACTCTCCTAATATTAATAGGGGACCTGTGACTCCTAATAAAACGTGTCTGGTCCCCTTTCACAATGAAGGACAATATCTTCTCCAGCCTCAACGCTAGTATTTTCGACAAAATTTTAAATTCTACATTTAATAATTGTATAGGCCTATACGAAAAGGCAATCCTCTGGGGCTTTCCCTCTCTTGAGAATAAGAGAAATGTTTGCTTCTCTCTGAGAGGATGGGAGGCAGTTCTGTCCACAGGAATAATTGAATATATGCAACATTGGCCCAGCCATCATGTCTATGAACTCCTAATAAATCTCACTCCATAAGCCATCTGGCTGATCGGTTTGCCACTCTGGAGCTGCCTTACCGCATCCTGCATCTCTTGGATGTCACGGGGCATTCAAAAGAGACTCCTGCTCTGAAGTTATACCTGGGAGGTCCAGGGTCTTAAAACGACTTCGTTTTCACCAATCTGTCCGCACAATCCTCTGACTGGAGCAACCCAGAGTAGAACTTTCTGAATGCTGCATTAACCCTTTTGGGACGGCAGGTGATAGTACCAGCACCCTCTCTAATGGATGTAATAGATTGGGGGCACTCTTCTTTCTGGCCAAGTGCGCCAAATACCTTCCCAGTTTCGCACCATACTCGAATAACCTCTGTTTCGCAAAGGAAATCTCCCTCTTTGTGGTCTGGGTGAGCGCAGTGTTCAGAGCAGCCCGGAGGGCTGTAATCTGCTGCAACTTAGTTACAGACAGTCTGTCAAAGTATGCTGTCTCAGCTGCCTTCAGCCAAGCCTTGAGCATACGCTACTGCTGTCCTTTCTGCCGCTTTCGAGTCACCGAGTAAGAAATAACGAAACCCCTTGCATAGGCCTTGGCAGTCTTCCAGAACACAGATGGATTATTGGCCATACCCAAGTTAATGTCCCAATAAAAACTTCAATTCCCGCGAAAAGTACTCAATGAATTTGCTATCTTTTAGGAGGCAAGGATCCATGCGCCAGTGCTGTGAGCCTGTCCCATCGCCATCGGCCTGAGCATCCACGTTCACTGCTGCATGATCAGAATTTTGCAGGGCAGCATCGAATTTAAAAAGTCCAATGGGGCAAATAAATGTCAATCCTGGTATAGCACTTACGTGGGTTAGAAAAAAAGGTGAAGCCCTTACCTTCAGGGTGAAGACATCTCAAACGTTCACCAAAGCAGCTCCCTGTTCAGGTCCACCAGCTGCCTTGATGGCTGGGAAATACCCGAAGAACCCCTGGACATCCTATTCACTTCAGGGTCCATTAGTCGGTTAAAGTCTCCCTTTTAATTGTACAATGTTCCCCAAGGGTCATCAACCTGGAGAGCGCATTTGAGGGGGTGTGGTGGGGCAATATTATACAATGTCCCATATTCCTCTCCATGTATTAAAGCTTTAAGGATCAGAAACCACTCATGTTCGTCATTAATTTGGTCAAACAACTGAAGTGGAAGGTTTGTATGAATGAGTGAAGCTGCTCCTCTACTTTTCGAATTAAAGGATGAAATAAATACTGGCCCGAACCTTCCCTGCTGTAACTTTAAGTGCTCCTTATCAGTTAGATGTGTTTCTTGCAGCAAGGCTGCGTTGACCCCTTCCTTTCTGAGGCTTGAAAGTATCTTCTTCTCTGAATGAGTGAGTGACTCTCCTTAAGGTTCCACGTGCACCATTAAACAAGCGGTTAGCCATAACTATCCGAAGCAGCCCATGACCCATTAAAAAAGTCCAATGGGGCAAAAAAATGTCAATCCTGGTTTAGCACTTACGTGGGTTAGAAAAAAAGGTGAAGCCCCTACCTTCAGGGTGAAGACATCTCAAACGTTCACCACGGCAGCTCCCTGTTGAGGTCCACCAGCTGCCTTGATGGGGCAGCCTTGATGGAGAAGAACCCATTTATAGCACGTCAAGTGAAAGCAGTAAACAGTTCATACGAACTTGAAACTATAACTACAATAACAACCAAATCAAAACTTCTCACAAATATTTCTAAAATGAGCCAACATATAACACTAATAAGTGGAGAGATCCCCCCTTCCTGCAGAGGGTGTACATATTACCCATTAATCCCTTCCGAGCTGAATCCGCTCATCAAATCCAGTCAAAACAATGTTTTCAAAAGTTGCATGCGTCTTACAACAAGAAAATTAAATCCGTCCCATCCATACTTTGACCTCAGGCAGTCCGGGTGAAACAAAATGTTACCACCCCCACCATCCCCAAACCCACTTTCTCATTCAGCGGGAAGTGAGAGAAATGAAAAGAAGTTGACGAGCTGGCCATTTTCTTCTTGTTCTGGCAGCCCGACCAGGCTGATGTTCTTCTGATGGCCCTGATTTTCGAGGTCGTCGACCTACTCTACTAAGGCCCTTAGCTACCATTCCAGGGCTTCGACACGACCCGCTGTTCCACCTCGACGATGCACGGCCCGAGACGCTGGGTCTCCTGATCCTGCTTCTGCAGCTTGGCTGAGATCAGTTCCAGCCGGGTTCAGGTCTCCTCCATCGCTGAATCAATCTTCTCTCGCAGGCTCTGAACTCTGAGGCCAGGCTCTACTCCACAGATAAGTCTCCTGGAGCGTTCGCAGAGGCCGACGTCACAGCCGCGGGTGTATCCATTGCTGCGGTGCCCTGCTGGTTGTGATCCTCATGATCCTTTTCCCTTAGTTATTTTCCGTTACTCACTTAAAATGGCATAGAGCAATACTGGGGATCAAAAACCTCCGATTTTACCACAATAGGGAGGAAAGAGATGGTGAATGCATAACTTTGTCTGGGTCCTGGTGCAGAACTCAGCAGGGCAGACCTACTGAATCGCCGCCATCTTGGATCTCACCCGAATAATCACTGTTAACAAACTTTTTTTGAAATGGTTTGAAGATGTTTCTTGTAGGGGGAGACAATGGAGAACTATTGGATGTGATATAGTTAGATATTCAGGTGGATGTTTAAGAGTTCAGAAAGTGAATAGTAAATAAAATTGAACCAACGTGGTTCAGGGGCGACTTTAGGAAACGGAAAAGTAAAAGTGAAGTTGGCCTTCAGTTAACGGAAATTGGAATATCGAATTAAAGGCGTTCTGCACAGACTACATGCAGTGTGGATGAGATTATACCTGTGTTCTGTACTGTTTCAAAGAATGAGAGGTGATCTCAGGGAAACTTAGAAAATTCATCCACAGCAGACTGACTAATACAGGGGCATGGAGAAGTGCAGCAGGCAAAGTTAGGGGGAACCCAAGATGTTCTACAAAAACAAGCTGAACAGAATAACCAGGAAAAAATTCGGACCCATATCGAAACCAATGGGGTAATCAGTATGAGAAACCGGGGAACATTGATAGACTGTGACATGAGAGTTTCACATCTGTTTTATTTGAGAAAGGAAGATGCAGGTACAGAATTCAAGAAGATGGACTGGGAAGTTCTCGAGCAGATTTATATAAGATGCAAGTTGGGATTAATGGTTTTGGATGATGTAAAGTCCAGATGAGTTGTATCGCAGGATGCTGTTGGAGACAAGAGAGGAAATATCCTGACCTAAATGTTTTAGTCGAATCTGACCACACAAGGGAGGTGCTAGAGGACGAGAAAACAGCTATGTGGTCCCAAGTCACTGGGAAGGTGGTAGCGATACACCAGTGTCTGGTGGTGTACCACAGCGAGAAGTGTAGTGTATCTAATTATTTGTGGTATTCATAAATGATGTAAATATTAATGTGGAGGGGGTGGTGGGGGGTGGGGGCTGGGCGTAATAAGTAATTTTGTGTTTGACACAAAGATTGGCCAGGTGTTTGGCAGTGAGGAGGAAGGCCTTATGTTACGGGAAGATACAGGTGGAATTGTCAGATCAATGGCAGATGGAATGGAACATTGATAAATAGAATGTGATGCACTTTGGATGAAGGAACTAGACAGGGGAGAATTCAATAAATAGCAGAACACGAGGGAGGTCAGAGGGTGTTTCTCCACACATCCCTGAATGTGACTGGACAGTGTAATAGCCAGTTAAGAAATCACACGGGACAGTAGGCATAGTGTTTATTCATCGAGGCGACATAATATGCGTTAAACATGTCATTGGTTAGGCCATAGATAGAATACTGTGTGCAGTTCTGGCAGCCACATTACAGCAAGTATTTTGGTTTCTCAGTAACATCAGAAGCTATTGGGGTCACCACAGAGTTGGAAGCTTCAGTGGAATTGTTTTCCTTCCTAGATTGGAGAACTGCATCTGACAATCTGTATCTGATCTTTCCTTTTTGCCAAGTACATGTTTATGGGATATTACGTATCAGAACATTTCATTGTTGATAGGCTAAGCCTTCAAATATTTTTGAGGAGCTCTGCGGTCTTCTATAACACGTGACTCCTCCTCGTCTTGTGTAATTCGTTGGATGCACTAAATGAGTTATCTATAAACTTCTCCAATAATTTCATTGAGCTGAATGACTTCCTCATATTCATGTGAAGCCAGCGTGAGGCACTGAATAATTTCTTCCTTTTAACAGTGGAAATGTGCAGTGCCCAGCAGCACTGTTACATGAATGTTACCGATACTTCCAACAGAACAAGCCTGAATGTTGTCCAGATCTTGCTGCACATGGACACAGACTAGTTCAGGAGCTGAAGGGGGACATTTTTCCTGAATATTGTGTGACCTTCAATGAACACCCTCACTTCTAATCTTTATGAAGCAGCTGAAGATGTTTGTGCTGAGGAAGCTACCTTGAGGATCTTTCGCAGACATGTCCAGGACTGCATGGATTTTTGTACCCAAACCACAATCATTGTGCTTTATGCTTTAAATCACTCTAACCAGGGAAGTTTCCAACTCATTCCCATTAAGCGCAATCCTGCTCAGGCTCCTTGAGACCATCCTTAGTTAAATGATGCCTTGATGTCAGGGCCGGTCACTCTTCCCTGAGCCCTTGTGTTCACGTCTTTTGCTCATATCAATAGTTCACAGTGTGGGGGTAAGGAGTGCTTTTTGACCAATCAGAGTTGAGGGCTGTGAAGAATTGGACATGAAAGAGGATATTATACCTTATGATCTTACTGTGGGTGAAGACATGCTTGCGGGGGGAGGGGGCGTGTGGATGAATGACATACCCCTGGTTGTGGGGTTCTCACATTCTATTATTGGAAAGTAGAAGGTGTTATTTTCCTGGAAGCTCTGTTATTGAATCTTGCCAGATTGTCTGGACCATCTCTGGCTGAGGTGAAGGGATTGTATTCACAGTGCAACTGGGTCTGCAACATGACCAACATATGAAACACCTGTTGCAGAGAGGGGAAGCTCTATAAAGAGAGATGAGCGACCTCTTTGATACCCAACCTGGGTTTTCCAATTACATTTTCCAAACTAGCCCAAATTGTGTGTGACAGTTTTGAGGGGCTGAATGGTCTCCTGTGTTTCTGTGCACTAGGGTATCGCAGTAAGTAGCCTCTAACTGTCCCTGTCTATCAGGTTTGAGGGACTGAATGGAACACAGAAACATGGGACTGAGGAGCAGGAGTGGGCCATTAGACACTTTGAGCCTTCTCCACCAGGCACTAAGATTGTGGCTGATCAGGTTATGGTCACAGCCCCACTTCCCTGACTGTATCCCGTTATCCATGACTCACTTCTCTGCCAATTATTTAACTAACTCAGCTTTGAATCAATGTAAACAAACGGGCATCTCAACCTTGTGGGGAAGAGAATTCCCACATGAAATGCCTGTTTAGAATGTCTCCTCATCCCTCTTATAAGAGTCATATAGCATGCACATTTGTCCGTGCTGACTAGACATCCCAATCTGATCCAGTTTGTTTTGCCAGCATTTGGCTCATATTCCTCTATACTTCCTTATTCAGATACCCATCAAGATGCCAGACTCCACCACTTCCTCTGGCAGATGATTCCATATGCACACCTCCCTCTGTATGAAAACTTTGCCTCTAAGTTCCATCTAAAATATTTCCCCTCGCACCCTAAACCTATACTTTCTATTTTTGGAATCCCCTATGCTGGGAAATAGTCCTTGTGTTTTTACAAAATCCATGCCCCTTATGATTTTATAAACCTCTATAAGGTCAGCCCTAAGCCCGTAATTCTGCAGGGAAAACCGCTTTAGCCTATTCAGCCTCTGCTTATAGCTCAAACTCTTCAAACCTGGCAACATCCTTATAAATCTTTTCTGAACCCTTTCAAGTTTCACAGCAACCTTCGTACAGTAGGGAGACCAGAACAGCAAACAGTATTCCAAAATGTGGCCTCACTGACATCCTGTACAGCTGTAACATGACATCCCAACTCCGAAACTCAATGCTCTGACAAATGAAGGCAAACATGCCAAACACCGTGTTCACTATACTATTCACTTTGAAGGAGCGTTGCACTACTTCTCTCCGTCTCGTTGCTCAGCAACATCCTCCAATAAATTTCCATTAAGTAGCCCAATTTTCTTCCCAAAATGCAGCACTTCACATTTATCTGAATCAAACACCATCTGCCAAACGTCAGCCCATGGGCCCATCTGATCGAGGTCTCATTGCACTCTGAGATAATTTTCTTCATTAACCACAACACCGAAAATGTTGGTGCAATCGTCAAACTTGCTACCCTTACATGGTCACATCCACATCATTTATATAAATGATGAAAAGCAGTGGGCTCAGCATTGATCCTTCTGGCACACTACTGTTCACAGGCCTCCAGTCTGAAAAGCAATCCTCTACCAACCTATGCCGACTTCCTTCAATCTAATTTTTGATTCAATTTTCTTGGGTGCGCTGTTTTCCATGTGACCTACCCTTACTAACTTGCCTAATATGCAGAATCTTGTCGAAGAACTTGCTCCAGTCTATATGGAAAGCATCTACAACACTGCCTTCATCAATCTACTTTGTCATCTCTTTAATATATTAAGTCAAATTAGCGTGACACGATTTCTCATGCAAATAACCATGGTGACTATCCCCAATAAAGCCTTGCCTTTGAACATGCATGCAATTGGCACTCCCTCAGAATCCCGTCCAACAACTCACCCACCACTGATGTCAGGCTCACCGGTCCAGAGTTCCCTGGGTTGTTGAGTAATTGTTTTCTTTTCTACTGCCAGTCCTCCATTGGTCACAGCAAATTATCGATGTTACCATTTTGATGATATGGCTTATAATTTAGGTCACACATTGGGTCATGGTCGTCCTAGGAAGAAGTCATGTCGATTTCCTTCTCTGTTAAAATAACAAATTCATGACTAAAACAAAGTTCCTCAAGCAATGATGTAAAGATGAATGACAAACAGTGTAGAAATTGCAAAAGTGTACATTGATATTTCCATTACTAAAAGTAATGAGGAACAAAAACATATGCAGACACACAGAGATACATACACAGGCACACATAGACAAACTCAAAGACACACACAGGCAAACACACACAGGCACACTCAAACACAGACACAGAGGTGCACACGCAGACACACTCAACCTCACAAAAACACAGGAACACAAAAACTTGGACACACAGACACACATGCACCCACAAATACACACACTAACACAGACGAATGCACATACCATAGTGTGTACAAAATTAGAGCAGTAAAAAGGCCATTTGGCCCATCCAGTCAACTGAACAATTGATCATGGATGACATGTTTTTCAAGCCAGTTCTACTACCCTCTCACAACAAGCCTTGAACCCATCTTTAATCATAACTTATCGAGTTATATCCTAGACTCTAAGATGTGTGTGTGTGCGGCACGCGCATGCACGTGTGTATCTCTGTGTGTGTATGTGTGTCTCTTTGTGCGTCCGTGTGTGTGTGTGTGTGTGTGTGTTCATGTGTTGTCTGTGGGTGTGTGTATCTGTGCGTGTGCATGTGTCTGTGTGTCTCTGTGTGCGTGTCTTTGTGTGTGTGTGTGTATCTGTGTATGTGCGTCTGTGCGTGTGTGTGTGTCTCTGTGTGTGTCTTCGAGGAGAAAGTGAGGACTGCAGATGCTGGAGATCAGAGCTGAAAATGTGTTGCTGGAAAAGCGCAGCAGGTCAGGCAGCATCCAAGGTACAGGAGAATTCACGTTTCGGGCATAAGCCCTTCTTCAGGAATAAGTGTCTGTGTGTGTATGTCTGGGTGCGTGTGTATGTGTATGTGTGTCGTGTACGTGTCTGTGTATGTGTGTGTGTGTGTCCTAATAGCAGGAGACAGCATTATCGAGGACGGTTGTTTTTTGGCCTCTGCACTAGGCCAGACCACTCAAAATATTCTTGAGCAGGCAGCGCAGACTATAACTTTGTCATTTGTTTCAGTAAGTGCTCAGTGAAAATTATCAGGTTTTAACATAGACAAAAAATATTCACAAAACTACACAATGAAACACAAAGAACAGAATAAAGAACCCCTACAGAACTCAATCTATTCAAACTAGACTTAATTAGCTGTTCTGGAAGTACACAACCATCCCAATAAGCAAACGCCGCTGAAAAACAGTACAAATGGAACAAATGATTGCACGTTAAAGTTAGGGGGGGGGGGGGGGTGGAGAGAGAGAGAGAGAGAGAGAGAGCCTGTCCACAGAGCTAAACTGCAAACTGGTTCTGGACTGAACTGCTCACCTCGAGAGCTGACCGCTCCCCTTTCATTATACCTTTAATCACAAAACCGTTCAATCTCTGTACCAAACCAATCACCTTGGAGCCGAGAACTATTTACGACGCCTCTGAAAAAATATTTAAGGACACAGTATCTTTGAGAAAAGGAAGCTTTTAGACAAAAGGGACCAGCTTTGTGACACTGTGCACGGTGGTGTTCCACAGGGACTTCTGCTCAATCCATTTTTGTTTTGACATTTAGACAAATGATTCAGATGAGAATTATAGAAGGCGTTGTTAGAAAGATTGTGGATGAAACCAAGTTTGGCTATATAGTGGACAGTGAAGATTACATAGGGACCATGATCAAATGGCTTGATGAATCTGAAGAGTTGTACAGCACCGAAGCAAACACCTTTGACCAACTCGTCCATGCCAACCTGATTTCTGAAAGTAATCGTGCCCTACTTGGGGTGGTGCAGTGGCTCAGTGCTTAGCACTACTGTCTCACAGTACCAGGGACCTGAGTTTGATTGCTGGCACAGCTGACTGACTGTGTGGAGTTTGCACATTCTCGCTGTGTCTGCGTGGGTTTCTTCCCACAGTCCAAAGTTGCGCAGCTTATGTCAATTGGCCATGCTAAGTTGCACATAATGTCAGGTGCATGAGTCGGGGTGAATGTGGTGAGATGGTTCTGGGTGGGTAACTCTTCAGAGAGTTGGTGTGGACTTGTGCTACACTGTAGGGAATCTAATCTATTTGCCAGCAATTGGAAAATATCATTCTAAATCCTTCCTATCAATATATCCATCTGGGTGCCTTTTAAATGTTGTAATTATACCTACCTCCATTACTTCTTCTGGCAGTTCATGATGTACACGCTCCACATTCTGAGTGATAATGTTGCCCCGACGTCACTTTAAAATCTTTCCCCTCTCACATTAAATCTATGCCTTCTAAATGTGGACTTCCAAGCATGGGGAAAAGATCTTGACTATTCACCCCCTATGCATGCACTTCATGAATTTATAAACCTCTAGAAGGTGCAAATATGTCTCCCACCCAAGGTCTGTGCTTTCAGGCATCCGGGGCTTAAATTCTGAAATTCAATACTGACACCTCTTCCATCTCGATCAAACCACAATTTTAAAATCATTTTAGACAATGTGTTCAGACATATTATTAAACACCTCTAGTTGGATGAGTTGGCCTCCAGTTGGCCCTATAGGGGCCAGAGGTAGGGACACTACCACCACTCCACAATAGCCCCAAAGGTTGCAGCATTATTCTCCTGTGTGTTCGTTCATCAGCCTATTCTGACATGCTGCACCTGAATCCAGACAATCTGGTCTCGAGCTAGGGACACTTCCAGGGAAGTTCAGGAATTGGAATAGAATCCAGAGCTCTGCCTCAGAGGCAGGGATACTACCGGCTGCACAAAATCTAAACCATGCCCAAATTTCTAACTTTAAATGCCAGCTTCCAGATCGGTATGGATTCTTTGAAATCTGGTTCACTCTACTGAATTACCCAGTTAAAATAATAACGTTCTTAAAAAATGCAAGGTACTTGCCTCGACTGTAGGATGTCGAGTTTATATGCTCTGCCTTCGAGATAAACTATGAACATCTTTAAATACTTGTCTATTATTTCCAGATTAAATGGCTATTATCTGTAGGCTGCAATATGATGGAATGACATCCTCCAGACACACACTGCACTATGAAGGATCTCGAATAAATATCAACACGGAACACCAGAGACAAAAACAGAGCTTACTTTCTGGCCTGAAACACGGATCACTGTTTCCCATCTCTAACGTGTGACTGCCCTCTTCCTAAAACCAGTAAATGATACAAGGTAACTGATTATTTTCCAGCCTTTCTTCCCCAGTATTCTCACTCACTGGGCTAAATTGCAGATGGAGTTTAATGTTGATAAATACAAGGTATTGTACTTTGGTAAAACAAACAAAAAAAAACACATATACAATTAAATGTTGAGCCATTGGTAGTGTTGTAGAACAGATCAACCTGGGGTTTCAGGCATAATTGTTTGAAGTTTGCTTCATATGTAGACAGGATGGTTATGAAGGTGTTTCACTTGATGTTCTTCATTGTATAGACATAATCATAGAGATGTACTGAACGGAAACGGACCCTCTGGTACAATCACCTTGGAGCCGAGAACTATTTCATGTCGACCAGATACCCTAACCTCATCTTGTCAATTTTGCCAACACCTGCCCATATCCATCTGAACCCTTCCTATTTATATACTCATCCAGATGCTTCTTTTTAAATACTTTACCTTAACCAGCCTCTGGCAACTAATTCCATACGCATACAACCCTCTAAGCATAAAGATTGCCACTGTGGTTCCTTTTAAATCTTTCCCCTCTCATCTTAAACCTATGCCCTCTAATTGTGGACTCGCTTACCCCGGGGAAAAAAAAAACATTGTCTATTTACCCAATGCATGCCTCTCATGATTTTATAAACCTCTATAATTCACCTTTCAGCCCCTAATGATTCAGAAAAAACAGCCTCAGACTATTCCGGCTCTCCCAACAGCTCAAATCCTCCAGCCCTGTCAACATCTTTGTCATTTTTTTCTGAAACTTTCCAAGTTTCACAACATCTTTCCGATAGGAATGAGACTAGAATTGTACGCAATATTGCAAAAGTGGCCTCACCAATGTCCTGCACAGCTGCAACATGGCCTCCCGACTCTTTCACTCAGTGGTTTGAACAATAAAGGAATGCATATTAAACACCTACTTCACTATCCTATCTACCTGCAACTCTACATTCAAGGAAATATGACCCTGTACTCCAAGGTCTCTGTTCAGCAACGCTGTCCAGGACTTTATCATATATAAGTCATGCTCTGATTTGCTTTTTCAAGATTTAGCACCTCGCATTAATCTAAATATACCTCCATCTGCCACTCCTCAGTCCATTGGCCCATCTGAACAAGATTCCATTTTACTCTGTGGTAACGTTCTTAACTGTTCACTACACCTCCAATTTTGATGCCATCTGCAAATTTACTAGCTATATCTCCTATGTTCTCATCCGAATCATTTATATAAATGACGAATAGCAGTGGACTGTCCTTTGAGTACAGGTGTTGGGACGGTATTTTCAGGTTGCACAGGACATCCATGAGGCATGTCCTATAGGACTTTATGCAGTTCTGGTCGCCCTGTTATATCGAGAATATTATCAAGTTCGGGAGAGTTCAGAAGAAATTTATCAGGATATTGCTGGGAATGGAGTGTTTGCATATAAGGACAGGCTCAACAGACTCGGACAGTTTCTACTGGAGTGTAGGAGGCTGAGAATTAACCTTTTAGAGGTTTGTAATATCATAAGAGGTATCGGTAATGTTGAATGGTAGGTGTCTTTTCCCTCGAGTAGGGGATGGTTTTAAGATAAGAGGAGAAAGTGTGTTAAAAGACATGGCGTCATAGAGCTGTATAGCATGGAAACAGACCCTTTGGTCCAACGTGTCCATGGCAACCAGATAGACAAAATTATTCTGCTCCCATTTGCCGGCATTTGGTCAATTTCCATCTAAACCCTTCCCATTCATCTGTCCATCCAGATGCCTGTTAAATGTTGTAATTGTGCCAGCTTCAATACCTTCCTCTGGAGGCTCATTACACATGGACCATCCTCTACGTGAAGATATTGCCCATTAGAGCCCTTTTTTGTCTTTCCCATCCAACCTTAAAGCTTTGCCATCTAGTTTTTGACTGCACTACCTAGGGAAAAGACTTTGGCTATTCAATCTATCCGTTGTACCCATGATTTTACTAACCTCTAACATCAACCCTCCTCCTCTGATTCTCCAGGGAAAACAGGCTCAGCCTCTCCCTGTAACTCAAACCCTCCAATCATGGCAGTGTAAACCCTTCTTGAACTTTTTCGAGTTTGACAACATGCTTCCTACAGAGCAGGGAGACCAGAATTGCATACAGTAATCCAAAAGTGGCTGAACCAAGGTATTGTACAGTCGCAGTCCAGTCTCCTAAAGCATATGCACAATGCACTTGACCAATAACATATCAAATACTTTCTTCACTGCCCTATCTACCTGCTAATCCACTTTCAAGGAAGAATAAATCTGTACTCTGAGATCATTTTGTTCAGCAACACTCCCCCGGATTTTACCAGTAAGTGTATAAGTCCTGCCCTGATATGCCTTTCCAATATGCAGCATCTCACATTTATCTAAATTAAACTCTGTCTGCCACTCCTCGGCCCATTGGCCCATCTGATTAAGATCCCGTCGTAATCTGAAGTAACCTTCTTTGCTGGCCACTACACCTCCAATTTTGATGTCATCTGCAAACGTACTAACTGTCCTATGTTCATATCGAAATCATTTATATAAGTGACGAAAGGTTGCGGACCCAGCACCAATCCCCGTGGCACTCCACTGGTCACAGGCCTCCAGTCTGCAAAACAATCCTCCATCACAACCCTCTGTCCTCTACTCTTGAGCCAGTTCTGTATCCAACTGGGTAATTCTCCCTGTATTCCATGTGATCTAATCTTGTTAACCAGTCTCCATGGGGAGTTAGGTCAAATGCCTAACAGAAGTCCATATAGATCACTTCCAGCGTCTGCCGTCATCAATCCTGTCCGTTACTTCTCAACAAAAGCAAAATCAAATTAGTGAGACATGATTATCCATGCACACCCCCATTTCACGATGCATATAAAGGGCTTTTGTACAGATTTTCGATTTTCCTGTTCGTCAGATGCAGCCTGACCTGCTGTGCTTTTCCAGTAACATTCTCATGTAGACTCTGATCTCCTGCATCTGCAGTCCTCACTTTTGCCTATCCCTAATCAGTCCTTGCCTTTCCAAATGCATTTAAATCCTGTCGCTCATGATTCCCTCCAACACCGTGCCCACCACTGATTTCAGGCTCCGCAATCTATAGTTCTTGGCTTTTTCTTTCCATTTTGTTTAATAGCAAAACTTTAGTCAAACTCATGACTTCCAGCATCTCACCTGTGGCTATTGATGATAACAACATCTCAGCAAGGGGCCCAGCAATCACTTCCTTAAATTCCTACAAATTTATTGAATCCACCTGATCAGGACCTGTGAGGTGCTTCATTTTTTACACAGCATGTGGTTCGTGAAGGGAATGTCCTTTCTGAGGAAGTGATGGATTGTGGGTGAAGTTATAACACTTAAAACACATTTGGTTATGTACAAGAATAAGAGAACATTTGGACAAATCTGGGCCAAGCGCAGGCAGGTGGGACTGGTTTAGCTTGGGATTATGGTCAGCATGGACTGTATGGGCCGAGATGCCTGTTTGCAAGTACCGTGGATAACTCGATGAGTCTATGTGTGTTTGCATGTCCAAGTATGTGTCTGCATATTTCTGTTCGTGTTTGTCTATTCCTGTGTGTCTATATATGTCTCTGTTAACCTCTGTTTGCATGTCTATCTCTCTGAGCTTATTACATGTGTTCCTGCATTAGTGTGTGGATCTCTGTCTCTGCATCTCTGTGCAATGGGAACTCTTCTTTTTTTGTTGTGAATCACTGAAACTGGGTCAAAACCACTCTGCCTTCCTCTCCCTTTCCCTCCTTTCTTTAAAATGATACAAGCCCACACTCTTCTGGTCTGGTTTAGGTCTTTTCAATCCTTTCTCACATGTAAGGTTACTCGTAAGAGTAAAACATTAAGAATTCCAAGTTAAAGAAAGTGCATTAAAATTAATCTCATCGCCTTGGAAAGTGGCTCACTCGGAATTGCTTGGATATAATTGCAATGGAAATATGCTTTAATGTGTATACTGTGTGTTGGAAATACTACCCAGTGAAAAACCATTTCCACATTGCAGAAACAGCGCAGATATTTCTCCACATGAACATGTTCCACTCTGAGTGCCGAAGTACAATGACAATCCTCTCCAAACCAACCTAGTCCGTGCATGTGCGTGTTTGTATGTTCACCCGCGCGTGTATACGTGTGTAAGTGTGTGTGTATGTTTGGTGCAATCAAAATTCAGGTTGGATTGCGCTGTGAACTGCTGCCCTCCGTCTCTCCCTCCCAGACTGAATCCCTGATCGTTTACACACTTCAGCATCACGATTACATTGGGGTGTGGGGTGGCGGATCGGGGTGGGGGTGCAACAGAGATTGACAACAACAGAAATCTCCGCAGCTCTGGAATCATCTTTGGACAAAAATGAAAGTTGACATTTTACATTTAGTGATCCTTACTCAGTAACCATATTGGGGGATATTACATCACTTTAAACACCACAGAAAGTGCCAGACCCGCCCCACACAGACACACACACGAATACAGACGCATCGAGGCATTCACTATACATTGACAGTAATACAGACATGGAGAGTGTTGTCAATATTTCACTCCCTCTGTCTGGTGTGTGTCAGTATTTTTGGGTGGAAACTGACTGTCGGACAATTTCAATATTTGCAGATACCAAACCTGAAAGAATTGTGAAGTTTGTTGTGGACGGTGTGGAACTCCAACAGGAAAGTTATAAATTAGTGTAGTGTTCAGGTGTATGGCAGATGAGGATCAATACAGCGCAGTGAGGTGGTGCTCTTTAGTAGGAAGGACATTGAAAGACAATATAAAATAGGTTGTACCGTTATAAAGGAGGTGCAGGGACAGAGGGGCCAGGGTGTATATGAGAACAGTTTATTGGAGATGTCAGGACAAGTGGGGAGAGCAGTAACTATCACAGATCAGTTTCAGTATCTGAGCGGTTTACAGGAGGAGGTGTAGGAGGGAGCCTCCGTGCTCCCTTCCTGGGAGGTGGTGGTGACGATGTGTTGTAAGCCCACCCTCCTGCCCACCGAGACCGTGGGGATTCCATTTGTACCAGCTCGACACAAAAGGGAGATGGCATCAGGGCCACGGCCTCTAAGTTGTGCCAAGGGAAACAGAACTGCCAGTGGGTTTAAAGTGAGAATTGCCCTTCACTAAACATTACTCCTTACTCGGTCGGTGGGACGTGGATGTTTCAGAATCTCCACACAAGGCGTTCCCATCCTCTCCGGCGCATACCAGGGTCCTCCCCACATGGAGGGGGGGAAGGGGTGAGGGAACGGATATCGGGCACTCCACCACCCGGATAGGCCCTTCCTGTCCTATTCCAGGCTGTTTTCCTGGAATGGGAGAAGGGGAGGGAGGGAGGGAGGGTGGGAGTCGGTACCCCTGTTGTTAATGCTGGTGTAGGTGGGGGGAGATATGGTGAGTTGTCTGGGGGGAGTCAGTCCACAGTATTGTATCCATGCAATGTTGTCGGTGTGTGTGGGGGGGTGTGGGGAATAATGGAGAGAGAGAGAGAGAGAGAGAGAGAGAGAGAGAGAAGAAGCTGCAAGCAGCAGTGAGAGCCGTGGAGCGTTAACGTTATTCTGGATCGCTGCTAAAGCAGATATACAGTTAGTGTGAAGGAGCAGAGAGAATATAGTGACCCTTACTCTGGCAGAGCGGGGACGGTTATAGATGCTTGTCCTGTATTGCTAGACGTTTCTTCAGACCGCAGATACTGCACTGAACTAGGTGGGGAGCTCAGACCATGCTCTGTGGGTCTGATAGTGTGACCCTTGCTGGGAAGAGAATGGTCCCCCTCTGTACTACCCCATCCACCAGGACCTCCATGCCCCAGTCGACAAACTGTGGTGGTAATTGCCCCTTATCTGCCATGCTCCGGGTAAACTGTTAAAACCAGCTCCGACATCAAAAAAGCTCAACTGTGTGCCCACTGGCCTTTTAAAGATGGCACCAGTGCCAGGGATCACAGAATACCCAGGGGCATCAGTGCGATGGTGAGTAGCTCCAGCCATGATGGGTGGGAGAATAGGGCTGGCATTGAATGAGAGGGTCACCATGGGGTGGGGAAGGTAGTTAATGAGTTCGATAAGGTAGCACCAGGAAATTAGCTCGACCTTGTGCAGACAATCCCTCTGTCACACTCAATGAAAATAGTACTGAGATAAATTATTGTTTGATCCAGCCCAGTGAGACGAAGACACTGTTGAGCACAATCCCAGTTATAATGCTGCAGCTGCTTGATCAATGCTCTCCATCACAGAGAAGGAGCTCAACGTCACCTTCCCCTTGGGAAATATGGCAGGGCAGGAGACTGAGGTATCAGTGGGGAAGCACCTTGAGACACATAATCATAATTCTATTAGTTTTAAATTAGAGATGGAAAAGGATAAACTAGGTCTAAAAGGTAATGCTCTAACTTGAAGAAAGGCCAATTTTGATGATATTGGCAAGAACTTCCAAACTGGATTGGAACAGATATTCGCAGTTAAGGGGCCAGCTGAGAAGAGGGAAGCCTTCAAAAAGGAGATGTCAAAATCACAGAGACAGTCTGTCCCTGTTAGGGTGAAGGGTAAGGCTGATAGGTTGAAGGACTGCTGGAGGATGGGAGAAATTGACTGTCTGGTCATGGATAAGAGGGAAGCAATGTCAGCGAGGGAGAGCAGGAGTCAAGGTTTTTTTCAGTACTCATTCACGGCTTGAGGTTATCACTGGTTGGACCTGCATTCATTACCCATTACTAATTGCCCAGAGGGCAGTTACGAGTCACATTTCAACTCTCCCTCCCACTCTGTCGAGGACATGGAGGTCCTGGGCCTCCTTCACCGCCGCTCCCTCACCACCAGACGCCTGGAGGAAGAAAGCCTCATCTTCCACCTCGGAACACTTCAACCCCAGGACATCAATGTGGACTTCAACAGTTTCCTCATTTCCCCTTCCCCCACCTCACCCCAGTTCCAAACTTCCAGCTCAGCACTGTCACCGTGACTTGTCCTGAGTTATCCTACCTGCCTATCTTCTTTTCCACCTATCCACTCCACCCTCTCCTCCTTGACCTATCACCTTCATCCCCTCCCCCACTCACCTATTGTACTCTATGCTACTTTCTCCCCACCCCCACCCTCCTCTAGCTTATCTCTCCACGCTTCAGGCTCTCTGCCTTTATTCCTGATGAAGGGCGTTTACCCGAAACGTCGATTTTGCTGCTCCTCGGATGCTGCCTGAACTGCTATGCTCTTCCAGCACCACTAATCCAGTTACGAGTCAGACACATTGTTGTCGGTCTGGAGTCACATGTAACTCAGGCAGTTTGCTTCCTTCAAGGCCATCAGCGAACCTGATGGGTTTTTCCAAAAATCGAAAATGGATTCATCATCGTCATTTGGCTCTTAATTCCAGATTTGAAGTGACTGTCGAGAAGGGTCTAAAGCCAGTAGGAGTATACATAAGAAGGAAATCCAGAGGCCATAAAGGGTACATGAAATAGTTCTGGCAAGTAGGGTTAAGGATAATCCAAAGGGACTCTACACATACATTAAGGAAAAAAGAATAGTTCAGGAGAGATTTGGGCTACTTAAAGATCAGCAAGGTTGCCGATGTGCAAAACCGCAGGAGATGGAGACGATACTGAACAAGCATCATGCGTCAGTATTGACTGTGCAGAAGGATATGGAAGCTAAAGAACTTTGGAAATAAACCGTGACATGTTGAAAAGTGCCTGTATTACAGAGAAGGAGATGCTGGAGTTCGTAAACCTGTTAAGGTGGGAAAATATTCAGCACCTGATCAGATGTACCCGAGAACTCAGTGGGAAGTGAGTGAAGTGATTGCTGGGCCCCTTGCTGCGATATTTATATCATTAATTGTCACAGATGAGGTACCGTAAGGTAGAAGGTTTGCGAACTTGGTGCGATTAATGACAACACTTAAGAAGGATCATAAGGAAAAGCTAGTGAACCAGACTTCCGTGGAGCAAGCTGTTGTTAAGGATTATGAGGCACAAGGTTTGCATGGATTTTGAAAAGCAAGGGCTGATAAGTGATAGGTAACATGGCTCGAAGCATGGAAAGTTGTATCTCACTAAATTGACTGAGTATGTTTGAAGAAGTGACTAAGACGATTCATTGAGGCAGAGGTGTATATTGTTGATATGGAATTCAGTAAGGCATTTGACAACTTCCTGCATGGTAGATTGGTTAACAAGTTTAGTTCATATGGAATACAGGGAGAACGAGCTATAGGTATACAGAATTAGCCCGAAGGCAGGAGACAGAGGGTGGTGGTGAAGGATTGTTTTTCGAACAGGAGGGTTGTTACCATTGGTGTGCTACAAGGGTAAGTGCTGGCTCCACTGCTTTTCACTATTCACATAAATCATTTGGATGTGATCATTGTAGGAATAGTTGCTAAGTTTGCAGATGAAACCCAAAATGATGGTGCAGTGGACAGCAAAGAAAGTTTACCTCAGAGTACAATGGAATCTTGATCAGATGGGCACATGGGCTGACAATGGGAAGGTGGTTTTTAATCTAGATAAATGGGAGATGCAAATTTTGGAAATGCAAATCAGGGCAGGACATGTACACTTCATGCTAACGTCATGGGGAGTGTTGCTGAACAAAGAGACCTTGGAATGCAGGTTCATAGTTTCTTGAAAGTAGAGTCGCAGTTAGGTAGGATAGTGAAGAAGTCATTTGGTATGCTTGCCTTTATTGGCCAGTGCTTTGACTATATGAATTGGGTGGTCATCTTGCTGCTGTACAGCGCATTACTTTGGCCAGTTTTGGAGTACTGCATTCAATTCTGGTCTCCTTCTTTTTGGAAATATATTGTGAAACTTGAAGGGAGTCAGTAAAGATTTACAAAGATGTTGCCAGGATTGGAGCTATAGGGAGATTGCGAGTAAATTGGGTTCTCACAAACTTTGATGATTTGGTTATTTTATTCCTGTAGCGTGAGGAGCATGTATAGTGTCCAAAGCCAAGTTCTTTTTCCCCAAAACGAGAGGGCATGGATTTCTGATGAGAGGGAAAAGATTTTAAAATGAACTAAGGAGGAACTTTTTCCCACAGAGGGTGGTGCATGTGTGGAATGAGCTGCCAGAGGAGGTGGTGGAGGATTTTTACAATTATAACATCTGTTTGATATTTGGATGGGTACATGAAGAAGAAGGGTTTACATCGACATTGGCCAAACGTGATTAGTTTAATTTGGGGTCTCCCATCAGCATGGTCGAGTTAGTCTGAAGCATCTTATTCTCTGCTGTGCATCTCCGAGACTCTGACTCTATCTGACCTTGCACTGATATCGTATTAATTCATCATTCCCGGACATGCTAACCTATGTTGCTAGATATGATCGAAATGTCTTCATTACAGCATTCTGAAACCTGTAAACATATCCTTCCAAAACACTGGCTCAGAGTCTCTCTCCCTCTGTCTATTTCCCAAATCCCTCCCATTTGTTGGTGTTTAAACTGCTTCCCCACCATCTAGTTTTAATTGTCCAGTTTCAATGTGAATCACTGTCCTATATCTTTTCCTGCCCTTGAATGTTGCTCACTCAA
This sequence comes from Chiloscyllium punctatum, assembly GCF_047496795.1. Lineage (NCBI taxonomy): Eukaryota > Metazoa > Chordata > Chondrichthyes > Orectolobiformes > Hemiscylliidae > Chiloscyllium > Chiloscyllium punctatum. The sequence continues at coordinate 65,328,608 of NC_092781.1, forward strand.
GAGCATCAGCTTCCAACACTAAGAAGCTTGGAAACAGTGTTCAAAAAAGCATTGCTTGCGTTTTCTTTGACTTCGCAGTGTCCTGCCCTGTGCTTCATGTTGGATAATTAACAGTTTTGAGACAAACCTTTGTAACTTGCTCTGTGCGTATTCATTGAACGCCTGTGTTAATTACTCGCTGCTCCTCATATGCTCAGTAACATCAGGAATCCTCACAACTGTTAGTGATTCAGACCAGGCTTCTCATTTGCCTTTGACTGAAATTTGACTTAACTCTAGTTTTTGTACGTTCGGGGATTGTTTTCTGGAGGCTGTGTTTTAAGCTGCTGTGGAAATTCAGGAAGACCAGAGGCTTTGGATGAAACATGGTGACTGTAGTTACAGTATCTGGATCTGCAACATGACCAACAAATGGAGCAGAGGCTGCAGAGAGGGGAATCTCTGTAAAATGGGATGAGGGAATCACAATCAGATCAGCCATGGTTTTGAAAAATGTTGGAGCAAGATTGAATGGTTCGCTCATGCAACTTATTCAGATATTCCTGTTAGCAACAAGCCAATTTCCCTTTTCTCCCAGTGTCCAAGACTGGTGGGTAGTGAGTCACCTCCTCCTGTTCCTGGGGAATTGAAATCTGGGGCCTCACTAGCCTCCAGGTTTCCCTGTATCCCAGTCTCGAACAATTGAGTGACTGCCTCCTGTTCCTATGTTCCGGAATCGAGCAGTTGAGTGTCTACCTCCTGTCCCTGTGTCCCAGTCTCGAACAGTTGAAAGACTGTCTCATGTCTCTGTGTCCCAGTCTCGAACAGTTGAAAGACTGCCTCCTGTTCTTGTGTCTCAGTCTCGAGCAGTTGTGTAACTACCTCCTGTATCTCCCTGTTCCTGAGCAGCAGTTTCATTGCTCTGAATGATGTCACAAGGTTATTAAAGGACTTGATAACAGGGAATTTCAAATTTGGAGCAGCATTACACAAAGATATCTGGAAACGTCTCCTCCAAACATTTTATGCAGCTGTTGTTTTATTCCTGTCTCCTTTTATAAACAGGGTGAATCGTATACAACAGTGCAGTATTCCCACAATACTCCCACATACAGTGAAGACAGATTATAAAGATTGAAAGATTTATGGTCTATCCCTCAGCAACCCTCATCCATTCCATCCAAACCAAGTAAATGTTCCCTTTTATTGTGTTATGTAAAATGATGTAAGGAACTGGTTAACTGAAACTGTTTATTTGGTGACTGTGACTAATGTCAGTCTCCGTGGATTCTAATTATTCCAGTGGAGAGTTTCCATCTTTCCATGATAAAAGGGCTCCATTCAATATGTTATCCCATGGTATGGGCGGGAGTATCACCGAAAGCACTAACAGGGATCGACTTCTCCAGAGAGAGGGAGAGATCAGAAACTGAGAATATTAGACTGGAAAGTTCCAACAGTGGATCAGAATCTGAGAACAATAGAGTGGAATGTTCCAACAATGGACAGGAGGTTATCCTATTATGTTTGGATTCTTTCCACATATTGGTGGCCATTAGCATCGCAGATCAGATATGCACTTTACATTATTCAATGTTTTTATTATCCTATACTGTCTATTGTTGGTGTCCCTGGGAAGGTTTCACTGTCGATTTATTATTTGCACTAACCATGTGCGAATGTATTAGTGTTCTTTTCATTTACTCTACTCTGTAAGTATTCACGCTCCAAACCACAACCAACAACAGTGAACTTGTTCATTCTTTCTCTCCTTCTTTAGTTCTGGTACTGGACCTTCTTGGTTGACCTACTCACTTACTGGTATGAACCAGGATTCATTGCATCACTGCCCTTGCTATTTAAATATTATTGAAAGCCTCGAGGTCACTGTCTTCTGTTCTGGATGCAAACTCCATTTCCTTCCACTGACTCCATCTCATCCCTGGCCAATAACTGAGGCTGAAACAGATGAGTCACAACTACGGTGATCCCTTTGGCCCCAAGGTGATTACTGACACCATATCCTGACCATTCCTAATTTTAACTAGTGACAACTGCAGATTATACTTCACTGGATCATCCCATCTGCTGTTTGAACCTTCAGCTATGAAACACAGTCTTAATAAAGCCAATGATCTGCTGCTGCTTAACCAAATCTGAGTCGGTATTCCATGGCTTGTATCTAAACGCAGACCAAAATCCCATCATTCCTGTATGGATTGCTTTATATTGTTGTTGGTTCTGGCAATGCCTTTACTTTAATATTCACAAGCACGTCGTCACCTCTGTCTATGACACGGTCCTCAGTCTCCCTCTGTTAATGACACAAAGCCCTGTCAGTTGTTCACATTTAAGCTGATTTTCTCTATGTCTATTCTCTCTCAAATAGTAATTTACAAGTCTACTGCCACCAACAAACAAACACACACACACACACACACACACACACACACACACACACACACACACACACACACACACACACACACAATCTCTTGCCTTATATTTCGGCAGTGGAGATACAGAGCCATGCATTTGTGGGAGCCCATTTACTGTCACTCACTGCATGGGTTACACATCTTCCCGTACAAGACATTTCTGTTGTGCAAGTATAGTAGCAATATACTGGCAAAGGTTTGCAATGATCCCCATGCTGGGCAGGTAGAACAGTTTATAGAGTAGTCCACGAGCATGGTGTGCATAGCTCTCCATTCTGGCTGGTCCCTTGTCCCAGTTTATGGTGTCTAGGATGGTACTGTAAGGCAGATTCACAATTTGATGTAACTAACCATTTCAACTGATCTGGCAATAATTTTATTGAATGCTCTCATTCTTGTGATTGGACCCACCATTGTCTCACTTCTCCAGTTACTCCCACTCCCCCGTCTCCTTATCCATATTTTCACAACATATTATCAGTTAATTAATTGTTTGTTTTTCAGTACCTTTCCCTGGTGTTTTTTTTTTTGGCTCCCGAGTGTATCGAGTGCTGGAATTGTGAAGCTCAGAAACAATGAAACAGCATGTGGCGGGCTGTTTCTCCAAGTTGGAAAGGGGGTCTGAGCAGTATTGAGACACGTCTTTGAAACTTGGTCTGTGCCTGACCACTGAAAGCCTGTGTTTGTCCCTCTTACATGATTGTGCGGTTCATCACATGAGGAAACCCCTCGAGTAATATTCTCAAGTAACAGGTCTCTTACTTGCAGCTGAGGGGCTTCTGACTGACTCCTGTTATGGAAAGGTTAGTGAAGGGGCTGGGGATGGTTTTCTGGAGGTTGTATTGTGAGCTGCCTCAGATATTCAGGGAGACCTGAGGATTTGGTGATCCACCTCTGGATGGAGCATGGGGAGTGTAGTTACAGCATCTGGATCTGTAACATGAACATCAAATGGAGCAGAGACTTCAGAGACGGGAAGCTCTGAAACCACATCATGTGTGGGGGGAAAGGGATCTGTTAAATCTGCATGTGTTTTAACGAGGAGACACACATCCTTTCCCTCTCCCCTTTAAATACACCCATGCAAATTCGCCATCTCCTCCCCACACACAAACACACTTCCCCTCTCTCACATGCACACACACACACACTCCCCTCTCTCACACGCACGCACACCCTCTCTCTCCCTCCCAAAGACTCACATACTCCCCTCACTCTCTCACAAACACACACACTCTCTCTCCATCCCACAGACACTCCACCTTGTTTTCAAACACACACATGCACGTGCATGCAAACACAAAGACACATCGAAACACACACACACACACACACACACGGACACACACACACGCATTTAATCTGTAAGATGAATTTTCATTTGCTGGCTTTTATTTCCAGATGCATTATATTTTCTCAAAAATATACAATTTGTAGACAGTCAGTCAATGTGATATTTTATGAATTCCTAAATTGGAAATAAACCTAGTCTGATTCCAGGTGAAGACACATACAGAACCCAAACAAGACTACATGCCTAAAATACGCTGTCTTACTGGAAGGGTCACCTCCTTTACATTGATAATACCTGAAGGTATCTCCAGGCAGGAGTTGAAAGGAACTCTGGAATTTGCATATTCATCAATCAAAACCTGTATCTCCATTCTACCCGAATTAAGATTTAGCAGCCATCTGAGATGTGTTCAATTCATGTGCATGTGTTGTATAAGCCTTTCATCTTTTCCGAATATATTTTGTGCCTAAGATCTTCTCTCTCTAACACCTGACAAAGGAGCAGGACAATGAAAGCTTGTGTTTTCAAATAAACCCGTCAGACTATAACCTGGTGCCATGCGATTATTGACCTTACTCAACCCAGTCCAAAGCTAGCAGCTCCATATCATGGTTTTTATTGGTTAGCCATTTTTTCTCCAAGCAAATAAATTGTCCCAACACCATGTGCTCTTGTCTTGCAAATTAAGCTTTCGTCAAGCATGTTCTGCATTGCTTTCTTGAAGTCCAGATATAATACATCTTTCAGATCCGCATAATTCAACGTTTTTGTCATACATCTTAATACGAAAAGGTTAGGAAAATCATTCAAAGATGATTTATTCTTAATAAAGCCATGTCGACTTTGATGGATTGTGGTTTGACTTTCAAAGTCTCCTGTTGTTGATTCCTTAATAACAGATTCGAACAATTTGTCTTCAGTCCCAATCATTTGCTCATACCTTTCCATTCCCGAGTGAAGTTGGTTATTCTAAGTTCTTCCTTTTCCATAACCTTGACAGTCCGTTTCAATTCCTGTGAAATAGGCATGAGGCTGTGAAAGATCGGCTCCAATTGCTGTGTGAGGGGCATGGGTGGCTGATTGGACTCATTCTGTTCCTGCTTTACACACAAGATGGGCTGAATGTCCTCCTGGTGTTCCTACACTATACCTTCGATGTCTTGCATGTCCTGCGCCTGTTCCTGACCAAGCAGCTTCAGATATCATTGTCCTCATCCTGATGCACAATGACAAGTTTGGAGACTTATGGAATCTCCCTGCTGTTATGCCACATTTTGAGTGTTGAATTGAGCAGGCAGGTTGCGTTGTCCACGGTAGGTAGCTCAGTGGTTAGCACTGCTGCCTCCCAGCACCAGAGATCTGGTTCAGTTTCAGTTTCGGTTCACTGTTTGTGTGGATTATGCACATTCCCCCAAGCCTGCAAGGTGTACCTGTCGGGTACTGCAGTTTCCTCCCAAAGTCCCAAGATGTGCCAGTTAGGTGCATTAGACATGGAAAATGTGAGGTTGCAGAGATTGGGTTGGGAAGGGGGTTAGGGAATGCGGTTTGTATGGTATGGCCTTCAGAGGATCAGCGTGGAATCGATGGGTCAAATGGTCTGCTTCCACACCATAGGGATTCTATGATTAACACCTTTATTGCAGAAATCAGTTGACGGAATCATATCTGAGTTAATACCAATAGCCTTTCTTAGTGAGGAGATTAAATCTGTGCACATTACTCCAGAAGTGATCTCACTAAGTCCCTGTACAGCAGCAGCCACACTTTACCAGCCTGCTGTAAGGTTCCTACTCAGGTTAGAGCAGGCTCAGCTGTCACGGGAATACGCAATTTTGTTGAAAATGAATGGTGTGCTGACCTTCATTTCAGGATATTTTGAGTACAGGAGTAAGGGTGTCTTACTGCAGCTGTACAGGCCCTTGGTGAGACATCATCTCAAACATTGTGCAGCATTGAGTGCAGTTTTGGTCTCCATACCTAATAAAGGACAAACCTGACATTGAGGGAGAGCAGCGAAAGATGACCTGACTGGTCTCTGGAATGACAGGCTTGTTGTGGGAACAGAGTTTGAGGCGACTGTGTCTGTATTCCTTGAGGTTTAACAAAATGGGTGAACTATATAAAACTCTGACATGGCAAGACAGATTGGAAGCAGGGATGATAATTCCCCTGGGTGGGATGACCAAAACACGGGCTCACAGTGTTGGGTACAGACAGGCCAAAGTGCGTTGAGATGAGACTAAATGTCTGCACTCAGAGATTGGTGAACTTGGGGAATTATTTCCCTGATCACGCTGTGAAAGCTAAGGTACTGAATATAAATAAGGATTTCAAGACACAGAAGGGATGGGGATAGTGCAGGAGTTTGGTTGTGGAGGTATAGACTCAGCAATAATTACAGGCAGTTATCCAATAATGTGGCAGCTGTATTCCTGTGGAACACCGTATTATAGAAAACGGTGCAATATCAATAATGGGGCCAATGGGAAAAAGAGACTTCGGTGCGAACCCCCAAAACTACCAGTAAAAATCAAAACAAAAATAATAGTCAGCCTAACACAAACAATAGCACAGGCTACATAAATATTTAAACTGTGTATTGTAAGGAGTTAGTGCAGTAAATGTCACACTTTAACACTACAGTCACTGACTACAGCACTGTCCCTTTCACCAAGATCTTCGCCAGAAAGCGCGGGAGCTAACTGACCACGTGATGCCGATGCGGCATTCCAGTTCTCTCCAAGATATTCCCCTTGCGGTTTGAAATAAAATTCCTTCTAAATGTAGGCCATAAATTCCACATTCAGGCTCAGTTTCAAGGCTTGCAGAGCGGATTACAGACCAGCTTTATCTGAACACACTGAGGGTGCATTTGGCAGACTGAGGGATCCTGAGGCTGGGATTTACTGTTCAGCTGGTGCCAGAGACTGACTCCCATAACAGTGAACGGGAGCTCGCTTTATAAAGAAAGGGGCACAATACACGAAATGTGTTGCAGCGAAATTGCGTTTAATAAACTCACCTTTACTGGATAACTGCCTGTATATTGACTGGAGGATCAAAATTGATGGACCAAAGGGAATGCAGTAATTCCTATTTTATATGTTCCGATGATTAACCATACTAAAGGATATGAACACTGTGTGGGGAAAACTGAATTGAGGAGATGTTCACCATGAACTAGAATGGAGGATGCTCAGTGTGTTGCATGACGTACTCCTTTCCCAATGTTTCTGTGCAGTCTGTGGGAAAGCTCTGTAAATGTTGCCACCAGCTCCGAGATGTTAGGAAGGAGGTCTCTGCAGGGTCAATAGGATAGTGTTTCCAGATCCAATACTGAGGCTGGTGCTGGGTGATCTGTGTTGTTTTATTCTTCAAGGCCTCGGAGCAGTTTGATACAATAGAGTGTCTTGCTTGGCCGTTTCCGAGACCATTGAAGAGTTTATCACATGTCTGTGTGTCTGGAGTCACTTTTAGGCTAGACCAGGAAAGCACGGGAGATTCACTTCCTGAAAGGACATTGAGGAAGGAAATTGGTGTTTACAATCGACATTGGCTTCAATATCACTGTTAATGACTCCAGGTTTTACATCTCGATATTTTATTAATTATAATTTCCACCAGCTGCCAGAGCATTAGCCTGGTCTGGATTATTAATCCAGTGATATTTCTACAATAGCACCATCTCCACATGGGGACCTATCAGAAACTACACTGAGCTGGTTACTTCTGTGCTACTTGACATCTCTGTCAAAAAGAACTTCCACCAATGTGACTATCGTGACAGGACTCAGGGCGTGGTAAATGGTCAGACTGTAGTCATTCCCTTGTTATGGGATTGGACATAGCTGAGTTATTTTCCATGTGGCCAGGGTGATGTCAGAATTGGAGCTGGAATGAAACAGTTTCCCCAGGGTCACGGCTTGTTGGGCAGCACAAGTCTTCAGTCCGAATGCAAGAATGGTGTCTGGGCCCATTGCCTTTGTCGTATCTACTGTGTTCAGCTGTTTCTTCATGTCACATGCAGTGAATCAGATTGACTAAAAACTGACATCTGTGATTCTGCGGGCAGCATGTCGAGGGTGAGGTGGATCATCAACTCAACACTTCTGGCTGAGGATGGTGCAGATAATACAACCATGTCTTTTACACTGATGTACAGGACTGTCCCGTGATATAGGATGGCGATATTTATGGAGTCCTCTCCTCCAGTGAGTTGTTTAATAGTCCATCGACATTTATGTCTGGATGTGGCAGCACTGCAGAACTTCGATCTGATCTGTTAGTCTTGGGATCATTTCGCCCTCTGTATCAGATGTTGGTCCTGCTGTTGCGAATAGCTCTAATGGATTGTCCTCAGGTTTGGGTACACATGGTTCCGACCCTGTCATGTTCACCCGCACTCATCGCTGAACCATAGATCAGCTTGATGATAATGGTAAGCTGAGGGATTATCCTGGCGAAAATGTTACAGATTGTAGTTGAATACAATTCTGCTGCAGCTGTGATTTTACCGCACCACATGAATGCCCACTTTGAGCTCCAATATGTTCAATTCAATTCTACTGACTATCCCCCAGTTTACACCAAGACCCATTCACCCATCAGCCCTGTACTCAGTGTCTTAACCTGGTGTCTGATGTGGTAACACTTCCATTTTCCTATTCCCATTGGGCTGAGGGTCTCTTTCTGGTGTCACGCCTCCAATTTGTTACTTTACTCAAATCCCTTAACATATGCATCTGAATCTTTTCCATTCCCCCCCAATGCCATCTTCTGTGTTTGATGTGAATGTGTTCCCCTCTGTTTCTCTCCCTGACCAAGATTAAGAGCTCTGCAGTGTCAGTGATGCCAGCTTTATGTAGTTTCAGATCAAGGAATTTGTGCACCTTGCATTATCGGTTACATCCCAGTGTATTCTGTGTGAGACAGAGCGTTTGAGCAGCTTTAACACACGTCTATGGAACTTGTTCAAAAACAGAAATTGCTGATGAAACTCAGCAGATCTGGCATCATCTCGTGGTGTGAAAGCAGAGTTAATCTTTCAGGACCAGTGAACATTCTACAAAACTCCCATTTTTTCCAGCAAATTTTGCATTTTTATTTCCAGTATCCATAGTTATTTGTTTAATTGAAAACTTGTTCTGAGCCTATTCATTTCTAGAGAAACTCAACAGGTCTGGCATCATCTGCAGAGACAGAGAAACAGAGTTAACCTTTCAAGTCCAGTATGACACTTCTTCAGAACTGAAAAAGGATTGGAAAATGAGCTTTATAATACCTTGACAGATGTGGGGAGTAGGTTGACAGGTAAAAGAGGGTGTGGCAAAAGATAAACATGCTTTTAGTAGTGGTGAACGAGAAGACCGTGTGAAATAGCTTTAAGTTAAGATGTGAATAGGGAAAAGGGTTTCTCTTTATTGAGTGAATAATAAAGAAGATACAACCACACAAGGTCATAGGGAGGCCAGGAGGGAGATTGTACGGAAATTGGAGAACAGTTATAATGGGGTCAGACTGTGAAATTATGAAATTGTACATTAACTTCTAAAGGCTGTAACGTACCAAAGTGTAAAGTGCGTTACTCGAGCTTGGGTTGTGCTGCCTTGGAACATTGCAGCAGCCCAGGGCTGAAATGTTAGCATGAGAGCAAGGTAAGTTATTGAAATGGGAAGCAATGAGAAGGTCAGGGTTATTTCTACAGACAGAGTGGGTGTGTTCCTCAAAGCAATCTCTATTTGGTCTCGCCAATATAAAGAGATTGCATTGTGAGCAGCCATGATAGGAGATCAGATTGAAAGGTTACAGGTGAAATGCTGCTTCACCTGGAAGCTATGCTTGGGGCATTGGACAGTGAGGAGGGAAGAGATGAATGGACAAGTGTTGCAGCTTCTACAAATGCATGGGATGGTCCGATGGGGGAGTGGGGAAACGTTCGGGGTGATGGACGGTGACACAGAGGGAACGGTCGCTGTGAAATACTGACCGAGGACGGGAGGGGAAGATGTGTTTGATGATGCTGTCCTGCTGGAGATGGAGGAAATTGTGTAGGATGAATATGTGAATGTGGATTCTCGTGCAGGAGGAAGTGTGGACAAGGAGGAATCTATCATTGTTCTGGGATGGAGGGGACGGATTGAGGGCAACACTGTGGGAGATGGGACAGTCATAGCTGAAGGCCCTGTCCACCAGAATTCGGGGATTTCTGGTTTGATGGAAAAGGAGGTCACGTTAGACACAGCTCACAGGAATGTGGCATCGTCAAACAGAAACAACAGAGATGGAGAACCTTGGAGAATGGAGTCAGCCTCCGCTGATCTTGTGTTCAGCCACAGGCAGAAGTTCCTTCTGAATGATAGAAAAGAACTCGGCATCTAATTTGAGGATTTCTGTCTCACATCTGGTCTGAAGCGGAATGTGAAAATAGACCCAGAGGAAGGTCAGTGAGTATACGTGAGCAGACATTCAAGCAGATATCCCAAACCGCTCAGTAACTATTGTTTCTGTTCAAAAAGAAGAACTCGATAAGCAGGTGAGCCACCCATGGTTGACAAAGGGTCTCAAGGATACTATGGATGATCATGAGTGGAGGGCCAGATTTAGGATGTTTATTTCAGGGACCAGAAGCAGATGCTGGGTATGAATTTCAGCTGTGCTTCCTGAATTCCCCCCAGAAACCGCTGCCATTGCTGTTCCATCTTCTTCCCTGCTCGTGTCCCCTTCCTGATTCCAGGTTCTCCCTCTCAAATTACAGAGTACATTCTCTTACATTATGCTCCCTCCCCACTTCACCTGAAACTCTTTGTTCAAGTCTACCTACTCTGCAGTAGCATCAAGCTGCGATTTGGCTGCCACTTTGCCTCTGGTCTCAGTGTGGCTCGGCCTCTCCATTCAAGCTGTTTTACACCCTCCCACTCACATCTCACTCCGGAAAGTTTCCTTCTTTGAGTAAACCTTATTGAAGACCCCTCTCCCCCTTTGCACTGAATTCACACTGTGATCCAAATTTCAAAAGTATACTCAGCCTTCATCTCACTCTGCTAAAGGTAGACGCTGACCGTGTGGTACAAGAATTCCCCTTCTTATATGGTTCAGACCAGTGATGCGCTTTCACTGTAGAGATAATCACCCCATTTGTACAAAGCAATTCAGGTGTTTGACCTCTTATTGGTACTCGTAACAGTTTCCTGCTGCCTTAGTATTATAACATGGAGAAAAATAAATCGCAGTATGAAGTTTGGGCTGAAGGTTATTTACCTGTCATTTGAATACTGTTTCAAATTTGCAGTGCTTTATCTTGAAATGCTTGTTCGTAAAGTTAGTATCAGATAGAATGTAGGAGGTTGAGGGGTGACATGGTAGAAGTTTATAAAATCATGAGAGGTATGAATAGAGTGACCAGCCAATGTCTTTCCCACGGGATGGGGGAGTTCAACCATAGAAGGCATAGGTTTAAGGTGAAAGAGGGGAGATTTGAAATGGACGAAGGATCAATGTTTTCACACAGAGGCTGACGTGTGTATGTGGAATGAGTTGTCAGAGGAAGAGTGGGTGGTGCAAGTACAGCTACAACATTTAAAACTCATTAGGACATTATGAATGGGAAAGGTTTAGAGGCATATGGAGAAAGTGCAATCAGATGGGACAAGTTTAGTTTGAAAAACCTGGTCAGCATGGACAAATTGGACCAAAGGGTCTGTTTGTGCGCTATATGACTGTATCAATCTAGAAAGCGAGGAAAAGGGGAGAATAGACAAGATGTAGTCAATTGGCAAGAAATACAAAAACAAGCAGCACGATCTTTTCCGAGCATATAAAAAAAGTTCAAGATGAGTGTGTGATCTTAGGTGAAATTAATTAGGAAAGCATACTGACGATAATTGGTGGGTGTGACTGAAGAATTGGCTACAGGGAGCAGACAGATAATTTACACCCGTGTTTTACATCTTTCCTCACAGGGGAAGGCACAGTAAGTATTTCAAAGATGTAAACAAAATGGTAATAGGAGGGAAGTTCTTGAACTGTCTCCAACAAAAGGAACAAGAATTTTCTAACAGATAAGAGTAAGAGTAGACAGGCCAGCAATAATTCATAGCTGGTTTTAAAAGAAGTGGTCACAGTCTTGTGGTCATGGCGTCATCTCTATCAGATGTTAGTTCTGCTGTTTGTTAATTTAAGCAGTAAGTGCGGTCGCTTGAATGGGTTGTCATCAGGTTTAGGTACACACAGTTCTGACCGTGGCATGTTCACCCACACTCATCACTGAACTGGAGATCGACTTCATGTTAATGGTAGACTGAGACATTATATTGTGGTTGAATATAATTCTGCTGCTGCTGCTGCTGCTACGACAGCTGCTATAATTTACAACATCACATGAATATTATCTCCAATACAATTCTGCTGCCTGTCCTCATTCGCATGGGGACACGGTCGTCCTCCTCCTCTGTACACAATGCCCTATCCCAGTTTTTCATGTGGGAACACTTCCTTTTTTAAAAATTCTCATCCTGTTTGGGTATCTTCATGATGCCATGCCTCCAATTGTCGCATTCCTCAAAAGCATTTAACGTTTTCACCTGAATATGTTGCCCTCCAGTAATGCCATCTTCTGTTTAAAGCGAATGTGTTTCCCGCTGTTTCTCTCCATGACCATGGTTAAGAGCTCTGTAGTGTCGGTGATGACAGCCTTATGTAGTTTCAGAACAAGTGAATTTGTATACGTGCATTATCATTCACTTCCCGGTATATGGTGCTCCATGTTGGACAGGGCGTGTGAGCCGATTTGACACACATGTTTGAAACTTATTCAAAAACAGAAAGTGCTGAAGACACTGACCAGTCTGACAGCATCTGTGGAGTGAAAGCAGAGTTAATCTTTCGGGTTCTGTGACTGTTCCTCAAAGCACCCAGTAAGTCCAACAATTTTTGTTTTTGTTTCAGATTTCCTGTATCCAATGATCTTTGCTATATTGAAAATGTGTTCTGTAACTTTTCATTTTTGAAGGAACTTAGGGGTCTGGCAACATCTGCAGAGACAGGGAAACAATGGTAATGTTTCAAGTCCAGTGTAAATCTTCTTCAGACGTGTAAAGGATGGGAAAGTGAGCGCTTTAGTATCTTGGCAGAAGTGGGAAAGAGTGTTTGGAGGCCCAGTGTGAAAGACAAATAGGCTTGAAATTGTGGTGAAAGAGACACAGGTATATAATGGGTGTAAATTAATGTGTAAATATTAGAAGTTGATTTTCTCTGTTGAATGGAAATAAACAAGACACGAACTTAGGGAGCCCAGGAGGGAGCGTGTACGAAAAATGGAGAACAGCCATAGTGGGTTCAGGCTGTGAATTTATGGAATTGAATATTAACTCCTACAGACTGTAACGTAACAAAGTGTAAAGTGAGCTGTTACTCGAGCGTGGGTTGTGCTTCATTGGAACATTGCAGCAGCCTGCATTGTCTTAGAATCCCTTCAGCCCAACAGGTCTATACTGACCCTCCAAAGAGTATGCGAACCAATCCTATTCTCTACCCTAATACTATACATAGACCCTTGACTATTGCACCAAACATCAACATCCCTGAACACAATCGGCAAATCAGCATTGCCAGTTCACCTAACCTGCACAGCTTTGAACTGTGGCAGGAAACTAGAACACCCAGAGGAAATCGAACCCAGTTCCCTGATGCTGTGAGGCACCAGTGCAAACCACTGAGACACCGTGCCATCCAGGACCGAAATATTATAAGGCCACAACTCTATACGAGCAGAAATGAAGCCATTCGGACCATCAAGTCTGCTCCAGCATTCGATCGCGAATTATAGGTTTTCAACCCCATTTCCCTGCTTCCTGCCAGTTATCTTTGATCCCCTTGTCAATCAAGAACTTATCTGAGTCTCTTTTAATTATACTAAATAGAACGTAGAACAGGACAGCACAGAACAGGCCCTTTGGGCCACGATGTTGTCCTGAGATTTAATCTTAATGTAAAATATAGTAATTTAACCGACGCACCCCTCAACTCACTGCTATCCACGTGCATGTCCAACAGTCGCTTAAATGTTCCCAATGACTCTGCTTCCACCAACAGAGCTGGCAATGCATTCCATGCATTCACAACTCTCTGCATAAAGAACCTATCTCTGACGTCTCCCTTTTACCTTCCTCCTAATATCTTCAAACTATGATTTCTCGTACTATTCAATCCTGCCCTGGGGAAAAGGGTATTGACACTATCTATTCCTCTCATTATTTTGTACACCTTGATCAGCTCTCCTCTCTCCTCCTTGTCTCCAGAGAGAAATGTCCAAGCTTGTTCAACCTTTCTTCATAAAGCAAGCCCTCCAGGGCAGGCAGCATCCTGGTAAACTTTCTTTGCACCCTCTCTAAAGCCCCTGTATCTTTCCTATAGTAGGGGGTCCACAATTGGACACAATATTCCAAGTGTGGTCTCACCAGGGACTTGTAGAGCTGTTAATGAAAGCCAAAACAACATATGCTTTCTTGACACCCTATCCACTTGCGTGGCAACTTTGAGGGATCTATGCACTTGCGCACCCAGATCCCTTTATTCCTCCACACTGCCAAGAATCCTGTATTTAATGCTATATTCAGGATTCGAATTTGACCTTCCAAAATGAATCACTTCGCATTTACCGAGGTTGAACTCCATCTGCCATTTCTCAGCCCAGCTCTGCATCCTGTCTCTGTCGCGCTGCAGCCTACAGTAGACCTCTATACTATCGACGACGCCTCCAATCTTTGTGTCATAAGCAAATTTACGAACCCACCCCATAACCTCCTCATCCAAGTCATTTATAAAAACTACAAAGAGCAGAGGCCAAAGGACATAGCCCTGTGGGATCCCTCTCAACACTGTCCTCCAAGCAGAATATTTTCCATCTACAACCACTGTCTGCCTTCTGCTAGCCAGCCAATTCTGAATTCAGATAACCAAATCGCCCTGTATCCCATACTTCCTGACTTTATGAATGAGCCTTCCAAGGGGAACCCTATCAAATGCCTTGCTGAAGTTCACATGCACCACGTCCACTGCTCGACCGTTGTCGACCTGTCTTGACACCTCCTCAAAGAAATCAATAAGATTTGTGAGGCATGACCGGTCCCTCACAAAGCCATGCTGATTGCTTTAATCACACAATGCTTTGCCAAATAGTCATAAATCCTATCCCTCAGAATTTTTTCCAAACTTTGCTGACCGCTGACGTAAGACTGACTGGTCTGTAATTGCCAGGGATTTCCCTATTACCCTTCTTGAAATAAGGAACAACATTCGCCTCCTTCCAATCCTCCGGTACGACTCCTGTGGAGACTGAGGAAGCAAATATCCTCACCAGCAGCTTAGCAAACGCCTTTCTCGCTTCCCGGAGCTGTCTAGGATAAATCTGGCCCTGGGGACGTATCTATCTTAATGTTTTCCAAAATTTCTAGCTCATCAAATTCATCAATCTTGATCTGAACCAGCTCCTCTAAGTTTTCATTTACAGCGAGTTCCCTTTCCCTGGTGAAAATCGAAGCAAAAAACTCATTTAGGACTTCCCCTATCTGCTCAGACTCCACGCATAAGTTCCCTACACTATCCCTGATCGGCCCTACCTTCTCCCTAATTATTCCCTTATTCCTCACGTATGAGAAAAATGCTTTGGGATTCTCCCTAATCCTTCTTGCCAAGCCTTTTTCGTGCCCCATCATGGCTCGCCTCGGTCCATTTATAGCCAGCCTGTAATCCTCTAAAGTTGTGTTAGATTCTTGCTTCCTCCATCTTCCGTACGCTGCCTGCTTCCTTTTGACGAGAAGTTTCTCTGTTCTGGTCATGTAAGGTTCCTTAATCTTACCCCTTCTTACCATCTCAGAGGAACAAATTTGTGTATCACTCGCAACAACTGCTCCTTAAGCAGTCTCCACATGTCTACTGTACCCTTTCTGTGGATCAATTGCTCCCAGTCTGTACTTCCCAACTCCTGTCTGATAGCATCATAATTTCCTTTTCCCTAATTAAATATCTTCCCATCAGAAACTGCTCCTTTCACTCTCCCAGACTATGCTACATGTGAGGCAGTTGTGATCACTTTCGACAAAGTGCTCTCCCACCATTAGTTCTGACACCTGTCCTGGCTCATTGCCGAACACCAAATCCAAAATGGCATCTCCCCTTGTTGGTCTGTCTCCATACTGAGCAAGGAAACCATCTTGAACACACCTGACAAAAACATCAAGCTGTGGTGTAATTTCCCTTTATCTGCCATGCTCGGGTAAACTGTGCAGGGCAGCTCCAAACTGAGAAAACTCAACATTGTGCCCATTGGCCTTTTCATGATGGCAGCAGAACCAGGGATTACTGAATATCCAGGGGCATCCGGGTGATGGTGAGCACCTCCAGCCATAATGGATGGGAAAATCGTGCTGGCGTTGAATGATAGGGACACCATGAGGTAGGGTGTGTAGTTAATGAGGTGAGTTCGATAAGATAACACCAGGAAACTAGCTGTGCCTCGTGCAGATATTCCTTCTGTCACACTCAATGAAAATGGCACTGAGACAAATTATTGTAGATTCAGCCCAGTGAGTCGATTGAATTGCTGATCCTACTCCCAGTTACAACGCTGCAGGACAAATGCTTATCCAAAATTCTCAATAGTCATAACTTACACAAATATCCTGCTCACCCCATCATTCCTAGAAGCAGTGGCTTATATTGCAAGATGCTATCAAAATGTTCTCATTTCACAATTTTTAAACCTACCATCAGATCATTCTCTGAAATTCTCTCTCAATCTTCCCCTCGCTTTTAACAAAGCTCCTCCCAGTTGTTGGTATTTAAACTGATTCCCCCACCATCTCTCTCTGGCAGTGAGTTTCACACACACAGCACTCCTGTGTCATGCCACATTGGAGATATGGAACTGGAAATGGAGAGGTGCTGCACATCCTGTCGCTTCCAGCATGAGCTGCAAGGTTCCCCACGCTGGGCAGTGATCTAATACAGTGTTACACAGCAATGCAGCGATTGGTGCACACAGCTGCATATGCTGGGAAGGTAACTGCTCCACATTAAAAGATAAATTCACTCCTATTGACTGCACAGCTCCCCATGCTGCACAGATATCCAGTCCGTGTGTATAGAACAATGCCTTTGTGTGTTCTGCACAGCGCCCTGTGCTGAACAGATCATTTAGTCCAAATTTATAGATCAGTGCACTGTTAGACACATAAGTAGTGAACTTGTGAGCTCTAAACAGTGTTCGATCCTGAACGGATTGCTGAGCAGTACACTAGCCTGGTCGACGCAGCGCTTCATGTTGAGGAGGTACCTCATCTGGGCTTTTACGTGTCTGGGCTGGTTCTTAGAGGTGGATTGGGTAACCGATATAATTCTTGACATGATTATCACTCCTCCAGCTCGGCCCATTCCGCTGGTAAATTTAAGGTGCTGTGTTTGAGATAGAATTTACTTGGTCAAAATATTCGACATTAAACAAAACACAATTTATTCGAAGACTTTCAGTAAAAGACAACAAAAGGAAGACGAACTTGCAATAACTTAATTCTGTTCGAAAACTTACCAGAATAGTAGTTTATTTAACTACCATACACTAACTGCTCCAATATGGTATCATCCAATAAGCACACAAAGGTCAAAAAACAAATGCATGAAACAGATTGTCTGACATGCAGTTCTCCAATCCAGGAGGAAAGAACATTAAAAGATAGTTCAGAGAGAAATCACAGAGAGAGTGTGTAGAACCGGGGAGAGATTTCCTGTCTTCCACCCCTGCTGAGACACTAGCAATAACTGGTGAAAGGTAAAATTAAGAGTCCTGGTTCTGTGAGAGTTTGACCATCACTCCACAGGACCAGGCCGTGGCTGCAAGAACACAAGGAATGGACTGTATCTCCATCGTCTATGGCTCCGTAGGTGTCTCTCAAAAATGCCTAAACCCACCTAAGTTCTTAAATGCTGGACAGACAAAAGTCAAAGTTAAACCTAAATAAATAAAACAAAAAGATGCAGAGGGCCTGGTGATCAGACACAGACGGCCAGCAATTCCTATATTTCCAAAACACAGCAGAATAATCGAGTTTGTGAAGAGAAAGAATTATGTCTCTCCCTCACCTCGATGTTTACAACTGGACATGTGCCATGAGCCCAATAATCATCGATATCAAAATCCCACCCACACCAATTATTGTGATATATCAGAGTTGCCGTGAAATTGGTTAAATGGAGCTGTTTGTTCAGTGACTGTGATTAATATCAGTCTTTCTGGACCCACCTGGGTTACTGGAGGCTTTCCCTCTTTCATAATTAAGGACTTCTTTCAACATATTATGCCATAGTATTCGGCGCAGCGTCAACCTAAACAAGATTGGAATCAGCAGCTACAGAGGAAGAGAGAGAAATCAGAATCACAGAACATTAGAATTGTACAACAATGGATTTGATTTGAGAATATTAGACTAGAATGTTCCAACAATGGATCCGAATCTGAGAACATTAGACTGGAATGTTCCAACAATGGACAGGAGTTTATCCTGGGGTCTTTATTGGCTTTCTCAGGATTGGCCATGGTTAGAGTTGTGGATACGAGCCGTACTGATGATTATTCAAGCTGGGTACTATCCCATCCTCGCTATTACTGGTGTTCCTGGTAAGTCTATCTCTGTCAATTCTATAAATAATGCTGAATGTTATTGCTATTCTGGTTGATTATATTTAACAAATGCATAAACATTCAGTCACAAACACCTCTTCCTTCTCATGCATTTCCAAACGTCTTACTCATAAACATCTGAGAAGGAATAAGACTGTTCGCAACCTTGAGCTTCCTTTTTACTGTGAACTGTTTTATACCTCCATATACTCTCTCTGTGCTCAAACCTGCTGACACCCCCTTCATAATATCCCCAACCTCCAGCTCTGCCTGAGTTCTGTTCCTGACTTCGCCATCACCTACCCCTTCGTTAACAACAGATTTTATGGCTCCAGTTCTCTTCTGACCTCTCTTCCGGTTACAAATAATTTGACCACAAACTTGTTCTTGTCTCTACAGTTACTTGACAACAGGGACTCTTAAACAGAGTAATAATGTCACTGACTGTGTAATTCAGAGGCGCAAGTCATGACTCTAAAATCATTGTCTGAAATCCTACCACAGCTGATGACTAAAGTTAAATTCCAAGATCAAAAATTGGAATGAAACCTAATTTCACTCATAGCAAGCATAAACCATCAGGATTCCTTTTCTTATTTTATTGATAAACTTTGGTAAAGAAGCCTAACATGTTTGCCCTGTCTGAACTAAGTGTCACCTCAGATCCACAACAATTTAATGGCCTCCATATTGCCTTGACAAATGGCCGCGTGGTCAAGGGCAGTTTGGATGGACAATAAATACTGCCCTTGCCAGTGATGCTGGCATCCCGCGAAACAACAACATTAAAGTTGAAAAAACCAAGGAATTGCGGATGCTGGCGATCTGAAATAAAATTGTCCACCGTCTGAAAGAATGTTGGAGAATCTCAGCAGGTATGGCAGTCGGTCGGAAAAAAAAACATGTTTCGAGTTCAGTGAACCTATCAAAACTGAATGCAGCTGAAAAATAATATTATTATATCAGGGATGGTAGGAAGGGTGAGCGGGAGGTTTGTGTTGAGTGGGTGATGTCCATCAAGAGAGAGAAAGTGAGAGAGAAAGAGAGATAGATGGAGAGAGAGAGAGAGAGAGAAAGGAAAAGCAAGCAAAAGGATTGCTGATGATGGACTGGAAGGAAAACAGAATGGGAAGTTATTCTACCATTTCCCCTTTTCACATATTCCTGAATATCATATTTATTATGGGATCTCCCTGCTTACCGTGAGTTATTTCCCCTCTATCTCTTGTCTCTGAGTGTGGTGATCAACTCCATCAGCAATAATTATAGTCGCTGAGATATAGATAAACGTAACGTTCCATGGTCAACTGTTTATTTGGAGACAAGAACTGTTACTGTGCGACTGTGTGGAGATGTAAGAGCTTTCTCAGCCAGGAAGAGAAACTGAGGAGCTAAAAAATGTATTGCTGGAAAAGCACAGCAGGTCAGGCAGCATCCAAAGATCAGGATAATCGACGTTTCGGGCATGCCCTTCTTCGGGAATGAGCAAAGTGTGCCAAGCAGGCTAAGATAAACGGTAGGGAGGAGGGACTTGGGGGAGGAGCGTTGGAAATGCGAGAGGTGGAAAGAGGTTAAAGAGAGGGTGATAGGCTGGAGTGGGAGTCGGGGCGGACAGGTCAGGAAGAAAATTGCAGGTAAGAAAGGTGGTGCTGGGTACGATGATTGGCATTGAGATAATGTGGGGGGAGGGGTAATGAGGAAGGTGGAGACATCTGAATTCATCCCTTGTGGTTGGAGGGTTCGTAGGTGGAAGATGAGGCGCTCATCCTCCTCATTCCTGAATAAGGGCTCATGCCTGAAACGTCGATTCTCCAGATCTTTGGATGCTGCCTGACCTGCTGTGCTGTTCCAGCAACACATTTTTCAGTTCTGATCTCCAGTATCTGCAGTCCTCACTGTCTACGAGAGAAACAGAGGAGACCGAGGCATTTTCAGCAGTGAATGGATGCATTGTAAGTGTGGGGAATTCACTTGCTGCTGTTATCTGGAAAGTCAGTGGAGTCTCTGTGGATGGTGTTCTCAGGATAGTGATGTCAGCTACTGGGTTCATTCAGGGAGCCCCGGTGGTCTGGGAACCCCACTCTGGATACTGCATTTACAGTGTGTCTGGGTCCATGATAAACAAATGGAGCTGAGACTACAAAGAAGGGAAGCTCTATAAACAGGGAGCAGCGAGGAACTATATTTTCCTCTCTGGGATTTCCAGGAAGATTTGTCTAAGCTGCAGCCATTCAGGTGAAAAGTGTAAAAACAGCTTGTCTCAGAACTGAGGTGGTCACTGAGCTGTATCCCCTCCTTCAGTATAACCTGTGTTCTCACACCAGTAGTAGGACTGCGCTGACACTCACGATAAATTAAACTGGAGTGATGCTGGAACTTTTCAGGCAGCAGTGGGTAATATATCCACCATCTCTGAAGTGCAGTCCTCCAATGTATTCACGAGTTGACTGAAACCATCTGCCTGCTGAGAGGAATGCATTGGTTCCATCTCCGCAGGGGAAGGTACAGAAACTACTTTCCACAAATATTAGGGAACAGAGGGACTGGTAAAAATTGGAAACTGAAGGAAATCAGAATTAATGAAGTTTATGTTAATGAAAATCTAATTGAATTGAAGTTTCATAAGTTGCTGCATCTGATGAGTTACATCTCAGAGTGATTGAGACGAGAACAGAGCTAGTGAAAAAATCACTGATTATTCTTCAAAGCTAGTTAGATTCTGGAAAGGATTCTGCAGACTGGACAGCAGCTATTGTCAACCTAAATATTTAAAACAGGATGGAGAGGGAAAACAGAATACTAAATACTTTGATGTCAGCTGTGAGAAAAAAAAATTGGAACCTTTTTGAAGGAACATGACGACTAGACACTTGGAGAATAATGATATGATTTGGTACATTCGGCCTAGATTCAGGAAAGGGAAATGATCTTTGATAAACCTGTTTGTGGAGATTGTCCATTGTGACATCGACAGTTGAGAACCAATGGGATTGGTGTATTTGTATTTTTAGAAGACGCTTGACATGTCTGAATACAGGTAAATGGGGAATGTTAGAGTCCATGGGTAGGTAGGGGTGGAATATATACCACATGGATTAAAATTTGAGTAACAGAGATACGAGAAGAATACTGTTATTCTCTGGACTGAAGGATTGATGGGTGGCAGCAGGTTCAGTGTTTGAGCAATAGCTGTTCACAAGGTATAACAATTATTCAGATGTGAACAACAAATATCATCATGTACATTTATATTTATTAAATGGTAGAGAGGTTGGCGAGTGCTTTTGTTGAAAAGGACCTGGATGTCCTTGGTCATAAGTCACTGACAGAATTCATACAGGGGCAGGAAGGAAATGATTTGTGGCTCTTCAAGCAAAATGATCGAAGTACAAAAGTTAGAATATCTTTCCCACTGATCGTGTTTTGTTGAGATAATATTTGGTGCTTTGTGTAAAGATTTGGTCTGCTTTATAATCAATGATCTCTTTGTCACCGAGACAGTGCAAAGGCGTTTGACCAGACTAAACACTAGCATGGTGTTACCATGAGGAGAGAGTGCAGTAACGATGTGCTTAATCTGGAGCGCTGTGAGAGAATAAGAAGTTGAAGCTTGATGGGTATGGACAGCAACTCATTATACCCCAAACAGCTGAAAGGGGTGACAATGTCATACTTTTCATTGAATGTTTAATTCACGACAGTTTACATGCATCTGCAGAACCCACACGTCAATTGACAGCGAGGTGCAGGCTCTGAATGAACTCTGAACAGTTTAATGCACAGTTACGGTGTGACACTGCATTGAGTGTCATTTTGTACACAATCCTGTCAGCAGCCAAAATACCATCATGCTGAAACAGTTAGTTATTCCCCACTTGTTTCTGACCTCCACGGAGACCATGGGACTGCCTTCTTGGAGATGGAAGATAACTTGGAGAATGGCTAAAAAATGTTGGCTTCATTCCGACTGCCAGAAAACCATGTTAAAGTAACACATATGTAATTAAGGCATGTGGATCAATTTGGAGCAGTGTGTCTGTGCAGACCCTGCTCCATTTGTTTGTGATGTTGGAGCATCTCTGACATTTTCCTGTTCCTGTGTTAGTGGCTTGAAAAGCTTAATAGCCTCTTCCTGTTCCTTTGTAACTGACTCCGGGTGTGAAATGGTTCTTTCTGATCCCATGTACGTGACATGTGGGAGGGATCAGACTCGCACCTTGCTGTGCAACAGGCAGGAGGGACTGAAAGGGCTATCCTTCTTTTGCCTACTAGTGTTGATGGGATGAATGGCCTCCCCACATTCTCGTGAAACCAGATTGAGCTGCTGAATGAACTTGTCCTTTTACTGTGGAAATGTACTGTGCTGTTACATAAATGTTACCTAGACTTTAACAACACGGTTTTGAAAGTTGTCCGAGTCTTGCTATACATGGTCACAGATTGTTTCAAGAGCTGAAGAGGGACAACATGTCCTGAAAACTTTGTAGATTTCAGTGAATGCCCCCTCTTCTGCTGGCACGGTGAATCAGTAGCTAACACTGCTGCCTCACAGCACCAGGGTCCCAGGTTCGATTCGAGCCTTAGGTAACTGTCTGTGTGGAGTTTGCATATTCCCCAGTTGTCTGCATGAGTTTCCTTCGGGTGCTCCGGTTTCCTCTCACAGTCCGAAGATGTGCACGCAGGGTGAATTGGCCATACTAAATTGTCCATCATGTTAGGTGCATTAGTCAGACGGAAACGTGTTTGGGTGGGTTACTTTTTGGAGGGTCGGTGTGGACTGGTTGGGCCGAAGTGCCTGTTTCCACATTGTAGGGAATCTAATCTGCTCAGTTTGGACTCAATGGGCTGAATAGCCTTCTTCCACACTGTAGGGATTCTATGATGACAAACTGGAGATGCCTGAGCTGAGGAAGCTACGCTGAGGATCTCCTGCAAAAGTTCCCCACGGCTAAGATGATTGATGCCCACCAATGATAATCATCTTCCCTTGTGCCGTGAATGACTCCAAGCAGTATAGAGGTCATAATTAATTCTCAGTAAGTGTGATTTTGTTCAGGTTCCTTGATGTCATCCTCAGTGAAATACTGCCTTGAGTTAAGGATCAGTCTCTCTTACCTGAGCCCCTGCGTTACCTCTTTTGTTCATATCAATAAGTGATGGTGCTGAAGCAGAAAAGGTTTTCTTCAAACAGAGGGTAGTGAATGTCAGGAACTCTCTTACACAGAGAGTTAGGGGAGCTAGATCACTGAAAGGGACCAGTGGTGTCCTGCTGGGATCAGTTCAGTGACCTCTGCTCTCTGTTATTTTCAAAAATGACTTGGATGCGGGTGTTGAAGAGTTGGATAGTAAGTTTGCCGATGACACAAAGGTGGTTGGAGTGGTAGAGAATGTGGAGGGCTATTGTAGGTTGCAATGGGACATCGAAAGGATGCAGAGCTGGGCTGAAAATGGCACATGGAGTTCAAACTGAAGGAATTCACTTTGCAAGCTGGAATGTGAATGCAGAATACATGGTTAAATGCAGTGTGGAGAAACAGAGGGATCCTGGCGTCCGTCTCCACAGATCCCTCAAAGTTGCCACCCAAGTTGATCGGGTTGTTAAGAAGGCATATGGTATGTTGGCTTTCAGTTGCAGGGGGATTGAGATTAAGA
This sequence comes from Chiloscyllium punctatum, assembly GCF_047496795.1. Lineage (NCBI taxonomy): Eukaryota > Metazoa > Chordata > Chondrichthyes > Orectolobiformes > Hemiscylliidae > Chiloscyllium > Chiloscyllium punctatum. The sequence goes on from NC_092781.1 coordinate 65,352,642, forward strand.
GCCGCGAGGTTATGCTGCAGCTCGATAGAGCCCTGCTCAGACCTCACCGGGAATATTGTGTTCAGTTCTGGTCTCCCCATTATAGGAAGGATAATGAAGCTTTTGAGAGTGCAAAGAGGAGATTTACCAGGATGCTGCCTGGACTAGAAGTCTTACGAAGAAACCGTGAGGGAGTCAGGGCTTTTCTCATTGGAGGAAAAATAGATGAGAGGTGACTTGACAGAGGTGTACAAGATGATGAGAGGCAGATAGAGAGTGAATAGCCAGAGACATTTTCCCATGGCAGAAATGTCTATCACGAGGTGGCATAAATTTAAGGTAATTGGAGGAAGTTTTAGGGGAGATATCAGAGGTAGATTCTTTACACAGAGAGTGGTGGGTGTGTTGAATGCACTACCATCAGTGGTAGTAGAGTCAAATACGTGAGGGAAACTTAAGAGACTCTTGGATAGGCACATGGAACAAAGTGAACGGAAGCATGTAGGTTAGAGTAGGACAAACAACACAATGTCGAGAGCTGAAGGTCCTAACTGCATGCATTAATGTAGAACCTTGAGCTCAAAATCTGCAGGAATTCATGTAAAACTCCGTTATCTCACTTTTTAGCTTAGAATCAATCTAAACATCATGGCATAGTCAGAGAACACAGGGGGCCAACACCTTCAACATTTTATCTTGCTATCAGCATTGTTCACAGCTCACCTGAGAATGCAACTTTTTTTTTAATAAAAGGTTTTGTGATTTACACATGAAAGAAGTGAAACTATCATGCTATTCTAACAGATGAAAGGCTTAACAGAGAATCAATTTTTCCATGTATAATTTCAGTTACATCACACTGTAAATTTTTACTATAAATTCTGTGTTACGATCGAGCCCTCCACTATCACCTGATGAAGGAGCGATGCTCCAAAAGCTACTGTGCTGCCAATTAAACCTGTTGGAACATTACCTGGTGCTATGTGATTTCTAGCTTTGTACACCCCAGTCGAATACCGACATCTCTAAATCAGTACTGTTCTTTGTTCTGTGTTCTATGGAAGTGCTCAAGAAGATTGGACATTAATAAGATTTGAGACTTGGAGCAGGTCAGCCTTGATCTTAGTGAAGGGCAAGGCAGGCTTGGGATGTGAATGACCTGCACCTGTTTCTGATGCTTTCCCATTCTGTTATTGGAACGTTAGTGTGTGTTATTTTCCTGGAAGGTCTTTTATGGACTATTGCAATCAGGGAGACACGTGGATTTTGTGAGCCATCACTGGGTGAGATTTGGGGGCTGTATTCACAGTGAATCTGGGTCTACAACATGTTCAACAAATGAAGCACAAGATACAGAGAGGGGAAGTTTTGTAAAGAGAAATGAGCAACCTCTTCCATATCCAGCCTGGGTCTTCCAATTACATTATCCAATCTCCCAAACCGAGTGGGACAGTCTCGAGGGACCGAAATGTTTCCCCTATTTCTGTGTACCATGCTATAACAATAAGTTGACTCTAACTGCTCCTGTCTAGCAGGTTAGAGGGGTTGAATGGAACACAGAAACATGGGACTGAGGAGCAGGAGTGGGTCATTAGAGAATTTGAGCCTTCTCCACCAGGCATTGAGATTGTGGCTGATCAGATTGTGGTCTCAGCCTCATCGTCCTGTCTGTGTCCCATTATCCATGACTCACATTTCTGTCAAATCTTTAACTAACTCAGCTGTGAATACTTGTAATCAGAGAGGCACCACAAACTTCCAGGGAAGAGAATTCCCATTCGAATGGCCCTTTTAGAATTCTTCCTCATCCCGCTGTGAGAATAAGAGAATCATACAGTGTGGAAAAAGATCCTTTTGTCCAATTTGTCCATGCCAATCAGGCATCTTAATCAGATTGCGTCCCACTTGCCAGCATTTGACCCACATCACATGATCCATTCCGATTTATGCACCTATCCAGTTACATTGTAAACGTGTAATTGTACCCGCTTTCACTACTTTCTCTGACAGTACACCCACCAGCCTCTGTATGAAAAGGTTTCCCCTCAGGTCCCTTCTGTCTTTGCCCTGTCACCTTCACCCTATGCTGTCTAGTTCTGGACGCCCCTACACTGGGAAAAAGATCTTGACCAATCAGACTCTCCATGTCCCTCAGGACTTTATTAAACCTCTGTCATGTCACCATTCAGTCTCTGACAGTCCAGGGGGAAAAGCCTCATCCTGTTCATCATCTCCCTGTTGCTCAAACCCTCAGGTTCCAGAAAATCTTTGTAAATCTTTTCTGCACCCTTTCAAGCTTAACAACATCCATCCTTTAAAAGAGTCAACTGATATGTACGCAGTTTTATTAAAGTGGCCTCACCTCCGTCCTGTACAAGCGCAACACGTTACTCCAACTCTTATTCTCAATATTCTGACCGATTAAGGCAAGCATGTCAACCAGGTTCCTCACTACTCTACCGACCTAAACTCCACTTACAAGGAACTATGAATCTTCACCCCTAGGTCTCTTTGTTAAGCAACATTCCCCAGGGCACTACTCCGCTTTAACTTTCCAAAATGAAAAACCTCACAAATATCTAAATTAAACTCCATCTGCCAGTCCTTGGCTCATTGATGATCAAGGATCCCGTTATATTCTGAGATAATCTTCTTCACTGTCCACTGAACCAATTTGGTGATGTTATCTGTAAACTTACTAACCATGCCTCCGATAATCACATCAAAGTTGTTTATAGCCGTGATTAAAAAGCAGTGAGCTCAGCACTGATTCTTTCAGAAAACCGCTGGCCACAGGTCTTAGGTTTGGATAACAATCCATTACCTTCAATCCAATTTTGTATCCAATTGGTTAGCTTTTCCTCGATTACATATAACCTAATTTTAGTAATCTGTCTACGATGGGAAACCTTATTATATGCCTTGCTGAAGTTTGTGTAAAAATTGTACACCACGGTGTATTCTTCAATCTTCTTTGACATCTCTTTATAATACTCAATCACATTAATTAGACATGATTTCACAAATCCATATTGACTATCCCTAATCATTCCTTGTCTTTCTAAATAAATGCAAATTCCATCCCTCAGAATCCCCTCCAACGAACTCCTCGTCTCTGACCTTGGCTGATTGAGTCGATAATTCCCTGTGTTGTTTTGGCTCCCTTCTCCCTTTTCTATCCCCACTCCTCCACTGCCCACAAAAAATAATTATAACTATGGTGGTGACATGGCCAATGACATAGTTCTCCCTTAGCCATGTTTCAGTAATGGCTATAATATCCCAGTCCCACGCACCAATCCATGCCCTGAGTTCATCGACCTTACCTGTCAGCCATCTTGCATTGAAACAGTTGCGATTTAATCCAACAGACATTCCTTGCTCCCCGTCGTTGTCTTGCCTGACCCGTCTCTTCATTTTCCTGTTTCTGATTACTGTATCTCCTTCCAGCCTCGCACTTCCCTCCCTGCTGTTGAGGATCCCACACGCACCCGACCCCAATCCCAGCCAATCTAGTTGAAACCATCCCTTGCAGCAGTTTCAAACATGCCTGCCAGGATATTGGTCCCCTTCCAGCTCAGGTACAACCTGTCCTTCCTGAACACGTCACCTTCCCCCACAAAAGATCCCAGTAATCCAAAAGTCTCTGCACCCTGCACCAATTCTTTAGCCACCCCTTCATCTGCCATATCATCCTCTTCTTACCCTCACTCGCACGGAGAACTGGAAGTAAACTGGATATTAGCACTGTCTTTTATCCTTTTCTCTCGCTCTCCACAATCACTCTGCAGGATGTCATCACTATTTCTACCGGTGTCATTCTGTCCTTTGTACCAATGAGCACAATGACTTCTGGCTGCTTCCCCCAACTCTCCCCCCCCAACCCCCAGTGAGAACGTTCTGCAGCCACTCTGATACATCCTGGACCCTGGGCATGTGGGAGGCTACACATCATTCCAGATTCCCATTTGCAGCCACAGAATCCCCTGTCTGTTCGCCTCACTATCGAGTCGAATAATTACTTCTGTTGTTATTCTGCTTGCACAGCCTTCTGACAATGGGATTTCTTCATGAAACAGTTGAATTTGGCTGAATTGTTTTGCTTCAGGCAATGGGGAGATTCCAATGAATCCTCATCAGGAATCCTCCATTAGTGGGAAAGACGACTGCGCTTTTTTTCACTCCCAAACATTGCTGTGATGAGCGATAGGGAAACAGAAAAGGAGCAATAGAATGTTTCTCCACAGATAGGCTACATTTTCCATCTGTAAGTTAAATCAGTAACGTTATCAATCCCACACTGTACTCTGTGAGCTCTTCTTGAACATTGTATGAACTATATGACTCCATCACATTCTCGACTTCAGGTCAGTGCATTATTGCAGAATCAATTCATTAACAATAAATGTTTCTACTTGTTTTGAAGATGTGTTACTATGTGCTTGCATAATGTAAAAATAAGTGTTTCATGTCTTCACAATATCTGTGTTAAAATGAATATTCTTAAACATATACAGTAATTGCTGGAAAAGCTCAGCTTGTCTGTCAGCAAGTAGGAAGAGAATTCACAGTTCAATTTTACTGTCCAATGACCTTTCCTTTGAAACTGACTTATTCTTAAATTATTTCCCCAGTTTTATTCTCCCACACAAGAAGAAATATTCATCCAGTATTCACCAACTACACTCTTCTCAAGGTCTTATATGGCCAATAAAACATCCCTCATTCTCAGGCCTAACTGTTAATTCTTCATAACGTAATGTCTTCATCCCAAGAATGCGTAAAGAGAAACATCTTTGAGACGTTTCGAAAGCAATTTTGTTTTTTTTTTCAGTTTAGGCAGTTAAAACTACACATAATACAACAGATGTAATCTCAGCAATGCCCTGTACTGATGCAAAAAATATCGCTAAGATCATACCCAACACCCCTTGCACGAAACAGGATCACGACATTTACCTTCCAAATCACTTGCTACATCTTCAGGTTAATTTGATGTGATTCATGTACAAAGACACACAAATCCCTCTGTAACACTGAGTTCTGCATTCTCCTTGCATTGAAATAAATTTCTGCTGTTTCGCCTTTTCCCCAAAACAGAAAATTTCCATCACATATGTATTGTACTGTGTTTTTTTCTGCTGAAGATTTGCTCACAGACATCCTCTGTCTCTATGCCATTGCTTGTTGCTGTGCCCTCCCCCAGTCGGTATCCCATTGCAAACGCTCTGCCCTCCTCCTGTTTGCATCCCATTGCAGACGATCTGACCTTCCCCGTCTGCATCCCATTACAGACGCACTGCCTTCAGCTGTCTTTATCGCATTGCAGAGGCTCTGCCCTTCCCCTGTCTGTATCCCATTGTAGATGCACTGCCATCGCTCTGCCCTCCGCTGTCTGTATCCCATTACAGACGCTCTGCCCTCCCCTGTCTGTATCCCACTGCAGACGCTCTGCCCTCTCCTGTCTGTATCCCACTGCAGACGCTCTGCCCTCCCCTGTCTGTATCCCACTGCAGACGCTGTGCCCTCACCCATCAGTATCCCATTGCAGACAGTCTTCCCTCCCCCTGCCTGTATCCTATTGCAGGCATGCATCCCTTCCCCAGTCTGTCTCCCTTTCAGACGCTCTGCTCTCCCCCTGTCTGTATCCCAGTGTAGACGCAGTGCCTTCGCTCTGCCCTCCACTGTCTGTATCCCACTGCAAATGCTCTGCCCCCCCCTTCTGAATTCCATTGCAGATGCTCTACCATCGCCCTGCCTGTATCCCATTGCAGGCGTGCATCCCTTCCCCAGTCTGTCTCCCTTTCAGAGGCTCTGCCCTTCCCCTGTCTGTATCCCATTGCAGATGCTCTGCCCTCCCCCGTGCATATCCCATTGCAGACGTCCTGCTCTCCTTCGTCTGTATCCCATTGCAGATGATCTGTCCTCTCCCTGTCTGCATCCCATTGCAGACCTTCTGCCTGCCCTCTGTCTGTCTCCTATTGCAGACGCTCTGCCCTCCCCCCGTCTGTATCACATTGCAGACGCTCTGTCTTCTCCCTGTCTGTATCCCATTGCAGACGCTCTGTCTTCTCCCTGTCTGTATCCCATTGCAGATGCTCCGCCCTCCCCCTTCTGTATTCCATTGCAGATGCTCTACCCTCCCCCTGCCTGTATCCCATTGCAGATGCTCTGACCTCCCCCTGTCTGTATCACATTGTAGATGCTCTCCCCTCCCCGTCTGTATCCCATTGCAGACGCTCTGCCCTCCCCTTGTCTGTATCCCATTGCAGACGCTCTGCCCTCCTCCTGTCCCTATCCCATTGCAGACGCTATGTCCTCCCTCTGTCTGTATCCCATTGCAGACGCCCTGCCATCCCCATCTGTACCATTGCAGACGCTCTGCTCTCCCCTGCCTGATGAAGGGCTTTTGCCCGAAACGTCGATTTCGAAGCTACTTGGATGCTGCCTGAACTGCTGTGCTCTTCCAGCACCACTAATCCAGAATCTGGTTTCCAGCATCCGCAGTCATTGTTTTTGCCTCCCCTGTCTGTGTCCAACTGCAGTCAGTCTTCCCTCCACTGTCTGTATCCCATTTCTGATGCTCTGCCCTCCCCCCCGTCTGTATTCCATTCCAGACGTTCTACCCTCCCCCTGTCTGTATCCCATTGCAGACGCTCTGTCTCCATTTGACATCTTATTGAATGATTATCCTGGTGCATGAGCAAACTGAGCCCCATCTCCTTCATCCAGTTCATTAGAATAGATTGTAATTTGTTGATGACCTCATACAGATCCCTGAAGAATTCCACTCGTTACAGCTTTCCAAACACAAAATGAGTAATGATCTCTAATCTGCATTTCCTGACAGCTCCCCAGGGTGTCCCTGCTTCTGCATAACAGCCTGGGATGGTTATAGGGCGTCCCCCTGTGCTGTGTAATTTACTGAATACTTCATTCTGTTTGGTGCGGTCTGTTTGGTGCAGCCCATTTTGCCGCAGACCCATTTAGGCGCAGAACTATTTCAGCGCAGCTCATATTTATTCCTTTTCAGGCTTCGATAAAAGCATTAATCAAAGAAATTTAAATAAAAATAATGTTTATTCCCTTGAGTAAAAATGTTAAAAAGACACTTGAGTAAGTATAACACTGACTCAGAGTTTTATTTCAGAGGTAAAATGATAATTAGTCTTTCATTTATTCAGATTGAAAACATTCATGAAGCTATTGAACATTTGTCTGGTGCGCTTCCAGATGAACTGCAACCGCTGCTGGACTGGTTCGAGGATAACTATGGAGGCAGAAGATTACGCAGTGGAAATGGTCGGCGTCCACCGCTTTTTCCAGTTGGAATGTGGAATTTATATGAAATAACTTTAAACAATGACGAAAAAACAGACAATAATGCAGAAGCTACCCACAGGAGATGACAATGCGAACATGATGTGGAACATCCAGTTATTTGGAAATATATTGACAGTTTACGAAAAGTTCAGAGAGGAAGGGACATTTACGATGAGCATCTGGTAGCAGGGCATGATATTCCGTTGAAATTAAAGAAGCAGACACAAGAATACAAACACTCGTAAGAAGTTTTGGTGAGAGAAATGATGTCGAGTATTTATGAGGGAATGCCCACAATTTTGAATGAACGTCATGTTTTAGATTTTTCATAATGAACTTATTCCGTTCACTTTTTTTTATTTTTAACATTTTTACTGAAGAGAATAAACATTATTTTTATTATAGTCTTTCATTAATGTTTTTAACTAAGCCTGAAAAGTGTGAGAGATGAGATTGGAAATGCCAGCGTATTTTAATTGAGAATTGCTCTTTCCTGAATATTGCTGCTTACTTGGTTGGTGGGATGTCGATGTTTCACAATCTCCACACAAGGTGTCCTGGTCCTCTGTGGCTCTTTCCAGGATCCTCCCCACATGTCGAGATAGTGCGTGAGGGAACAGATATCGGTCATTCGAACACACTTTATGTCCTATTCCAGGATGTTTCTCCTGGAATTGGTGAAGAGGAGGGATGGAGTGAGGGTGGGAGTGGGTACCCCTACTATTAGTGCTGGTGTAGTGGAAGGGAGAAGGGTGAGATGTCTGGAGGGAGTCTGACCACAGTGTTGTATCCATGAAGTGGTATTCGTGTGCGCGGCTATTGTGTCAGTGAGAGAAAACGTCGGGGAGGGAAGGTGCGAATTCAACAGTGAGTGTGGTCGTGCTTGAGCCTTATTTGGAGATAGAGTGTGAGCCTTATTCGGGGGCAGGTGTTATAACAGATATACGGTGAGTGCAAGGGAGCAGAAGAATATGGTGACACTTATCCTGGCAAAGTTGGGGGAAAGAATATTGATGCTTGTCCTGTATTGCTGACCAATTCTTCAGATCATCTCAGCGTTGAGGTGAATCTCCCTGAACGTCTTGTCCAGGTCTATCGCTAATAACGCCACAGACCTTTTCCATCACATCCAAAAGAATCAGTTTGGGTAGATCTACAAATAGCAAGGTGAAGCAAACATTAGTGCGTGATATATCAAACCCAAATCTATCACGCAAATACTTTACATCATATGTTCTGGAAATTAGGTGTGTAAGTATATGCAAGGGAAAGCAATGACATAGTGATATTATCGCTGGGCTCTTAAGCCAGAGACCCAGGTAATATTCTGGGGATATGATTTCAAATCCTGCCATGGCAGATGGTGGAATTTGATTTCAATATGTATCTGGAATCAAGGGTTTATGATGACCAGGAATCCATTGTCGATTGTTGGAAAATCTCATCTGGTTCACTGATGTTCTTGAGGGAAGGACACTGCTGTCCTTACTTGGTGTGGCCTGCATGTGACTCCAGACTCAAGACAACGCAGCTGACTCTTAACTGCCCTCTGCCATGGGCAATAAATGCTGGTTATCCAGCGACGCCCTCATCCTGTGAATGAGTAGCAAATAATCATGGGTGCTGCAGTAATACTGGATTGTCTCAAGTTGCACCGAAACTGCATTAACTAAGTGACTACTAATACTGTGAAGAATAACTTCCATAAGTGTGTATCAGGTCGGTTGAACAGTATGTTGTTAACCAAACTAGAGAGCAGGTTATTTCAGATTTGGTGTTTTGTGGTCAGGAGGACTAATTAATAACCTTTCTCTGAAGCAGCTTTGGAGGAATAGTGACATCAATATGTTGCATTTTTACACGGCGTCTGAATATAATATCGAATGTTCGAGCGTTCTGGTCACGCATCATGGAAGCCCTGCAGACTAGAGGGTTAATTACACTCCAGTGAATTGGGGAAGTACAATATAACATTCAATGGGAGAAGCAATGTTTGTGAGAGTCATACAGTCCGACAGCACGGAGACAGGCCCTTCAGAACAAACTGGTCCATTCCGAACGAAATGTTAACCCCATTTCCCTGCCCTTGCCCCGTATCCTTCTTATTCTTTCCTATCCGTGTATTTGTCCAAATGCATTTTAAATTTTGTGAATGTACCCACCTCAACCACTTCTGCTGACAGCTCATTCCATGTGCATACCACCCTGTTTGTAAAAGAAATTGCCGCTCAGGTTCCCTTTTACTCTTTCCCCTCGGATCTTAAATTAATGCCCTCTGGTCCGTGGTTGCTCAACCCTGGGGAAAAAAGACAGAGTGCATTCACTCTATCCATGCTTCCCATGATCTTATACACTTCTATCAGATCCCCCTCAGTCTCATACACTCTAAAGGAAAAACTCCTAGCTTGCCCAACCTCTCACAATAACTCAGACCATTGAGTCCAGGCAACATCCTTGTAAGTTTCCTCTGCACTATTTCCAGTTTAATAACATCCTTCCTATAACAACATGAACAACACTGAACATAACACTACCAGTATTGCATCACCAGCAACCTCTATAACTGCAACATAACTCCCTAATTTCGATACTCATTGCTCTGACTGATGAAGGCCAGTCTGCCAAATGCCTTTTTCACTGCCCTATCTACCTGTGACTCCACTTTCAGAGGACTTTGAACCTGAATCCCAAGGTCCCTTTGTTTCAATACATCCTAAAGACCCTGCTATTCACCATGAAACTCCGACCTTGCTTTGACTTTCTAAAATGCATGAACTTACACTTATCTGTATTAAACTCCATTTGACATTTCTCGGCCCACTTCCTCACCTGATCAAGGCACTGCTGTAATTTCTGAAATTCCTGATAGTCTTCCTCACTGTCCACGACACCGTCTATTTTAGTGTCACCTTGAAACTTATATTCATGCCTGTACATTCTCATCTAAATCATAGATGTGTGTAATATGTAAATATATATCCAATAAACATGCATAAAACAAACAGTAATAGTCCCAGAATTGACCCCTGAGGCATTCCACTCATCACAGGCCTCGAGTCCGATAAACATGTTTCCACTATTACCCAATGTTTCCTACCATCAAGCAAATTTTGGATTTGATTTGCCAGCTCCCCCTCAATTCCATGTGATCTAAACTTCCAGAGCAGCGTACAATGTGGAACCTTACAGAAGGCCTTACTGAAATCCATATACACCAGGTATACCACCAAGTTACTTGTCATTTCACCAAAGCAATCTATCAAATTTTTAAGACATGATCCCCCATGCACAAAGCCATGCTGACTGCTCATAATCACACCCTGCCTTTCCAAATCCATGTATATCTTCTCTCTCAGAACCTAATCAAGAAACATACCTACTAGAGATGTCAGGTTTACTGGTCTATAGGTACCAGGTTTTTCTTTGTAGCTCTTCTTGAATAAGGGCACAACATTCGCTACACTCCAGTCATCCTGGACCTCACCCGTTGGCTACCGATGATGCAAAAGTACCAACCAAGGCCCCCGTTATTACTTCTTTGTCCTCCTGCAGTGTTCCTGAATATATCGGGTCAGGACCAGGAGGTTTATAGAAATACTGATATGTTGACTTATTTCAGGTGAAAACACCAATGAATGAGAAAGTGACTTAATGATGATTAAATTAACAAATTAAAGAATATATTAATCACAGGAAGTGACTTCAGAAGAATTCCAGACTTTGTGGAATCCTGAGAATTCTCAGAAAATTGCAATCCAGAAAAGGAGGGTCATGAAACTGATCAGGAAATCAAAAAGCGAACATGCATGCAAACAAACAGGAACACAAAGACTGCAAAAATCTACGATCTATATTTCAAAGGAATGAAAAACATAGTCAAATGTGGAAATTTCAATCGGGAGAGACGAGATTATGGTTGATAACAGGGAAATTGCAAAGCAAATGACCAGTTACTTTATATCTGTCTTAATGGAGTAAGATCCAGAAAATCACCCAGAAATACGAAGTGATCGTCTCGGACTTGTGGAAGTAAAGACATAAAGTCAATTCATATCAGTAACAAGGCAATATTAAACATGCAGCTGGATTGAGCATTGCTCAGCTTGACAAACCAGATGTACTTCATACCAAAATCTTCAGAAATAAATCACAAATAGAAGTATCGATTGCATTGTCGAAGATTGCGTTCTATTTTCCTGTACATTCTGCAGAGTCTGGAAGCTGGTGTAGATAAATGTACATTAGTAAACATGATCCAAGCACGATCGATGAATGGTAGGGATCCAAGCATCTCCAAAGGGAAGAAGAGATAGTGTGGAGAACTGCAGACTAATTAATTTTACATTTGTCGGGAAACTGTTGTAATCTATTATATAGGATGTGATATTGGATACTTAGACATTAACAGCAATATTGGAGAGACTCAGTATGCATTTCTGAAAGGGGCATTATCCTTGACAAACTTTGGAGTTGTTTGAAGTTGATTCTTACAGCATAGATAATGGGGATCCAGTAGAATTGGCATATTTTAGATTATCAGAAGGCTTTCTATAAGAACTCACACAGTGAGTTCGAAAATGCATTGATGTGAAGGGTATTTGGAGGAATATATGTAAATGGAAAATTAAAGTTTGGTTTGCCTTCCTTAAAGGGAGTCAGAATATAGATGTAAAGACATGTTGAAGCAGTTTCACAGAGTTTTGGTGAGACTGTACCTGGAATATTGAGAACAGTTTTGGTGACCAAATCTGAGAAAGAATATACTGAGCACAGAGGAAGTGAAATGGACATTATCCAGATAAATCCCTCAGATAGGAGATTGCGTGATGAGGAAGCTCGGCCTATGTTCTCTTGAGTTTCAAAGAATGAGAGTTGGGTCACTGTCAACTTTATAAAACTCACAAAACATACGACAAGTTGGAAATTAACAGATGTTTATCAGGCTGTCTAATCCACATTCAAGGCAAATAATGGCAGGATAAGGACAGAAAATTGAAGACTGAAATAAGGAGGAAATTCTACACGTGGACGGGACTGACTAACACAGGGGCAAGGCAGGGCAAGATTACGGAGAATCCCCAGACAATCTATAAGTGTGTCAAGTGTAACAGAATAACCAGTAAATAGGTCGGCCTCATTAGTGACTTGTCAAGTTGCATCTAAATCAACTTTAGTAGTAGGAGAAAGAGGGGAGTGTGGAAGGCTGTTTGTGTGACTGGGGGCCAGTGTACCACAGGCATCAGTGCTGGGTCCCATATTATTTGTGATTCAGAGGTGTTAGTGTTGGGCTGGGGTGGACAAATGTAAAAATAGCATAACACCAGACTATAGTCTAACAGATCTATCCGGCAGCACAAGCTTTCGAAACACTGCTTCTTCATCAATGTGCACAACCACGTGATGTAACTGATGTTGAGAGATCTTTAACCTTATTAATTGTGGTATTCAAAAATGATGTAGCTGTGAAAATGGATGAGGGGTGGGGTATGTAATAAATAAGTTTGTGTTTGATACAAAGATTGGCCGGGTGATTAGCAGTGAGGAGGATGGCCTTATGTTACAGTGTGATACAGATGGAATGGTCAGATGGGTGGATCAATGGCAGATGGAATGCAAATCTGATAACTATGAGATGATACACTTTGGGAGAAGGAACCAGACAGGGGAGTACTCAATGTATGGCAGTACACTAGGAAGCTCAGAAGGTGCTTCTCCACATATCGCTGAATGTGATTGAACAGGTTAATACACAGTTTGGGGAAGGATAGGGGAATATAAACATAGCCTTTATTCATCTAGGCATAGATGATAAGAACTATGCAGAACTTTGATGAGGGCAAGATGGAATTCTGTGTGTAGTTCTGGGAACAACATTACAGGACGTATGTGCTTGTACTGGAGGGGGTACAGAGAATATTCACCAGGATGTTCCCTGGGATGGAGCATATCAGCTATGGAGAGAGGCTGGATAATCTCAGGTTGTTTAGTTTGGAGGAGAGAAGGCTGAGAGGTCTGTGATTCAGAAGAATAGGATTACGAGGTCCATGGACAGTGTGGATAGACAGCAGCTTTTGGTCTAGGGCCCCACTTTTAAAGTGAAGGGTTTGCGGTTCAGTGAAGATTTGAGAATTGTTTTTCAACCAGAGGGTGTTGGGGTCTGGAATGCACTTCTTGAGAGTACAGTTGTCATGGTAACCTCTACCCATTAGAAACGACACGGCTGTGCACTTCAAATACTTTAAGATTCACGGCTATGGTCATGTGTCGGAAAGTGGGCCTAATGTGGACCGTGCTGTATTTCTGGTAGTACAGAGACTTTGCTTCTGTGATTGTATGGCTGTGGAAGGTCAATCATTGAGTAGCTTAAGGTAGGAATTAATGGGTTTCTGAAGAATATCTTAACACAGTTGATAAGAGAGAACATGAAATATTTCCTGAAAATATGTCAAGGGCAAAATTAAGAGCAAAAAGGTGCAGATTTCTTACCGTCTGATACCAGATAATTGAGGACAGCGAAATAGCAGAACGATGGAGCAAATACTTCAGTTATGCCTTCACAGAAGAAAATAAAACAAAAAAGAAAACTTACTAGTAATACGAGGAAACTTTATTCTGGTGAGAAAAAGGGATAGAATGAAATTAGCAGCTAAACAGTTTAGAGAAAGTATTCGACTGAAATTAATGGGCATAGACAAAGTCAACAGAGATTTATGAAATGGAAACCATATTTGAGAAAGTGGCTTTTAGTAGAATTATGTAGAAGGTATCAATGCCATACGAATGGAATCTCAAAAAGAGTTTTGATAAAGCCCAAGCCTATTCTGCAAATTCGAATCCTGTGGAACTCAGGCTAATATATGGTCATAGATTTAGAATGGGAGAGCTGGCAGGAAACAGTGAGTAGGAATTAAACAATATTTTTTTTAATGGAAGGCTGGGAGGATATAGAAAGGATCATGGCTTGGGCTCCAGCTATTCCCAATACGCATCATATCTTGGGTGTGGAGCGCAACTGCAATATTCCCAAGTCTGCTGACAGCACTAAACGATGTCAGCCTTTGAGTGGATGAGGAGGATGTAAAAAAGTTCCAAGGTGATTGAGACAAGTGGAATAACTGGGCAAATACGTGGCAGATGGAGAGTAATGAAGGAGATGAAATGTTGTGTACTTTGATGGGAAAAATAGAATGGCAGCCTCTCATTTGAAAAAGGAGTGGTTGAGAAATGTTGCTCTATGAATGAACTTAAGCTGCATTTTTGTACATTTCTGTATAGCCTGCCGAGTCCATGTAGGGCAGTGAGTTCTGAAGCCAGAGGTCAATACTGGGAATGGCATTGGCACGCTGACCATTGTATGTCGGCCCAGCAAGTGGGGAACTGTAACTTTGAAAGGAATCTGGATCTCCCTGTAGACCAGTCACTGAAAGCAATATTGCAGGAGCAGAAAGCGGGTAGGAAGATAAATGCTGTATTCACTTTCATTTCAGGGGGATTTGAGTACAGGAGTAAGTGTATCTTATGCAGCTGCACAGGGCCTTGGTGAGACCCCATCTCGAACATTGTGCAGTATTGTGTGCAGTGTTGGTCTGTTTTCCTAACAGAGGACAAACCTGACATTGAGGGAGAGCAGCAAAGGATGACCAGACTGATCTCTGGGATGACAGACTTGTTGTGGGAGCAGAGTTTGCAGCGACTGGACCTGTATTCCATGGGGTTTAGGAAAATGAGTGGAAATCTCAGTGAAATATATAACACTCTGACAGGGCGAGACGGATTAAAAGCAGGGATGGTAATTCCCGTGGCTGGGACGTCTAAAACAAGGGGCCACAATATTAGGTACAGACAGACCACTTTGCCTTGAGATGAGAATAAATGCCTGCACTCAGAGACTGGCGAACCAGGGGTACTCTCTCCCAGATCAGGCTGTGGAAGTCAAGGGGCTGAATATAAATAAGGATTTCTGGAAACTAAAGGGATTGGGAGAGAGCAGGAGTATGGTGTGAAGATAGAAAATCAGCTATCATTCCAAGTTGTTCTCTAATAACGCAGTAAATGTGTTTCTTTGCAACACTGTGTTGTAGAAAATTGTGCAATATTGATAATGGGGTCTTTGGATAAAAGAGGATAAGTGCCGAATCAGTAAAAACCAAAAATTAAATTTGGTCTAACACACATTCGGACAGTCTAAATAAATCATTAAATTTCATGTTGTAATGGAACAGTGCTGTAAATGTAACGCTTTCACACGACAGTCACTCAGTAGAGCACTGTACCTTTCACCACAATCTTCACCAGAAAGTGCGCGGAGGCTGAGTGACCATGTGATGCCGATGGGGAATTCCAGTTCTCCCCAAGATTCTCCCCACAGTTTGAAATAAAGTTGTTTCTAAATATAAACTACAATTCCCAGTTTCAGGCTCAGTTTCAAGGCCTGTAGAGCGGATTGCATTCCTGTTTTAGCTGAACACATTGATTGTACCTTTTGTAGACAGAGGGATCTTGAGGAAAGGTTTGCTGTTCAGCTGGTGTCTGGCAAGGAATCGCATCACAGTGAACACGAGTTCACTTTATAGAAAAAGGTTCATTAATTGCATTGCAGCCAAATTGTATTTAATCAACACGCGTTATCAGTGAACTGCCTGTACATAGAATGGAGGCACAAAACTGGTGGGCTGAATGGACTACAGCAGTTCTCATTTTATGGTTCACAACGTTTAAACATATTAAGGGATATGTATATTGTATGGGGAAAACTGCATTGAGGAGATGTTCGGCCATTAACGAGAATAGTGAAAGCTCAATGAGTTGTATGACGTATTCCTTTCCTGATGCTTCTGTGCAGTGTGTGGGAAAGCTCTGTAAATATTGTCACAAGCTCTCAGCTGTTAGGAAGGAGGTCTCTGCAGGGTCAACAGGATTGTGTTTCCCGTTCCCTTTTCTGATAACGAGGCTGGTGCCGGGTGTTCTCTCTGAGTTTATCCTTTAAGACCTCGTAGCAGTTTGATACAATTGGGTGCCTTGCTTGGCCGTTTCAGAGACCATTGAAGAGTTTATAACATGTCTGTGTGTCTGGAGTCACTTTTAGGCCAGACCAGGAAAGCACGGGAGATTCACTTCCTGAACGTATACTGGGGAAGGAGATCATTGTCTATAATCGACATTGAACAAATGATCACTATTACTGACACCAGGTATTAGATCCAGATATTTTCTTAATTGTTTTTAACTAGCACCAGTTGTCAGAGAATTATCCTGGTCTGGATTAGCAATCCAATGACAATTCCACAGCAGCACCATCTCCACATGGGGGCCTAGCGGAAACCACACTGAACTGATTAACTGTTCAAAAAAGGGAATAGGGATAACCCCGGGAATTACAGGCCAGTTAGTCTTATTTCTGTGGTAGGCAAGGTAATGGAAAGGGTACTGAGGGATAGGATTTACGAGTATCTGGAAAGACACTGCTTGATTAGGGACTGCCAGCACGGATTTGTGAAGGGTAGGTCTTGCCTTACAAGTCTTATTGAATTCTTCGAGGAGGTGACCAAGCATGTGGATGAGGGTAGAGCAGTGGATGTAGTGTACATGCATTTTAGTAAGGCATTTGATAAGGTTCCCCATGGTAGGCGTATGTGGAAAGTCAGGAGGCATGGGATAGAGGGAAATTTGGCCAATTGGATACAAAACTAGCTAAACGGTCGAAGGCAGAGAGTGGTGGTAGGTGTTAAATATTCAGCCTGGAGCCCAGTTACAAGTGGAGTTCCGCAGGGATCAGTTCTGGGTCCTCTGCTGTTTGTAATTTTTATTAATGACTTAGATGAGGGAGTCGAAGGGTGGGTCAGTAAATTTGCAGATGATACGAAGATAGGTGGAGTTGTGGACAGTGAGGAGGACTGTTGTCGGCTGCAGAGGGACTTAGATATGATGCAGAGCTGGGCTGAGGAGTGGCAGATGGAGTTCAACCCTGCCAAGTGTGAGGTTGTCCATTTTGGAAGAACAAATAAGAATGCGGAATACAGGGTTAATGGTAGGGTTCTTAGTCAGGTGGAGGAACAGAGGGATCTTGGGGTCTATGTACATAGATCTTTGAAGGTTGCCACTCAGGTGGATAGAGTTTGTAAGAAGGCCTATGGAGTATTATCGTTCATTAGCAGAGGGATTGAATTCAAGAGTCATGAAGTGATGTTGCAGCTGTACAGGACTTTGGTTAGGCCACAGTTGGAGTACTGTGTGCAGTTCTGGTCGCCTCACTTTAGGAAAGATGTGGAAGCTTTGGAGAGGATGCACAGAAGATTTACCAGGATGTTGCCTGGAATGGAGAGGAGGTCGTACGAGGATAGACTGAGAGTTCTCGGCCTTTTCTCGTTGGAACGGCGAAGGATGAGGGGTGACTTGATAGAGGTTTATAAGTTGATCAGAGGAATAGATAGAGTAGACAGTCAGAAACTTTTTCCCCGGGTACAACAGAGTGTTACAAGGGGACATAAATTTAAGGTGAAGGGTGGAAGGTATAGGGGAGATGTCTGGGGTGGGTTCTTTACCCAGAGAGTGGTGGGGGCATGGAATGCGCTGCCCGTGGGAGTGGTGGAGTCAGAATCATTGGCGACCTTTAAGCGGCATTTGGATAGGTACATGGATGGGTGCTTAATCTAGGTTAGAAGTTCGGCAAAACATCGTGGGCCGAAGGGCCTGTTCTGTGCTGTATTGTTCTATGTTCTATGTTCTATGATTATTTTTTGGACTGTGTGACAGCTCTTTCAAAAATAACCCCAACCAATTTGACTATCGTGATGGGACTGAGGGCGTGGTAATTGATCTGATTGTAATTATTCCATTCTTAGGGGATGGGGCATAGTTGACTAATTACCCACATTAGGAGAAAGTGAGGACTGCAGTTGCTAATTACCCACATTGCCATGGAGTTGTCAGAGTTGGAGCTGGAATGAAACAGCTTCCCCAGCGACACGGCTTGTTGTGTAGCAAAAGTCCTCAGTCCTATTGCAGGAATGGTGTCAGGGCCAAATGCCTTTGTCATATCTACAGTGTCCAGCTGTTGCTTCATGTCACGTGCAGTGAATTGAATTGATTAAGACGGGCATCTGTGATTCTGAGGGTATCATATTGAGGGTGAGGTGGGTAATCGACTCAACACTTCTGGCTGAGGATGGTGCAGATACTGCATCGTCTACATGGATGCACAGGGCTGTTCCATTATTTGGGATGGGGATATTTGTGGAGTCCTCTCCCCAGTAAGTTGTTTAATGGTTCATCGACTTTTATCCATGGATTTGACAGGACGACAGAGCTTAAATCTGATTTGGTAGTCTTGAGCTCATCTCTCTGTCTGTATCAGATGTTAGTCCTGCTGTTTGTAGTGTAACCAGTCAAGTGCGGTAGCTTTAATGGATTGTCATCAGCTTTAGGTGCACGTGATTCCGACCCGACCATGTTCACCTGCACTCGTCACTGACCCAAGGATCGGCTTGATGGAAATGGTAGACGGATGGACTATCCGGGGGAAAAAGTTACAGATTGTCATTGAAATCTACAGCATCAGATGATAACCCAGTTTTAGCTGCAATATCGACAGTTCAATAATACTGACTGGCCCCAGTTCACACCGAGACCCATTCACCCATCAGCCCTGTATTCAGTGACCTACTCTGGTTTCTGATGCGGAAATACTTCCATTTTCATATTCTCATTCTGCTGGAAGTTTTTCCTTGTGTGATGCCTCCAATTTATTACATAAACTATATCCATTTAAGGTACTAATCTGAATCTTTTCCTTTCAGGAATGCAATCTTCTGTATTTAAAATGAATGTGTTTCCTTCTGTTTTTTTTCCCTTGACCATGAATCAGAGCTCTGCAGTATCAGTGATGCCAGACTTATGCAGTTTCAGAGTCAAGGAACTTGTCACCATGTGTTGGTGTTCAGTTCCCAGTGTACGGCACTCCATGTTGGACAGGATGTTTGGGCATCTTTGACAATATGTCGTTGGAAATTGTTCAACAAACAAAAATTGCTGAAGAAATGGCTAAAAACGTTGCAGAATTTTCAGGAGTGAATGCAGAGCTAAACTTCCAGTTCCAGTGAACCTTCTATAAAGCTTTTTGTATTTTTATTTCCAGTATCCATAGTCATTTGTTTAATTGAAAAATTGTTCTATGCCTATTCATTTCTGGAGAAACTCAGCAGGTCTGTCAACATCTGCAGAGAGAGAGTAACAGAGTTAGCGTTTCCAGTCCAGTGTGACAATTCTTCAAAACTGAATACAATTGCAAAATGGTCTTTTAATCCCTTGTCAGAAGTGGAGCATGGGGGGCAGGAAAAAGAGGGTGTGGCAAAAGATAAATGGACTTTTAGCAGTGGGGAATGAGAAGATTCTGTATAACGGGTCGGAATTAAGGGTTACTGGGGGAAAGAGGTTCTCTTTATTGAATGCAAGATAAAGAAGACACAACCAGACAAAGTCATACAGAGGCCAGGAGGGAGAATGTTGTCCATGTGGTAATATATAGATCTGGCCACAGATACGTTTTCACTGTCGTGATCATTACCCCCTTTAGACAAAGGAATTCAGGTGCTTGACTTCTTATTGGCACTAGCAAGCGTTTCATGCTGCCTTAGTATTGAAACATGGAGAAAAACAAATCACAGTATGACGTTTGGGCTGAGTGTTGGTTACCTGTCATTTTTAATATTGTTTAATTTTGCAGTGCTTATCTTTAAACACTTGTTCTTGAAGTTAGTATCAGATGGAGTGTAGGATGTTGAGGGGTGACATTATAGAAACATATAAAACCATGAGAGGTATGGATAGGGTGAATAGCCAAGGTCTTTTCCAAAGGGTAGGGGATTCCAAACATAGAGGGAATAGGTTTAAGGTGAAAGAGGGTAGATTTAAAAGGGATGAAGGGTCAGCGTTTTTACACAGGGCGGTGTGGGTATGGAATACGCTTCCAGAGGAAGAGTGGGAGATGCAAGGACAGCTGCAACATTTAAAACGCATTTGGACAAACATATGAATGGGAAACATTAAGAGGCATATGGAGCAAATGAAAGCAGATGGGACTAGTATAGTTTGGAAGATCTGCCCATTTTGGACATTTAGAAAAGCTTCACACAGAGTCAGAGTGGTTTTGTGAAAGGGAAATGATATTTTGCCTGTAAAATCATGCAAAGTATTTCTGGAGATGCCTGTAAATGTCACAAGTGGACTTGATAAAGGAGATCTGGTGGACACGAGGCCTTCCAGAGATTTTCCACAAGGTATTACAAAACAAAGTTTCTTACACAAAACAGAAGCTCTAGGACGTTGGATACTGTATTAACGTGGGATGATGATTGTTTAACACAGAAATCGGAGAGTCAGGATTAATGGATCTTTATGGTCAAGGTTTATCTGCTGGAGTACCACAAATATCAGTCTGATGGCATCAGTTATTTACAATCTATACTGACAGCCTGAAGGAGGGAGCTGAGTACAATATACATCCGAGTTTGAGGATGACACTGAGAATCAAAAGGCAGGCTGTTACTTAATGGAGAGGACTTCCAGAAAAGGAACAGTAAAGGCATTTGAGTCTTCCTGTGTATGAAACATAAAGTCAGCTCGATGATGCAGCAAGGAACTCGGTTGGTACATTAGGGGGTTTCCTGGGAAGAAAGGGTTGTGTTATTGAGAATCTCTAAAATGGTGAGGCCATAATTCATTGGGGTTGAAATGAATGAGGAGTGATACTGCTGAAACATACAAGACACAGAATGGGTTGGAGAAGGTACTGTTGAGATGTTGTTTCCATTGTTGGGCAAAGTGTCGAACTCGAGGATATAGATAACGAATAAGGAACATCGATTTCAATCTGAGATGAAGAGTAATGTCTTCTCTCCGAAGGTAGTGATTGTCTGGAATTCCCTAACCCAAAGAGGTGTGGAGGGATACAAGGAGTCGCCAGGAGAATGGAGTTGAGCCCTGGAGTAGATCAGCCATGTTCTTATTCAATGACAGGGTTAGCTTGAGGGGCAGATTGACCGACTCCTGTTCCTATTTATTAATTTCACATGTTATGCTTTTGGAAAGGAACGGGTTATTTTGCTGGAAATTGTGTTGTACAATATTGCATTCAGGGAGAACAGAGGATTTGTTGTTTTAACCCTAGGTGGGATATGTAGCTGTATTCCCAGCGTATCTGGGTCTGTAACATGTCCAACATCTGGAGCAGAAGTTACAAAGTGGGGAAGCCTGGAAACAGGGATTGGGGGTGGGGGTGGTGGTCACTTCCTAATCCAGTCTGGATTTTCCAAGTACATTTCCAAAACTCCACCTAACCATCGGAGTGGCCTCGATAGGCCGCTGTTTAGCATGTCTGAGGGCTGAATGGAACATCAGAACATAGGGCTGAGGGACACAAGTGGGCCATTCCGCCCTTTGACACTACTCCACTAATAAATAAGGTCATGGCTCATCTCATTGTGATCCCAGCTGCACGTTTCTTTCCATGCACCATTATCCCTGATTCACCGGTCTATGGAAAATCAGACAAAGCCAGCTTAGATGTAACTTAAAGATCCAGCCATCCCAAACTTCTGGGTAAGAGAATTCCCACTTGACTGAAATCCTACTTTGTGTATTTCACCTAATTCCTGCTCTGACGAAGGTTGGAAGGTGTCACTGTTTCCTTTTCTCGTCCCATTCCTTCACTGCTGACACATAATTTGAAATGTAACCAGGTTGGTGATATGGCCGATGATAAAGTTCTCAGACTGAGTCGGTTTCAGTGACAGGAACAAGTCAGGAAGATTTCTTTAGTCAGCCACAAGGAACTAATATAACTAACGGATGTGCATGGTGGATCTGTGGTTAGCAGTGCCACCTCCCATCACCAAGTAGCTGCGTTCAATTCCAACCTCGGGCAACCCTCGATGTGGATTTTGAACATTCTCCCCATGTCTGTGTGGGTTTCCTCCCACTGTTCAAAGGTATCCAGCTTAGAGCGGATTGGCTATGCTAAATTGCCTATCGCGCCCAGCGATGTGTTGGTTAGATAGGTTAGTCATGGGAAATGCAGGGTTACATGGATAGAGTGGGGGGCAGGTCGGGGGGGGGGGGTAATACTGTTACGAGGGTCAATGTGGACTTGATGGATGGAATGCCCTGCTTCCACAATGTCGAGATTCTATAAAAACAACAAGAAGTTTTACTATACAAACATCCAGTGGGTATCTATCTGATCGCTCTCCTCTAGGTTTTATATGTTTCAATAAGATCACCTCTCATTCCAAGAGTAACCTGTGAAAGCCTTCATAATATAAGACCCTCATCCCTGGAATACATGAAGTGAAATATCTATGAACTGCTTCCAATTTGATTATATCCTTTCTCAGGTAAGGAGACAAAAATAATCTCAGACACAGATGAAGTTATTTTTTGTTTTCTCAGTGGTGAGAGTATTTGGAAATCTCTTCCCTGCAGAGCTTTGGAGGCAGAGATATTGAATATGTTTGAGGCACAGACAGAAGGTTCATCAATAAAAACGGAGTCTAGGATTATCGGGGAATGGCAGGAATGTGCAGTGTTGGGGAAATGCTGACAGTGGTAAAAAAAATCACACTGCTCCAGCACATCCAGGAATAAAATGCAAAATGAAATGATAATATCGATAAAATGATAAGTGGAAGTTCAAGATGGTAGCGATCTGGAAGGTCTGCTTTGTTGGGCTCTGCATCACAGCACGGGCAAAGTGGTTCCCTCACCCACTCCATCCAAGCCATTTACTTAAAATGCTTAGTTTTGGAAAGATTTGAGATTTGGCAGTTGTAGTAGTTTTAGTTTGTGTAGTTTTTAAGCTCCATGAGACTTTGTTTATCAATTATCAGTAATTCGAGTTCTTCGTCTCTCGAGTTCAAATGTTGCTACAGTGTGTTCTGGGTAATGATGTGCTTAAATGGTGCACCTGGAGCATTTAGGGGAGCCATTAGCCAGAAAAGAGGAAAAATTTACTTTCTAGTCTTAAAAAGAGAGGATGGATGTTGTCCTGTTGCAGGAGATGCACCTTGATGACAAAGAACATTTGACTTTCCAGCAGGTCGGGTTTGATCGGGTTTATTTCTCCTCTTTTAATATTACGAGTTGGGGAGAAGCCATAATGGATTAAAAAGAATCTTCCATTTAACCTTCTAGATTGTATTTGATTCTCACGGGAGGCTCATAATCCCCAAAGCCTTGAACTATGGTAAATAATACAGTATTTTGAATGTTTATTGCACCCCCTTCCCACCCACCCCCGGCGCACCCTCTTAAAATCCTGTTAGATGCATTTTCCAAATTCAGTTATCTTGCATCGTGGCACATTATTGTAGAAGATTTCAACTGTCTTATGGACCCCACGGTGAACAGAATGTCTTAAGGTGCCCCAATACCCTCGTTATAATGTAAGCAATTAGTGGATTTGTGCAGAAGGAGAGCTGGTGGATGTCTGGAGGCAGATCCACATCACAAGTAAGGATTTTATTTTCTTCTTTAACCGGCATAAATGCGACATGAGGGTTGATATCTTCCCCATTCCTCCAACAATCTTAGATTCGGTGGCATCCTGCACAATTGGGAATATTACCATTTCTGACCATGAAGCAGTTTACTTATTGATTAAGATTAAGGGCAATATAACAGCTTCGAGACACTAGCGAATCAATCTCTTTAGTATTAAGACTAGTTGGTTAATTGAGTATTTAGATTAGATTACTTACAGTGTAGAAACAGGCCCTTCGGCCCAACAAGTCCATACCGACCACACAGACCCATTCGCTGACATTTACCCCTTCACCTAACACTACAGGCAATTAAGCATGGCCAATTCACCTGACCTGCACATGTTTGGACTGTGGGAGGAAACCGGAGCACCCGGAGAAAGCCCACGCAGACACAGGGGTAATGTGTAAACTCCACACAAACTGTCACCTAAGGCAGGAATTGAACTGGGGTCTCTGGTGCTGTGAGGCAGCAGTGCTAACCACTGTGCCACCGTGCCACCCACTGCAATGAATTCAGATCTTTCTTAGCCATTAATTCAGATCTAACCAGTAAACCATCCATTCGATGAGAAATTGCTAAGGCTTCCGCCGAGGGATTAATTAATCCTTAGAATGCAGCAGAAAGGGGAGCACGAACGCTGGTTTGAGGCAGAGCTGAGGCCAGCCGAGAGTGCATACTATGATCGACCCTCAATGACTAAGCTGCAGAGGATCACAATGCTTCGGTCTACAGTGAATTCCACGCTCACACAGACAGCCAGGAAGGTACTTACTTTTGCAAAACAAAGGCTGTTTGAACATGGTGATAAGCCAGGCAGGTATTTATTCTATCTTGCCAGGAAAACGAACGCCCCTCTTAAGCCATTACCTCAATTAGGGAGGGTACTGGGATCCTTACCTTCAATTCCAAATAGATTAATGCCTCCTGTCCGAGATTTTCACCGAATTATTTCAGCCTGAACATTTTGAAGATAGATGGATTAAGATGGAAGCACTTTTCAAGAACCTGGGTCTTCCAAGAGTAACCCCTGAATAAGTGTTGTGCCTTAATGCACCATTGTCAGCACAGCAGGGTGTGAAGCAGCTTCAGCATGTAAAGGTGCGCGTTCCTGACAGATTTCCTAGTGAGTTTTATAATTAATTTATACACCTATTGTCAGGGCTGATGTTTAACGTGTTCCGTCACTCATACAGTCACAAATCCCTCCCTCCATTCTTTAGAGAGGCTCATATCTCTCTGATGCTGAAGAAATGAAGACCCCGGAGGATTGTGCTTCTTACACGCCAATCTCACTTTTAAATTTTGGTCTCAAAATCCCGTCTGAAACCCATGAATTAAGGCTGGAAACTTTGCTGCCTTCCATTACCAAAGAGGACTAAACAGGCTTTATAAAGGGCGGCAGATCTTCCGACAATGTTAAGAATTTACTCAATATGATCCAAGAGTGTCAACAACAATCTGCCCAGGGATTATTGATCTCTTTAGATGAGAGAAGGCATTTGATTGGGTTCAGTGCCCAGATCTCTTCTGTACATTAGAATGGTTTGGTCTACGCAAAGATTTTATCAAGTGGGTGAGGGTCATTTACCGTGATCCTCTGGCTGCAGTTCTCACTAATGGTGTGCCAACCAGTAATAGTAATATTTCACCAGGCAGCCGACAAGGTTGACACCTTTCACCATTGTTGTTTACGTTGGGGATTGAGCCACTGGCGGAGGCCATCTGTAGGGATGTCAACATATCTACCCCAAAGGTGGGATATAAGTCACGAAAGATTACATTGTATGCAGATGAGGGTGTTATGTTTTTTTTATCAAATCCTGCAATTTCGGTAGGTCATGTGATGCAATGCATTCATTCGCTTGTTGCCTTTCTGGGCGATAAGATTAATTTTACAAAGTAGGAGGCCATGCCTATGGGAGGTCTTAGGGAAATACCTGATACTGAGGCTAAATCCTGGTTTCCTTTTAAATGGTCACGGGGGTGGTTTCCCTATTGCAGTATATTCATTACATCTGTCTTTGATCATTTATGTAACGTGAACTATGTCCATTTGTTGGACAAAATTAAACAAGACCTTCAAAGATGGGAGGCATTTCCAAAGTCCTGGCTAGGTCGGATAGCTGTAATTAAAATGAATGTCCTTCCTCATTTCCTACACCCCGTGTGAATGTTTTTTTTATGTTTCCCAGACAGATGAGGCATGTGGGCTGCACTGTGGCACAGTGGTTAGCACTGCTGCCTCATACTGCCAGTGACCCGGTTCACTTCCCACCTCAGGCGACTGGCTGCGTGGAGTTTGCACATTCTCCCTGTGTCTGTGTGGGTTTTCTCTGGGTGCTCCGGTTTCCTCCCACAGTAGAAAAATGTGCAGGTTAGGTGAATTGGCCACGCTGAATTGCCCGTAGTGTTAGGTGAAGGGGTAAATGTAGGGGAATGGGTGTGGGTGGGTTGTGCTTCGGCGGGTCGGTGTGGACTTGTTGGGCAGAAGGGCCTGTTTCCACACTGTAAGTAATCTAATCAAAGTTTTTTTTGAAAAACATGGCTGGTTTAGCTCTTTTATTTGGCACCATAAGCGATTGTTTATCAAGCTAACAAAATTGCAACTGCCCCAAAGATTGTGGGGAGTTGATCACCCCAATTAATAGCAATCAATTAAGTTTTTCTTCAACGTATTTGAGTGCCTGGGCCGCTGTGGTCTTGGCGTCAATATGGCTAGACACTGAGCCCTCTCAGACAAAGTGAACCCTTTTAGTCTGTCGTTCTTAGATAAATTGACAACGTTTATGGAGTATTGTCAGAAACTAATGATGATCAATACTGTTAAAGCATGAAGGACAATCCGTCAGATTGAGGCAATACAGCCAAAACCATATTTCTTAACCCCTATAATTGGTATACCAGGTTGTCAATCAGGGATAATGGATTCCAGGTATAAACTGTGGGCAGCAAGGGGGATACCTTGCTTGGGTGATTTAGAATTAGTAGAAGCCCTGCAGAGTGGAATCAGGTCCTTGGGCCCAGCAAGTCCACTTCGACCCTCTGAAGAGTGACACACTCAGACCCATTCCCCTACCATCCTATATTTACCCTGGTTAATGCCCCAACTTACAGATCCTGGAACACACTGAGCGATTTAGCAATGACCAATTCATCTAACTTGCACATCTGCGTGACTGTGGGAGGAAACCTACGCATACATAGTTGAGAATATACTCACTCCGCACAGCCAGTCACCCAAGGCTGGAACCAAACCCCTGACCCTGATGTTGTCAGTCAGCAGTGCAAACCACTGAGCCACCACGTGTTACTTGAGGGAGAAACAATTGTATCATTTGCTCAAATAATTCGTAAGTATGGGCTACCTAGTACAGACGCCTTCTGTTTTTTTTTCCCAAATTAGAGATTTGATTAAAAAATTACTTTGAACAGACACTTATAGATCCGACATAGAGAAGTGGGTTCTTACTGCTAAGAATACGCTCTCTGTCAGTACCCTTTATTATTAGTTGGATCGTGTCCGCTCAGACAAGACTGTGCAGCTTCGTGACGTCTGTGCGAGAGAGTTGGGGGTTTAGATGTCTTCGGAGACATGGGAGGATATTTGTGAAAAAGCTCTAAGGATTTTGATCTGAAATAGGACCATTCCATGCAGTTGAAAATTCTTCACAGGATCTATCTGACCCCAGATTTTCCCTCAAAATTCAAAGTGGGATTATCTTCAGCGTGTCCTAAATGCAGAATGACTACAGGCACTCTTACTCATTGCATGTGGTCCTGCTGCATGCTTCGTATATATTGGAGCACTGCGTTAGGTGTGAGAGAGAGGGTCGAGGGGACCGAATTGGAGATGGACCTGCTTTCTCTTTTCCTGGGCCTGCCCAGAGTATCTTACACAGATGCACATGGGGAAAAAAAATAACCTTACTTTCTGGGCTAGGGAAAATATTATGTTGTGTTGTATGTCTGAAAACTCCCCGGATCTGTTGGGACTTTGTAAACTCATCATGGAGAATATCCCTTTGGACTTTCACACCAGCATGGTGCAACAAAAAAAAAACAGAGATTAATATAAGTCATAGAGTCATAGAGATGTACAGCATGGAAACAGACCCTTTGGTCCAACCCGTCTATGCCGGCCAGATATCCCAAACCAATCTAAACCCACCTGCCAGCACCCGGCCCATATCCCTCCAAACCCTTCTTATTCATTTACCCATTCAAATGCGTCTTAAATGTTACACTTGTATCAGCCTCCCCGACATCACCTGGCAGTTCCTTCCATACATGTACCATTCTCTGTATGAAATAGTTGCCCTGTAGTTCTCTATTATATCTTTCCCCTCTCACCCTAAATTCATACCCTCTCGTTCTGATTCCCCGAGCCCTGGGAAAAGACTTTACCTATTGACCCTATCCATGCCCCTCATAACTTTGTAAAACTCTATTATGTCAGCACTCAGCCTCCGACGCTCCAGGAAAAACAGCCCCAGTCTGTTCAGTCTCTCTCTATAGCTCAAATCCTCCAACGCTGGCAACATCCTTGAAATCTTTTCTGAACCCTTTCAAGTTTCACAACATCTTTCCGATAGGAAGGAGACCAGAATTGCACGCACTATTCCAACCCTGGCCGAACTAATGTTCTGTACAGCTGCAACATGATCTTACAACTCCAGTACTCTATACTCTGACAAATAAAGGAAAAGCCTTCATCACTATCCTATCTACCTGCAACTCCCCTTTCAAGGAGCTTTGAACCTGCACTCCAAGGTCTCTGTTCAGCAACACTCCCTGCGGCCTTACCATTAAGTGTAAAAGTCCTTCGAAGATTTTCTTTCCCAAAATGCAGCACCTCGCATTTATCTGAATCAAACTTCATCTGTCACTTCTCAGCCCATTGGCCATTTGGTCAATCTGAGGTGACCCTCTCCGCTCTCCACTACACCTCCAATTTTGGTGTCATCTGCAAACTTACTAATTGTACCTCTTATGCTTGCATCCAAAACATTTATGTCAATGACAAAATGTAGTGAATTCTGCACCGATCCTTGTGTCACAGGCCTCCAGTCTGAAAAACAACCCTTCACCATCACCCTATGTTTTCTACCTTTGAGCCAGTCCTGTACCAAATGGCTAGTTTTCCATGTATTCCATGAAATCTAACCATGCCATTCAGTCTCCCATGGGGAACCTCATCAAAACCCTTACTGAAGTCCATGTAGATCACATCTACCCCTCTGCCCTCCTCAATCCTCTTTGTTACTTCCTCAAGAAACTAAATCAAGTTTGTGAGACATGATTTCTCACGCACAAAGCCATGTTGACTATCCCTAATCAGTCCTTGCCTTTCCAAATACAAGAACATCCTGGCCCTCACAATTCCCTCCAACAACTTGCCCATCACCAACGTCAGGCTCACTGGCCTATAGTTCCCTGGCTTGTCCTAAACATATTCTTATACAATAGCACAGCGTTAGCGAACCTCCAGTCTTCCGGCACCTCACCCGTGACTATCCATATTACAAATATCTCAGCAAGACGCCCAGCAATCACTTCTCTAGCTTCCCACAGAGTTCTGGGGTCACCTGATCAGGTCCTTGGGATTTATCCACCTTTACCCGCACATCCAGCACTTCCTCGTCTGTAATATTGACATTTTGCATGGTGTCACCATCTATTTCACTACAATTTATATTTTCCAAATCATTTTCCACAGTAAATACTGATGCACAATACTCGTTTAGTATCTCCCCCATACTTCCTGTGCTAGAAAAAATATTCTGTTGTGTTGGATGTCTGAAAACCCTATTGGGTCTAATGGGTCGTTGTAAGCTCGTCATGGAGAATATCCCTTTGGACGTTCTCATTAGTATGGTGCACCGAAAAGCAGAGATTTATGTAAGATATGGCAACCCTTTCTGGATTACCGCGATGCAGAATTATTTGCCACTCTAAAAAGGTCTTTTATATAGCCATGACGATATTGTCTAATGAATCACATATTAGGAACTATGAACGTATGAATGTGTATCAGTTGATGCTCTCGAAGAACGAGAGTTATCACTTTGTTATTATTTATTTATTATTTATTGTTTATTTTTATTTTCTTCTGTCCGTTTAGAGAATTTAACTTATTTTGTATATACATTTACATGGGTGTAATTTTGATCAGTTATTTGAGTTGTTTTGTTATTGGTTTAATATAAGAATAAAAATATCTTTTTCAATAAAAAAAATTGCTAAAAATTAAAATGCTAATATGGATAGATTAGAGTCCCAAATAACTCTCATTAGAGAGACCACTCATGGTGGTTTACGTTGAAGGTCACCATACGGGTGATAGGGTAAGGTTGAGAGAGGATCCCCTTCACGATTACCTCTGGAGAATTGTGGGGAACTGAACCTGCGCTAGTGGCCTCCCTCTGCATCACAAACCAACCATCCAACCAACTGAGTGGGAGACTGTGTAACTGCTACACACAGAATCAGCCGCAGAAAAAAGGCAAGAGAAATTTTAATGACAAGGAAAAAGGTGTATTTGATACAAAAATGTTCTGTGCTAGAAATTGTATTTTATAATGAGACAAGTGTTTGGAAGCTGTCTTTGGCTGAATACAATAAGGTGAGACAAGTGAAATAACCAGAATGACTAATTGTGATTGGATATCGATAACCATAAAATAAGTCCATGTTTTTGATTGGTCTGTGGAAAGCTTGCTGACTGTTGCATGAATTTATAAATCAGATGAAATATATTGAAAGGAGAGTCCATCCACATGGGAAATGCCTTCTGAACACGTGCTAGAAGAATCCCGGGGTATGAAGTGTCTGAGAATCGTCTGCTCAGTAACAGGAACCTGGGGGTTGAATGACTGAAAGTTCCTGTAACATGGAGCTGAGAAAACCATCAGATTACCCCCAAACGTATTGACTGTTGGAGCATATTTGAAATACTGAATGGCCTCATGGTGGATTTTAATTTTTGTGATTTGAAAAACGTACATCTCTCCTCCATCCTCTTACATGTTACACACTGGGGCTCTGCCGTTTTCCTGAAACTGGGAATAAGTTGGAACAATACCTCGAAAATTCCATAATTGGCATTCCCAGGAATATTCTATAACTATGTGGGGTGCATGAGAAAAGCAAGAGAGAAAGAGAGGGAAGGTGCTGCATGCAGTAGTGAGATTGGTGGAGCATGAGCCTTGTTCGGGGGTCGGTGCTATAACAGATATACAGCGAGTGTGAGGGAGCAGAGAAAATATGGTGAACCTTATCCTGACAGAGTGGGGAAGGTTATTGATGCTTGTCCTGTTTTACTGGGCATTTCTTCAGACCGTAGATACTGCACTGAGCTGGGTGGAGAGAGCAGCCCATGCTCGGTGGGTCTGGTAGTGTGGCCCCCTCTGGGAAGAGAATGGTCTGCTTTTGTACTTGCCCATCCACCAGGACCTCCATGTTGCTGTCGACAAACCCTGGTGTAATTGCCCCTTCGCTGCCATGTTTGGGGAAAATGTGCAGGGCAGCTCCAAAGTGAGAAAGCGCAACCGTGTGCCCATCGGCGTTTTCAAGATGGCACCAGTGTCAATGATCACAGAATATCCAGGGGCATCCAGGCGATTGTGAGTACCTCCAGTCATGATGGGTGGCAGAATCGGGCTGGCATTGTATGAGAGGGAGACTATGGAGTGGGGTGGCTAGTTAATGAGATGAGTTTGGTAAGATAGCACCAGGAAACTAGCTCGGCCTCATGCAGACAACCCCTCTGTCACACTTAATTATAATGTCACTGCGACAGTTTTTTGTTAGATTCAGCCCAGTGAGGTGAAGACTCTGCTGTCCTCATTCGCAGTTACAAAGCTGCAGAACAAATGCTCATCCAAAACCCTCCATTGCATGAACTCACAGCAATATCCCTTTCACTCATAATTCTTCGAAATACTGACCCGTGTTGCATGATACTATCGAAATGTCTTCATTCTGAAACCTGTGAACATATCCTTCCATGACATTTTATCTCAGTCTCCCACCCCCGCATCCTATCTCCACCCCAAAACACACTCATTTACAGTCATATTGCACGAGACTGCCTGTATGACTGGTCATTTGGCCTAGCTGGTCCATGGAAACCAAAATGCACATCCAGACTCACCCCATTTCCCTGCCCTTGTTCTGTATCCCTTTAATCCTTTCCTATCTGTGTATTTGTCCAATTGCCATCTCAATGTTGTGATTGTACCCACCTCAATCACTTCCACTGACAGCTCAATCCATATGCATACCACACTCTACGTAAAAAAGTTGCCCCTCAGTTTCCTTTTTCTATTTTTTATCCTTTCCAAACATTAATGGATGTCCTCTAGTCTTCGATTCACCAAACTTGAGAAAGACGTTTGAAGTATTCACCCCATGCACGCCTCTCATGATTTTATAAGGGCTACACTTCGATAAGAACCCCCTCAGTTTCCTACGCTGTAAAGAAATAAGTTCTAACCTGTCCAACCTCTGCCTATAACTTAGAGCTTTTAGCCCAGGAAACATCTTTGGAAATTTGTTCTGCATACTTTCTAGTTCAATAATATCCTTTCTAGAGCAAGATGAACAAAACTGAACACAATACTCCAACTGCAGCCTTACATTCATCCTGTACAATTGCAGCATAACGTCCCAACTTCTATACTCAATGCGTTGATGAAGGCCAATGTGCCAATATCCTTCTTCACTGTCCTGTGTATCTGTGACTCAAATTTCAGACAAACGTGCACCTGATCTCCAACGACCTTTTGTTCCACTACACGTCTTAAGGCACTATCATTCGTCATTAAACTCCTCCCTGGATTTGACTTTCCAAAATGCAAGACGCCACATTTATCTAAATTAAACTCCATTTGCTATTTCTCAGCCCACTTCCCCAGGTGATCAAGGTACTTCTGCAATTTCTGATAATGTTCCTCACTGCAAATGATGTCTCCTAATTTAGTGTCATCTGCAAACCTACTAACATTGCGTTATGCACTCTGGTCCAAATCATTGATATAGATAACAAACAGCAATGGGCCCAGGACCGACCACGAGTTACAAGCCTCCAGTCTGACAAGCATACCTCCACCATAGCCATTTGTTTCAGAACATTGAGCCAATTGTGTTGCCATTTTGCCAGTTTACATTGGAGTCCATGCGATCTAACCTTCTCGAGCGGCCTACCATGTGGAACCTTATCAAAGGCCTTAATGAAATCCATATAGACTATGTCAAACATCTTTCCTCATCAACCTTCCAGGTCACTTCCTCAAAAATCTCGATCAAACTTTGTCAGGCATGATCTGCCAGGCACAAAGCTATGCTGACTGCTCCAAGTCAAACTCTGTCTTCCCAAATGCATCCATATCTTATATCTCCGAACATTCTCAAGTGGTTTCCGAAACAGATGTGAAGCTTACTGGTCTATCTTTCCCAGGCTTTTCTTTGCAGCCCTTCTGAATAAGGGCACTACATTTGTTACTGCCCAATCTTCCTGGACCTTGCCCCTGAACTACCTTCTCTCGCCTTGTGCAGTGCTCTTAGATATATCTGGTTAGGACCAAGAGATTTATCTGACTTTATGCGTTCTAATATGTCCAACAACACCTCTACTGTGATATTGACTGTACCAAGATATCGCAACTAACCTCCCAAAGGTCACAGGTCTTCATGTCTTTCTTCATGATAAACACAGAGGGGAAATTGAGGACCTCACCCATCTCTTGAGGTTTTACACATGCATGTCCATTTTGGATTTTAAGGCGTCCTATCTCTCTCTAGTTGTTTTATTTATTTACTATATTGAATTTGGATTCATCTTAATATGCTCAGCAAGGCTATCTCATACCCCATTTTAGCCCTGCTGATTTCCCTTCTTCAGTAAACTCCTGTAACCCCTGTGTACTCCAGAGATTCCCTTGGAACCAGCTGCCTGTACTTGAGTGACGCCTCCTTTCTTTCTGGTCAGAGCCTCAATATGTCTTGTCATCCAGGGTTCTCTCTTCCAGCCTCACTTTCCCTTCACCCTCACAGGGACATGCAGACCTTGAACTCGAGCTATCTCACTTTGAAGCCCTCCCACTTGCCCTGGATCCTTTTATCTAGAAACACACTCCTCCAATCAAGCCCGGCAATCCCCTGTCTAATTTCAACAAAATTCGCCTTGCCCCAATTTAGAACTTGAATCTGTGGGCCAATTCTTTCCCTACCATACCTATTTTAACATTAATACATCTCTGGTCACTTTTCCCAAAATGCTCCCCACTTTACCTCCATGACCTATCCTGCCCTGTTTCCCAACTGTAGGTCGAGTTTGTCCCTTCCCGATTAGGACTCTGTACATGCTGCTTGTGGAAGCTTTCCTGAACACACTTAACAAATTACGTTCCATCTAAGTTCTTAACCCTCTGGAAGTCCCAATCTTTGTTAGGATAATTAAAATCACCTATTATGACAACCCTATTGCTCCTGCAAGTCTCGCCAGTCTTCCTGCATATTTGTTCTTCTAATTCCCATTGATTATTTGAAGGCTTATAGTGCAACCACTGTAACGTTACCAACCCCTCTTATTGTTTGTATCATTTACAAAATCTCATTGGATATTATCTCAGTTATTTCATCTTTAAATGCTAGAGTGATAAGCGTCTTAATCAGAACTATTGGTATTTAAATTGTTTCCATTTACATCTCTTCCTCGCAGTGACTTTCACATTCGCAGCATCCCTTGTCAAGGCACAGTGGAGATATGGAGCTGTAAATAGATGGGAGCGGCACATCCTGTCAGTTCCAACATTGGTTGCAAGTTTCCCCACACTGAGCTGTGATCTCACACAGTGTTACCGAACAATGCAACAATCTGGGTTTATATATGAATGATCCAGTGCGGACTGCACAGCCCCCCACGCTGGACATTTAGCCCAGGATTATAGATCCAGCATTGGTGTGGGCTGCACAGAGTTTCACTCTGGATATAGCTGGGTTGCATTCAGCAGTACACTAGCCGGATCTACACAGTGCTCCATCCTGAATATGTAATGGTTATGTGAGTTAGAGTGCGAATGTGAGAGAACTAAACATCTGGCTATGCCTTTATTTTTGTTTTAATTCTTGTGATTGGACTCTTCAAATCCTGACTCATCCAGTTCGACCTGACCCTCTCAATGAGTCATGGTACCTGTTGTTGCAGCATCTGTGTCTGACACATGACCAACAATGGAGCAGAGGCTGCAGAGAGGGGCATCTCTGTAAAATGGAATGAGGGAATCACAATCAGATCAGCCGTGGTCTTAGTGAATGGTGGGGCAGGATTGAATGGACCACTGATGCAACTTATCATATATTTCTCTTTGTTCCAAGCAAACTCCCCTTCTCTCCCAGTGTCCCATACTGGTGGGGATTGAGTCACCACCTCCTGTTCCTGCGTAACAGGATCCTCAATCCTCACGAGCCTCCAGATTTCCCTGTGACCCAGTTTTGAGCAGTTGAATAACTGGCTCCTGTTCCTGTGTCCCAGTCTCGAACAGTTGAGTAACTGTCTCCTGTCCCTGTGCCCCAGTTTCAAGCAGTTGAATGACTCCCTCCTGATCCCATGTTTGTGAAAGTAGATGTCCTCCTCCTGCTCCTGAGTAACAGGCTCCAATCGCTCTGTGCTCACCTGCTGCTCCTGTGGAATGGAGGTGAGGGACTGAATGGCCTCTTCACATTCTTTCCAACTTTTTCTTGAATAAAGGCCTTTCCCTGTTTCTGTAAAGCACCATCAAAATCTGGATGATGTATTTTTGTATTTGACTCTCTGTGATTGAGCAAACAAGCCGATTGGCAAAATTCAGATGCTGAATAGCCTCCTCCTGTTCCCGTGTTATACACTGAAGAGTCAATAGACTCTCAGAGATGTACAGCATGGAAAAAGATCATTCGGTCTGGTCATCCATACCGCCAAATATCCTAAATTAATCTCGTCCCCCTTGCCAGCAATTGGCCCATCTCCCTCTAAACACTTCACATGCATGTATCCATCCAAATGCCTTTTAAATGGTGTAACTGTACCTGCCCCCACCACCTCTTTTGTCTGTTCAATCCATACGCACAGCAGTCTCTGTGTGAAAATGTTGTCCCTCATGTCCCTTTTTAAATCATTCTCCTCTCATCTTAAACCTTTGTCTTCTAATTTTGGACCCGTCGATCCAGGGAAGACATTGACTGTTTACCTTATCTGTGCCCCTCATGATTTTATAAACCCCTTTAAGGATCCCCCCCCCCAGCCTCAACACTTGAAAATAGCCCCAGCCTATTCAAACTCTCCCTGTAACTCTGACCCTCCAACATCTGCAACGTTCTTTTAAATCTCTTCTGCACCCTTTCAAGTTTGACAACATCTTCCCGACAGTGGAGAGACCAGAATTAAGGGCATTATTACAAAAGTGGCCAAGCCAATGTCCTGTACAGATTTAACATGTCATGCAAATGCTTCGACTCAAAGCATGCACCAATAAAGGGAAGATCACCAAATGCCTTCATCACTGCGCTGTCTTCCTGTGACAGCACTTTCAAGGAACGGAGAACCTGCACCACGAGGCTAGCTTTGCTGCCTCACAGGGCAGCGACCTGGGTTTAATTCCATCCTTGAATGACTCGCTGTGTGGAGTTTGTACATTCTCCCCGTGTCTGAGTGAGTTTCCTTCGGGTGCTATGTTTTACTCCAACTGTATAATGATATACAGATAAGGGTAGATTGGCCATGCTAATTTGCGCACCGTACCCAGGGATGTGTAGGGGAGGTGGATTAGCCATGGGAAATGCAGGCTCAGAGGGATAGGGCAGGTGTTTGTCCAGTGGGATACTGTTTAGAGGTTCGGTGTGGCCTCGATGGGCCGAAAAGCCTGTTTCCTCACTGTAGGGATTCGATAATTTCAACGGAGTTCTCCTTCACTGGCAGCTTTCGACAGGGCACTACCTGTAAGTCTTACTTTGATTTGTCTTGCCAAAATGGAACATCTCACATGTAACTAAAATATACTCTATCTGCCACTCCTCGGTTCACCTAAAAAGGCCCCATTATAGTCTGAGAGATCATTCTTCACTGTCGACGACAGCACCAAATTTGGAATTATCTACAAACTTCCTGACCATACTTCATATACTCAAATTTAAATGATTTGTATAAGTGACAAAATGCAGTGGACCCACTATTGATCTTTGTGGCACGCCACTGGTCACAGGTCTCCAAGTTTAATGAACAAATGTCCACTATCACGCCCTGTTTCCAATATTCAAGAAAATTTTGGATCTAACAGGCGAACTCTCCCTGGATTCCAGGCAGTCTAACCTTGCTAACCAGTCTACCATGTAGAACATTTTGGTAATCTTACTGAATTCCATAAAGACAACATCTACTGGCCTGTCTTCATCAATCATCTTCATCACTTCCTCAAAAGATTACACCGAGTCAGTGAGACGTGATCTCCAATGTACAAAGCCCTCTTCAGTCCTTGTCTTTTCAAATGCATTTACGTCCTTTCCAACAAAATCCCCTCCAACAATTTAGTCACCATTGACTTCAGGCTCACTAATCTATAGTTACCTGTTTTTTTTCCTTACTTTTTAAATAATGACACTATGTTAGCAGCCCTCCAGAATTTTGACACCTCACCTGTGGAAATCAATGATACAAATATATCAGCAAAATGCTGACCAATTTCTTTCCTAGCTTCTCACAAACATTTGGGATACAACTGATCAGGTCCCAGGGATTAGTTCACCTCTTTGTGTTTTAAAATGTCAAACACCTCCTTGTAATATAGACACCTTTCAATGTTTCACTGTATATTTATTCATTCTCTCGCTCTTGTAACCTCCTCCTCATTAAATACTGAGGAGAAATTTTTGTTTCATATCCCTCCAATCTCGGGTGGTTCCACACATAGGTAGTCTTATTGATCTTTAAGGGGCCCAGTTCTCCCCCTGGTTAATCTTTTACCATTAAAGGATTTGTAGAATTTCTTCAATGACTCGTTAACCCTATTTCTAAAGCCATCTCATGTCCACATTTTTCTGGCCCGAATTCCCCGTTGACTATACACTTATTGCCCTTACACACCTCTCGGAATTCACTTGATCTCAGCTCTGTTTACCTGACATATGCCTCCTTCCTTACCTTGACCATAGCATCAATATATCCAGCTATCCAGCACTCCCTGCACTCACCAGCCTTGCCCCACTCACTAATAGGAACACGTTGGCTCTGGACTCTCTGAAACCACATTTTGATGGCCTTGCAATTACCAACCATCCCTTTACCTGTGAATAGGGTATTCCAATCAGCCTTTCACAGAGCACGCCTAACATTTTCAAGATTGGCCTTGCTCAAAGTTAGAACTTTAATGTTGACATCAGGTATTTCCTATTCCACAACTAATTTAAAACTAATTTTTATGCGTAACAGACTTGAAAGTTAAATCAACACTTCCTGCCCCCCTATAACGGGCTCGAAAGTCTGACTAGGCTCCTTCTGTCCCTCTGTAATAGACTCAAGAGGCTTAATGGTCTCCTCCAGTTCTTCTAAACACACTCGAGAAGCTGCATGGCCTCCTCCTGTCCCTGTGTAACAGATCCGAGACACAGTAATCTGTGGATTACGAGCAGCCGTTAAACTGTATCTGATGGAGGTCCATCCTTTCTCAGATACAGAAACACAGACAACACAATGTACTGCAGGTGCCCTCTCAGTTACACTTTATGCAGCTGCAGCAACACATCTCTTTGTTCTGAATGATTCTGTTGACAAAATGTGCCAATACTCCAGTTTTCCACCTTTTCAAGTAGCAACAGGCTAATATGGGCTGAATGGTCTTCTCTTCTCCCTCTGTAAGAGACCCATTGGGAGAGAATTTCTTTGGCCTGTTCCTGAGCAGCAGTCCCAATGCTCTATCTCAAGTTTATGAAAGGATTTCATAACAGGGCATTAAAACCAGGAGTGGCCGCACACTGTTCAATAAGCACCGTATTTTGTGTTCAGGTATCTAGAAACTTGTCCCCCCCCCCCCCCCCCCCCCTTTTTATGCAGCCGATCTGTTATTTTAGAACTGCCTCCTTTCATAAACAGAATGGAACATACATAGACCCCAGCAGCGTTCTGTTAATACTCTCATATACAAGGAAAAAAAGATATAAAATATTGAAAGATTTATGGTCCATCCCTCAGCAACCTTATCCATTCCGTCCAAAACCAGTAAATGAAAAGTGATTTATTGAACTGGTTAACTGAGCCTATTTGTTCAGTGACTGCGATTAATGCCAATCTCCATGGATTCTAATTGTCCCAGTGGAGGGTTTCCATCTTTTAATGATAAATGGGCTCCGTTCAATGTGTTAACCCATAACATGAGCGGGAGCATCACCGACAGCAATGAAAGGGAACAGCAGATCCAGGGAGGAGAGATTAGAATATGAGAACATGAGACTGGAATGTTTCAACAATGGATCAGAATTTGAGAACATTAGACAGGAATATTCCAACAATAGATAGGAGCTTAGCCGATTATGTTTGGTATCTTTCTGCATTTGATTGGATGGCATTATCATTGCGGATCTATTTCGCACTTCTCATTATTCAATACTTTTATTATCCCTTCCTGGCTATCGTTGGTGTTCCTGGTGAGTGTCACTATCCAGATTTTGTTTTCTATAAACCAGTTATGACTGTATTATAGTTATTTCATATCGTCTACACTTCCTGCCACTATTATTGTTCCAATCCAATCCAATCTCTCAATCTAGATATTCACTCTACAGACCACTGCTAACTGCATCAATGAAGGTGTTCAATTACTGTCTCCCTCTCTGCTCTGGCAGTGTTACTCACGGATCTCTATGTTGAACTATTCAGTTTCAGGGGAGAATCATAATGCATCGTATCATTGCCTTTGCTGTTAAGAGCATGGAGGTCACTGTCGACTGTTCTGGTTACAAACTCCACTTCCTTCCACTGTTTCCATCCCATCCCTGGCCAATATCTGCAGTTGAAGCAGACAAGTCACAACTGTGGGAGATCCCTTTGACAATGAGCTGATTCTTGACACCATTCCCTGACATTTCTAACTTGAAATACTCACCACTCCAGAATATATCTCACTGGTTTATTCCATCTGCTGTTTGAACCTTGAGCTATGAAGTACAGGCTTAATGAAGCCAATAATCTGCTGCTGACGCTCCCGGCTTCAAACTTGCCGAAGCAAATCTGATTCGAACTCACACCAAACTCCCATCGATCTGTCATTCATGTGCATGCCGATGTATATTGCTGTTTTACTGGCAATGCCTTTATTTTAACCTTCTCAAGCACTTTACCTCATCTGTCCATGAAACGTCCCTCGTTCACTCTATTGATAAACAAAAAGCCTGCCGGGGCTGTTCTTATTTAAAATTGTTTTCTCCATGTGCGTTCCTTCTCAAACAATGAGTTTCGCATTCAACCACGCCTATCACGCACACTCTCAGTCTCTGATGAACACACAGAGAGAGCAAACCTTCCCATTATAGGCAGTAATCTGATGCGAGTATAGTTAGCATATGTTATTAAAGTTTGCAATACTCTCAAGATAGTGCAGTTCACTGAGCAACACACTAACATGGTGTGCACAGCTCTCCATGCTGGGCTGTCATCTTGTCCCAGTTTATGTTTGTTTGTGGTGTTCTGTGATATAGATTCAGAATTTAATGTAACAAGCCATTTCAGCTGATCTGACAATGCCTGTATTCAATGTTCTCATTCTTGTCATTTTACTCACGAAGATCTCACTTCTGCAGATAGTCCC
The DNA here is from genome assembly GCF_047496795.1 of Chiloscyllium punctatum. Classification (NCBI taxonomy): domain Eukaryota; kingdom Metazoa; phylum Chordata; class Chondrichthyes; order Orectolobiformes; family Hemiscylliidae; genus Chiloscyllium; species Chiloscyllium punctatum. Next base: position 65,393,312 of record NC_092781.1, read on the forward strand.
ACTGCCCTGTCTTTTTCCCCATATTCCCACAACCTCCTCCCAGTTAATTAACTGCCTGTTTCTGTCTTTAATGTGAATCTCTCTGTCGCTCTGAATCTTTCCCTGGCCTTGGGTTTTGTCTCCCTAGTGTATAGAGTGCTGGCATTGTGTAGCTCAGAAATAATGAAATGGCGTGTGTCAGTCTGTTCTTCACTTCCCGGTGTGTCCCATGTGATGGTTCATGGACAGGTGTGTTTCAGAAGTTATGAGACACATCCTTGTAACTTGGTGTGTACCTGTGGCTGTCCCTCTCAGCTGACCTTGCGATCAGTAACACAAGGAAGACCACTGCGTAAAGGACCAGGCATCTAAATTGCCTGACAATGCTGTCACGTTTTTAATAAACGGTTATTTTCTCCTTATTTTTAGTAAGAGGTCTTCAAGGCCAAACTTCCTAATGAAAACGGCTCAAGTAAATAACTTACGGGGATTTTAGGGTTTTAAATAAATAGTAGTAACAATGGCCAGCTCGCAAAGACTAGGCTTTCTAGGTTTCTTTTCATTGTAGCAATAACAATCACCAGGTGCTTGGGGTCCCAGAACGGGTGTAAGTTTTAGTAAATTATCCCGAGCTGCTATTCTCTCTGGAAGCTCACTTGATGCTCTTTCCTCCTGGATTGGAGAACTGTATGCAAGAATGCATGTTTGAATGTTCCTTTTTGCCAAGGGGTGTGTTTTGGTGCTTGTAGTATATTGGAACATTTCATTTGTAGAAGGTACTGTATCCATTATTCTGTTATGGTTTCCAATAGTTAAGTTAGTTTAAATTCCTCTTCATTGTGTATGGATTTTGATTAGAGTGTTTAAATACATTGTGTTTTGCTTAATGGTGAGTGGTTTGATGAGTACCATCACATCTGGAACACCGACGTCACATCTTCCTTTAAAATAAGAAAAGGTTTGGCATCCAAGCTTACTCCTTAAACTAGTGTGAGGCAGTCTGGTTGGTCTATAACAAACTGGGGACTGTTGTCTCGTTCTAAATCGATAATACCAAAATGTGTTTCGAATTACAATCCCTACTGTCCGCAAACAGGCCATTCGACCCAACAAGTCCACACCGACCCTCCGAGGAGTAACCGACCCAGACCCATTCCTCAACCCTGTTATTACAAATTTACCCCGACCAAGGCACCTAACCCACACATCCCTGAAAACTACAAACAATTTAGCATGGCCAATTCACCTGACATGCACACTTTTTGATTATGGGAGGAAACCTGAGAATCCAGAATAAGCTTATGCAGACACTGGAGAGCATGCACTGGGAGGCAATTGGGTTCAAAGGTCCCGTATGGTAGTTGTTAGTGTCTTTGGTTCTGGATGTTGAATTCGGTTGGTTTAAACAGTGTGTTGAGTATAAAGACAATTTCAGTCACTAAGAGTTCTCTGGGTGTGGAAGAAGTAAAGTTAGGGGTTTTACAAAAAGTAATGAAGGGAAGCTGTAGGAATTGGCAGACAAGCTGGAGTTGGAATTGTGTTTGTCTGTGCGAAAATGAGAGATAATTACAGCTAGAGCTCAGCAATTACATTTGGTGGAAACGAGATCAGACTCTTTGGAAATGGCTAGAATTCAATTTCAAATGAGGCACCTTGAACATGAGAAAGAATTGAAAATGTTTGAATTATGATGAAAAGTAGAAGTAAAAGAAAAGGAAATGAAGACGAAAGAGAGAAAAAGAGAGAAGAAAAGCAGAGAGTTTCAACTTCAAAAGTTAGTAATTCGAGAGGAAAGTTGAGATAGAAGGTAGAGATGAAGGCAGACAGTCGGCTGGATAAGGAGGATAGTGAGGATCAGCAACCCTATATCGCCAAAGGTCTGATGGGGATCTGTTTAAATACATCCAGGTATTATCTAAGTTTGATGAGAATGATGGAGGGAGCCTTTTTAATATCATTTCAGAAAGTGGCTAAACAAATACAGTTGCCAGAGAACATGTGGATTTAGTTGATTCAAACAAAGCTGATAGGTATTTGCATCCCTATCAGAGGAGGTGTCTGCTGAGTATGAGGAGGTAAAGAAAGCCGTTTGAAGTGCATATGAGCTTGTGCCAGAAGCTGACAGACAGTGTTTCAGGAATCTAAAATAGCATGCCTGGTTAAACGCACGTTGTGTTTGAAAGGATCAAACAAATTTTGAAAGGTGGGGAAGGGTATTAAAACAGAGCAAACCTATGACCCTTAGAGAGATTCTTATTTTCGCGAAGTTCAACAATTTACTTCCTGCAGTCATGAGAACTCATGTGGAAGAGCAGAGAGTAACAATGGGAAGGTTAGAAGCTAAAATGGCTGATGATGATGATTGAGTTCAGAAATCAAAGTTTGGTTTCTGTGAGAGATTGAGAAGAATGTGTGAGATTTTCTTAGAACATATCCCTGTGAGAGTAAGGTTTACTGGCATAGGCCAGGAGTAGCAGGTAAAGAGGTTACAGCATTAAGAGGTACAGAAGAATGTAATTCTTTTGTGCTGAGACATGAGGAGCTATGTCATTCAGAAGGACTATTGGAGAGATGAGAAGTGCTCCATTATGTAACGTGTGGTTGGAGTGTCCTGTGGAAACATCAACAGATTTATTCTACAATGGGGAAGGAGGCCTTGAGCTTGGTGTTGGTGTTACAACATTTCAGCATTTAAATTGCAAATAACATACCTGAGACAAATCGTTTTCACTGATCGTGACCCCTTAAAGTTTTTGGAGAAGTTTTGGGAGAGAAATACCAGTCTGTGTCGACTGAGCTTATTATTTCCACCATTCAATATGAAATTATGCATGTGACAGGCGTAGAAAACCTAAGTTTTGACACGTTGTGGAAACTTGAGTGAAGAAAGTCAAAGGCATTCTGTGGCAGGAGTAAAATGACTAAAATCGAATCTCGTTGTGAACATTTGTATGCTCAGAGTCAATGTAATATATATGCATTGCAGTCAATAAACAATAGACAATAGGTGCAGGAGTAGGCCATTCTGCCCTTTGAGCCTGCACCACCATTCAATATGATCATGGCTGATCATTCCGAATCATTATCCTCCTCCTGCCTTATCTCCATAACCCTTGATTCCACTATCTTTGAGAGCTCTATCCAACTCTTTCTTAAATGAATCCAGAGACTGGGCCTCCACTGCACTCTGGGACAGAGCATTCCACACAGCCACCACTCTCTGGGTGAAGACGTTTCTCCCCATCTCTGTCCAAAATGTTCTACCCCGTATTTTTAAGCTGTGTCCTCTGATTAGGCAGTCATCCATCAGCGGAAACATGTTTCCTGCTACCAGAGTGTCTAATCCTTCATAATCTTATATGTCTCACTCAGATCCCCTCTTAATCTTCGAAACTCAAGGGTATACAAGCCCAGTCGCTTCAGTCTTTCAGTGTAAGGTAATCCTGCCATTCCTGCCAGTCTACACATAGAGGAAGGTTAGGAGGTCTAAAATGAATCTCTTTTTGTGTATTGATGGATCATTTTATTAAAGGTGGAGTTGTGAGTATACTATCACTGTAAAAAGGTCATTTTATCTTGGGTTTTTTTTTGAAGAGAGGTTATAAAGACAGAGGTGCAGAACTGCTGTCTGAAAACAGTTTAAGTAAATAATTGAGAAAGCCTTTAGGTTTTATTAAAACATTGGTAACAATGGAAGGGCAGCGGCCAGCTCTCCCAGACCAGGTTTTCATCGGTTTGTTTTTAGCTGCAGCATTTAGAAGCTGTTGGGGATCCCGTAAAGGGTTGGACGTTTCAATACATGATCCCCAGCTGCTTTTCTCTCTGAGATCTCTGTTGATGTTGATATCTCTTCGATCGGAAAACTGCATGTAAGGATCTGTATTTGAATATATCTTTGTGCCAAGCGGTGTATACCAAGAAGGTACGGTATCTATTGTTTGTGTAAGTGTTCAAACATATAAGCTATCTCAAAATGTTCTTTTCTTTGATTGTATTTTAACTGAAGCATATGAATAGATTATATTTTGCTTAATGTCGAGTGGTTTGACCAGTCACAACATATCTGGAACGCACACTTCACATCTATTATTAAAATAAGGAAAGGTTTGGGTCTAAGCGACCTTCTTAAAATATTTTGCAGGGATCTGGTCTGGTCCACAACACTTATAGATGAGGAGTTTCTGACTGACTCTTATTGAAAATTTAGTGGAGGGGTTGGGGATGGTTTGCTGGAGGTTGTGCTGTGAGCTGCCTGAGACATTCAGGGAGACATTTGGATTTGCTGACCCATCTTTGGGTGGAGCCTGGAGACTGTAGTTACAGCATCTGGGTCTGTAACATGAGCAACAAATGGAGCAAAGGTTACAGAGTGGGGAAACTCTGAAAACACAGAGTTAGTGTACGTGTGGAAAGGGATCTGTTGGACCCACCCGAGTTTTCCATTAACAGCCTCGCAAGCTACACTTAATCCAGGAGCAGAGTGTGAAGGGACACTGATTGAACAAGGAGCTGGTCACAGAGCAGTGTCACCTCCTTTAACACGTCCTGCAGCTTCCCCCCCCCGGGGAAAGGACGTTGCTGCCAGTGGCTGTTCGGGTCACAGTTTCATTCAGCTTCTATGTTCTAGAACTTTCCAAACAGGACTGGGTGATGTAGCCATCATCTCCCAGTATGTTGCCATCAATGTAACCATTCGGTGATGGAGGATATATATGGTGGATGAGGTAAATACATTGTTTCCCCCACAGCAGGGAGCTGCCGGGTGTATCCATTATAATGGTATTCCCGATGGTGTACATGGCATCTGCAGAGTACCCATGTCAATGGGGAGAGGTAGAGGAAGTGAAGGAGCTCTCTCTCTGTTACTGTTACCGTGTGTCCATGCACAGTACACTATGTTGGTGAATACCTCTGTCCTGACAGCAGCCACAGTTCCTTCATTCACAAGCAGACAGCATTCCCATCGTCTTCGGGTCTCCATGTAGAAATGAATGAATGTATCTTCGATAAAGGCTGTCCCCTTAATACATGTTTGAAAACAGCATACCCATCACCAACCAAACACTTCAAAACATTCCATGCGTACGGAGAGCAATGGGGTCACTTGGAGTGTCTGGGAGCAGACGATCAGGGATGGAGCAAAACCTCCCATGTCTGAACGGGGCTGAGTGAACCCCCCAGTACACAGTATCATTAATCCCTGTAATCCCTCTCCATTTCAGTAACATACTGCCTTCCATTATTCCTGTAAATGAAATGACAGGTTATATCATGTTATATTGCACCTGCCAAATTATTATCCATTGCCTTTACCTCTCTTGATAATTTACTCTCTTGCTTATCACAGCAACATGACCAAACTCAGTATCTCTCTATCTGTTCCATCCTCCTGATCATTGATATAGATTGTAAATAGTGGAGGACCCAGCACTGGTCACTGTGTGACTCCACTGGTGACATTCTGTCAAACTGATTAAGACTGATTTATCCGGAGTGCCTGCTTTCTGTTTGATACACCGTCCTCTCCCATTACTGTGTAACACAGTGGAAAAGCTGAATATGAATGAGGAGAATCAGTCAGGAATCCAACCCCTCGAATCTGCTCCTCCATGGAATACAATCATGGCTGATGTCATCGCGGCCTCTGTTCCACATCCCTGCTATCTCTCGATCGTCAAACTCTAGTCTCTTGTTGGAGATTGCGGCTGATGAAAAAAATATCCAGTCCACATCTACATTTTCAATTATATTTCGCATCTTACAGACCTCAATGAGCTCACCGATCGTTCTTATAAAATCGAGAATATAGGCCTGAATTGCACAATTTCTCTGCATAAGACAAACACTTCAAATATGGAATCAATCTAATGAAGCTCTTCTGAATTGCCTCCAATGGAAATACCTCATTCTGCAGGACACCCAAACTGTACTCCAGTTGCAGCCTCACTAATGCCTTGCACAGCTACAGCAACAATCCCGACCTTTCTACTCTATCCTCTTATAAATAAACGATGAAGTCATGCTTGCATTTCTCAGTATTTGAAGTACCCGCAAGCAAGTTTTCTGTGATATGCAAGCAGGCACCCAGATCCCTATGCACATAAGCACTTGGAAGTTTCTCTCCATTTAGATAATCATTTGCCTTTTTATTAGGTTGGCCAACTTGAATAACCCCATATTTATCCACTTTAATTTTCATTGCCAAATGTTTGCCCATTCACCCAACCTATTCATTTAGTTTTTTAATCTCTTGCATCATCATTCCGAAGTAATTTCCCACCCATGTTAGTGTCTGAAAATGGAGCTATAATATTTTCTATCCCATCAACCGAGTAATAATATCGATCCCAAATGGTTGAGGCATGAGAACTGAAATCTATGGCACCCAACAAATTGCGTTTTCCAATATAAAATGATACATTTAATTCATCTGACTGCATTTTGTTATTTAACCAATCCTCCATCCAAGCCAATAAATTACTCCTAAACTGATGCTGTCTGATCTTACCACTCACTCTTTGGAGAAGGGACGTATCTGAATCTTTCACGAAGACCAGATATATTCCATCTCCAGGATTCCCACTATCCACCTTGTTTGTCACATCTTTAAATAACTCAAGAAAACACTTCAATCATGGTTTATCTTTTGTAAAACCATGTTGAGTCCGATGGATTGTGGTTTACGTTTGCAAATGTCCTCAACAATGGATTCTAATAATTTGCCTTAAATTACAATACTTTATTGTTACATTTTACTCCCTAATGTATTCAGTTATTATAAGTTCTTCCCTTTTGAAAACCTTTACGTTTTCTTTGAATTCCTGTTTGATGGGCAAAAGGGTTTTAAGAGATGTGCTCCAATTGCTACATAAGCGGTATGTGTGGCTGACTGGACTCATCATCCTGCTGGTGTACAAAATCAATGGGATGAAGTCTTTCTGGGGTTCCCATGTTGTCATCTCCAATGCCAGAATGACCACCTCCTGTTGATGCGTTAGAGGGGTGGGGGATTATGGAATCTTCCCGTTACTGTGTTAACATTCTGAGGGTCTGATGGGTCTTCTCATATTCCTCCATAATCGGTGGAGACACTGAACAGTCTCCACATGTATCCCAGAGATGGGACGAAGGGAGCGATTGGTCTTCTCTTGTTCCCATACAACAGACACGTGTCTGAATTATCTCCTCCTTTCTCATGAAAAAAGTCTCAGATAGTTTTTATCCTAACACATTTCCCTTGCAACAGACTCGGTGGGTCTGAATGGCCTCCTGTTATCCCAGTGTAACAATCTCCAGTCACTGTGTGACCACTTCCAGTTCCTATGTTACGGACTTGAGGAGGCTGAATGGACTGATCCTGTTGCTGTGTAACAGGATACTGGTGCAGCATGGCCTAATCTGGGGCCAGTGTTATAGATTCGAGGGGCTGATTGGCCTCCTCCTGTAAATATACATCATGCTCGAGGGGCTGAACAGTGTCGTCCTATTCTGGTGTAACAGGCTCGAAGGCCTGAATATCCTCCTGTTGTTCCTGTGTAACAGGCTGCAGAACGGAATGGATTCCCCCACTATCTGTGTAATTCTCTTCAGTTGCTGACTCCTTCCTGTCATCTATGTTGAAATAAGATCATCCTTTATTTTAGTAAACTCCAATGGCTATTGGATCAACCTGTTCATCCTTTCGTTATAAGCTCGCATCTTCATTGCAGGAATCAGCTGAGGAAACCATCTCTGAGCTGCTTCCAATATAACAACATCCTTTCTTCATTGAAGAGACTAAATCTGTACACACTACTACAGATGTGATCTCACTAAGATCCTGTACAGCAGCAGCAACACTTTACCACCCTGCTGTAAGGTTCCCACCCAGGTTAGAGCTGTCTCAGCTCTCTGGGAGAATATAGAGCATTTATGAACGATCATTGTCCTTCTCTACTCCATCAGCATAACGGGAGATCTGGAGAAAATGTCACAATGATGCTTAAGAAGATCATAAATGATGTGGCGAGATGATCTCTACCATTAATCTCCCCAAATCCCACATCGCTCAGATTCTCCAGAATCTAGTAAGGTGGAGTGCAAAATCAGCAAGGAGAAGGAAACATTGATGGGAGTTATATATCAAAGTGAAAGCTGCAGTACAAATGCTGGACATGTTATAAAACGGGAAATGAGATATACACATTTGTGGCTACTGCAGTAATAATGTCCTGTTTACATTATATCTAAACTGTGTTAACCCAACTGAATGCTAATGCTGGGAAAAATGGATTTCATGAGCATGTGTTAAATAGCTGGCATTAACATTTTGTCGAGCACTGAGCTAGAGATCAGGTTATTCAGAAATTGGTGTTGGATGATCAAAAGAACTAATTGAAAACTTTGCTGTAAAGGACCTTTTGGGAACAGTGACCACAATGCATTGGTTTTCTTTTATGCTGTTTGAGTACACGGTAGTTTTTGTTTTATTTGAAGTAACTGTCATAAATCTGAATCATACAAGCCCTGAAGGTGTGAGGAGAAAGTGGGGACTACAGATGCTGGAAGATCAGAGTCGAGGAGTGTGGTGCTGGGAGATCAGAGTCGAAAAGTGTGGTGCTGGAAAAGCACAGTCAGGCAGCGTACTAGGAGCAGGAGAATTGACGTTTTGGCCATAAGCCCTTCATCAGGAATGAGGCTTATGATGAAGGGGGCTGAGAGATAAATAAGAAGGCGGTGTGGCAGGAGGGAGGTAGCTAGGAATGCGATAGGTAGATGAAGGTGGGGTTGAAAGTGATAGTTGATGAAGGGAGACAGAACGCCTCATCTACTACATACATTAAAGCCAGTGTGGTCTTCTCTACATTGGTAAGGCAGGTGGTTCGTTTCAGAGAACATATCTGGGATAGCCACATTGACCAACTCCACCGCCTTGTGGCTGAACACTTTAACTCTCCTTTCCACTCTGCCAAGGACGTGAAAGTCCTGGGCCTCCTCCATCGCCAAACCCTAACCACCTGAAGCATGGATGAAGAAAGGTTCCTCTTCTACCGTGGGACCCTCCAACCACAGGGGAATAATGTAGGTTTCACCCGTTTCCCCATTTACCCTAACTCCACCTTATCCCAGTCCAATCTTCCAACTCAGCATCCTCCCTCCTTTTGAACGTTCCTATGTGTTCATCTTCCTTCCGATCAATCTGGTCCACCCGCCTCTCTGACCAAACGTTTTCAGCCTCACCTTCAACTATCTATTAGATCACAGGAATCAGCTTAGAAAAGTGCCAAGTACCGTAGTAAGCCAGTGGATTTGGAGAAATATAGGACCCAGCAACGGATGACCAAGAAAAGAAAATCAAAAAGCGAAAAAGCTTACAAACAAAAGAAAAACATAAAGACTGCAAAAAAAAGTACATCAGTGTATGAAACAAAAATAAAAACAAGGTCAAATATGGAACAGTGGGTGTGAGGACAGAATAATTTATTGAAGACAATAGAGAAATCACAGGGGAAAGAAACAGTTTCTTTGTGTCTATCTTCAAGGCAGAATATCCAGAAATTCTCCCAGAAATACCAAGTGACCATAGGACTGGTGTAAGTAAAGTCTAAGAACATTCCTATAAGTGTTGAGGTCATGTTTTAAAAGAAAGCTGGATTGAGTATTTATAAATCTGACAGATCAGATGTACTTCATACAAGAATTTCAGAGGAAGCAGCAATTGACGTATTGATTGCATCGCAGATTATCACGTTGTTTTCCAATACATTCCCAAAAGATATTTAGCCAATCTGGATAAGGCAAAGTCTATAAATACTATCCAACAGTTTAAGAAAGGATGAAGATGGAGAGTGGTGAACTACAGATCAGTAACTTGTCATCCACGGTCGGGTGTCTGTTGGGCTCGATTATAAAGAACGTGTTACTGGATATATAGAAGGTCATGGGAAAACTGGGGAGGATGATAATGCATCGATGAAACGAAAACCATAAGTGACAAACATTTTTTGGAATGGTTTGAAGATGATTCTTGTGGACGTAGGCAATGAGGAGCTAATGGATAACGTATCGTTGGATATTCAAGAGGATCTTTTTTAAGAACTCTCCCACGAACATCATAAGAAAAGTTAAAGTAAAAGGAATTGGGAAGAATTGGGTGGCACAGTGGCACAGTGGTTAGCACTGCTACCGCACAGCGCCAGAGACACGGATTCAACTCCCACCTCAGGTGACTGACTGTGTGGAGTTTGCACATTCTCCCCGTGTCTGTGTGGGTTTCCTCCGGGTATTCCGGTTTCCTCCCACAGTCCAAAATGTGCAGGTCAGGTGACTTGGCCATGCTAAATTGCCCGAAGTGTTAGGTATGGGGTAAATGTAGGGGTATGGGTGCGTTGCGCTTCGGCGGGTCGGTGTGGACTTGTTGGGCCGAAGGGCCTGCTTCAACACTGTAACGCAATGTAATCTAAACACAAGCAAATAGGAAACGAAAAATTAGGTTTACATTCATGTGAATGTAATTGAAATATAGAAGATGCCATGCGCCAGCTGCACAGAGTGTTGCTGAGACTAAACTGAGAGTATTGTTACCGTTTGGAGTCCCAATCTAAGATAGAATATACTACAGATGAACTGCAAAAGGTATTCTCCAGATTAATCCCTAAAATGGCAAGATTGTCTGATGTGGAAACTCAGCCTGTGATCTCGAGTTTCAAAAGATGAGAGGTGATTTTAGTGAAACTTAGAAACATAGAGTGGAGACAACAACCGAGGGACATGGAGAAGTGTAAGCAGGAGAGATGAGGGAGAATTCCAGGATATTCTACACGGACAAGTAGAACAGAATAATCAGTTCGCGTAAATGAGAAACCAAGGGTGCAACCAGTGTGTCAACCCGGAGAACATTGATAGATTGTTGCATGTAAACTTCACAGCTGTTTTACTTGGGAGAAGGAGGATGCAGGTATAGAATTCGAGAAGATGGACTGGAAAGCTCTTGGAAAGAGATTGATGTAAAATACGAGCGGCGGTTTGAGGCTTTGTCTGGTATAAAATTGGACCAATCTGCAGGTCTGGATAATGTTGGAGTCAAAGGAGGAAAGACGCTGATTGGAATTTTTAATTAGAATCTGACAATAGGGGAGGTGCCAGAGGACTGGAGAACAGCTAATATGATTGCACTTCACAGTAAGGGTGGTAGAGATAGACCAGGAAACTATAGACGAGCGAGTATTAAATCACTGTTCGGGAAACTACTGGAGAAAATACAGAAGGAGAAAATTGAACTCCAATCAGAATGGCAAGGCTTGATCAGGGATAATCATCATGACTTTATCAGAGTGAAGTCACACTGATGGAGTTGATTCAATTAGTTTGAGGAGGTCGCTTATTTAGTTTTGATGCAAGGCCTTTGACAAAGTTCCGCATGGGAAACTGAAAAAAATAAAGTAAAATCTCAGAGTATCAAGGATAACTTGAAAAGTTACAGGGAAAATTGTCTTAGTGTCAGGAGGCAGAGGGTGGAGAGAGAAGGCTGTTTTTGTGACTGGAGACCAGTGTCCCCTGGTGTACCACAGGGATCAGTGCTGTGTCCATTATTGTTTGTAGCATTCATAAATGGTATATATGTGAATCTGGAGGGGGAGTGGGTGGAGGGGTGGGAGTTGTGATAAGTAAGTTTGTGTTTGACACAAAGATTGGCCGGGTGGTTGGTAGTGAGGAGGAAGTTCTGATTTTGCAGGAAAATACAAGTGGAATGATCAGATGGGCAGATCAATGGCAGATGGAATGTGATCCTGATAAATATGAGGTGATGTACTTTGGAAGGAGGAACCAGACATGGGGTGTACACAATGATTGGCAGCACACTAGGGAGCTCAGAGGGTGTTTCTCCACACATCCCTGAATGTGACTGAACAGGGTAATGGACTAGTTAAGAATTGAACCTTGGGTGGAGCGTTTATTAATCAGGGAGTAGATTATAAGTGTTATACAGGGCTTGGTTTAGTCCATGATGGAATACTGTATGTCGTTCTGGGAGCGTCATTATAAGGAAGGATGTGATTGTACTGGAGGGGTTTGCAAAGGAAATTCACCAGGATGTTCCCTGGGATGGAGCATATCAGCGATGGAGAGAGGCTGGATAAGCTCGGGTTGTTTACTTTTGACAGAGAGGCTGAGGGGGATGTGATTCAGAAAGATAAGTTAACAAGGGGCATCGACAGGGTGGACAGACAGCAACTGTTCCTTTTAGACAGAGGGTCAAGAACAAGGGAGCACACTTTAAAAGTGAAGGGTTTGAGGTTCAGAGAGGATTTAAAAACTCACTTTTTCTTCACCCAGAGGGTGTTGGGGTCTGGAAAGTACTTTCTGAGAGGGGAGTTATCAAGGTTAACCTCTCAACTGTTAAAAGTACTTGGACACGCACTTGGAAGTGCCATAACATTCCAGGCTATGAGCCTTTTGTCGGAAAGTGGGACTAATATAGATCATGCTGTATTTCCGTTGGCACAGAGACTATGCTCCTGTGATTATATGATGTGGAAGGTCAATGATCGAGCAGCTTAACACAAGAATTGATGGGTTTCTGAAGATAATGTTCACAAAGGTTATAAGAGTGAACTGTTATAGCTTGTCAAATTATGTCAATGTGAGAAGTATGAAAAAAAAGTGAAGGTTTTTTCCAGTTTGAAACCAGAGAATGGAGAATGGGAAACAGGGAAATGGCAAAACTATGAATCCACTACTTCAGTTCTGTCTTCACAGAACTTTCTAACAATAACAGGAAAACCAAGTCTGGCGTGAAAAACGAAATAGTACATGGAACATAGAACATAGTAAGTAAATCGTTTGGGAGAAATGATTGGGACTGAAAATAATGGTCATAGACAACACTAACACAGATTTATGAAATGGGAATTATGTTTGAGAAACAGACTGGGAGACAAATGAAAGAGAAGCAATGGATGTAAAACATGTGGATTTTCAGAAAGATTTTGGTAAAGCTCCAAGCCTAGTTTGCAAAATCAAATCTTCGTGGATTGGGGTGAATATATGACCATGTTTCTAGAATGGGACAGCTGGCAGGAAACAGTGAATAGAAATAAACAGACTTGTGAAGCAACTGCCTGACATTGTATTTAAGGTCTGATTCTGTGAGTATGACTATATCCCTGAAACCCCATCACCTTCCCCGGATATCTCCTCTCTCACCAGCAGGACAGACAAAGCAGAAGTGGTGGCACATTGGGATACAGTTTGAAGGGAATTGTTCTGGGAGTCCTCAACAGTGACTCTGTATCCCATGAAGTCTCATGGCATTAGTTTACACATGGGAAAGGAAACCTCCTGCTGATTACCATGTACCAGCCTCTTCCAAATGATGAGTCGTTACTCCTCCAAGCTGGCCAACACTTGGAGGAAGCGCTGAGGGTGGCAAAGGCACAAAATGTTCTCTGGGTTAGGGACGTCAATGTCCACAAAAAGAGTGGTTCAGCAGCAACATTACTGATTGAGCTGGTTGGGTCCGAAAGGATATAACTTCTCGACTCGATCTGCGGCAGGTGGTGAAGGAACCCACAAGAGGGAAAAGCCATATTTGACCACAGCCTTACTAATCTGCCAGCTGCAGAAGTATCTGTCCATGACAGTATTGGGTAAGAGTGACCACCGCATAGTCATTGTGGAGATAAAGTCACACTTGCATATTGAGAATAACCTCCACCATTTTAGGTGGCACTGTCACCGTGCTAAATAGGACAGACTTTGAACAGATCTAGCAGCCCAAGTCTGGGTTTCGATAATATGTTGTGGGTCATCAATAGCAGCAGAATTGTACTCCCGCACAACCTCATGGCCTGGCATATCCCCCTCACAACAATTAACATCAAGCCAGAGGATCAACCTTCATTCAATGGAGTGTGCAGGAGGACAGGAGCAGCACTGGCAATACCTGAAAATGAGGTGTCAGCCTAATGAAGTCACCAACCATGACTACCTGCGTACCAAACAGCATAAGCAGTTAGTCATAGACAGAGCTAAGTGATCCCACAAGCAACGGTGCAGACCTTAGCTCTGCAGTCCTTCTACTTCTAGTAGAGAATAGTTATAGACAATTAAACAAGTCATCGGAGGAGGACATTCCACAAGTATCCCCATCCTTAATGATGGAAGAGCCCAGCACTTCAGTGCAAAAGATAACGTTCATGCATTCGCAACAAACTTCAGTCAGAAGTGCTGAGTGGATGATCCATCTCGGCCTCCTCCAGTGGTCCTCAGCAATTCAGTTACCAGTCATCAGCCAATTTGATTCACTCCACACGATATCCAGATTCAGTTGGAGACACTGGATACCTCAGAGGGTACATACCCTGACAACATTCTGGCAATAGTACTGAAAAGTTGTTCTCCAGACCTTGTCACTGCCCTCACCAAGCTGTTCCAATACCGTTACAACAACATTTCCCGGATTACATGGAAAATTACCCCAAGTATCTCCTGTATATAAAAAGCAGACCAAATCCAATCCGGCCAATTACCACCCCATCAGTCTACACTCGATCATCAGTAAAGTGGTGGAAGGTCTCAGTGCTTTTAAGCAGCACCTGCTCAGCAATACCCTGGTCAATGACGCCCAGTTTGGGCTCCACCAGGGCCACTCAGTTCCTGACCTCATTACTGTGGTTCAAACATGGACAAAAGAGCTGAATTCCAGAGGTGGGGTGAGAGTGATAGCCCTTTAAATCAAGGCTGCCTTCGCCCAAGTGTGTTATCAAGGGGTCTTAGCAAAACTGGAATCAATGGGCATCAGGGGCAAACTCGCCGCTGGTTAGAATCATACCTGACACGTAGGAAGATGTTCATGGTTGATAAAGGTCAGTCAACTCAGCGCCAGGATAAATCTGTAGGAGTCCCTCGGGCAATGGCCTAGGCCCAAACATCTTCAGGGCTTCTTCATCAATGACCTTCCCTCCATTTTAAGGTCAGAAGTGGGGATGGTCGCCAATGATTGCACAATCTTCTGTAACATTTGTGGGTCCTCAGATACTGAAGCAATCCATGTTCAAATACAACAAGACTTGGACAGTATCCAGGCTGACAAGTGGCAAGTAATAGTCACGTCACACAAATGCCAGACCGTGAACATCACCACTAAAATACAATCTAACCTGCCCCTTGGCATTCAATGGTGTTACTGTCACTGAATCCACAGTGGACTGCAGCGGTTCAACAAGGCAGCTCACCACCACCTTCTCAAGGGGCAACCAGGGACAGGAAATAAATGCTGGCCCAGCCAGTCACACCCAGATTCAGGAAATAAATATTATTTAAATAAAATAACAGAGGAAGGTTTCTGGGATATCACAGAGATCGGTGCTCAGGTCCCAGTTGTTCACAATGCCCATTAAACATTTGGTTGCAGGAATCAAATACAATATATCCCAACCTGCTGATAGAACTAAAGGATGTTGGATTGCGAGTGGGTGAGGAGGTTGTAAAAAAGCTTCAAGGTGACTAAGACAAGTGGAGTGAATGGGCAAATACGTGGCAGATGGAGAGCAAGTTGGGTTGAGGTGACAGTGTGCCCTTTGGTGGGAACAAGAGATTGGCAGCTTTTCATTTGAAAAGGGATTGTTTGAAACATGTTGATCTGAAAAGCGACGTATGGGCCTTTTTGTTGGTTCCTTCTGCGCGGCCCTCCGAGGTCCCTGCAGCACAGTGAGGTCTGAACCCACAAGGCCATACTGGGAATGGCATTCACACGCTGCCCAGTGTACATAGACCTACCAACTGGGGAGCTGTAACATCGCAAAGGATCTGGATCTCCCTGCAGACCAGTCACTGAAAGCAATATTGCAGGAGCAAGAACCAGATAGGAAGATCAATGATGTGCTGACCTTCATTTCAGGGGGATTTGAGTCCAGGAGTAAGGGTGTCTTACTGCAGCTGTAGAGAGCTTTGGTGTGACCCTATCTCAAACACTGTGCAGTATTCTGCAGATTTGGTCTCAGTACATAATAAAGGACAAACCTGACATTGAGGGAGAGCAGTGAAGGATGACCAGACCGATCTCTAGGATGACAGGTTTGTTGTGGGAGCAGAGTTTGGGGCGACTGGGCCTGTATTCCATGGTGTTTAGGAAAATGGGTGGAGATCTCAGTGAGATATATAAAGATCTGACAGGGTGAGACGGATTGGAAGCAGGGTTAATAATTCCCCTGGCTGTGGTGTCTAAAACAAGGGTCCACAGTATTAGGTACAGACAGACCATTCTGCAATGAGATGACAATAAATGTCTGCACTCAGTGACTGGTGAACCTGGGGAATGCGCTCGAAGCTGGAATATAAATACGGACGTAGAGACAGTAAAGGACTGGTGGGAGAGAAGGAGAACGATATGGAAATAAAGGGCAAGGTATCATTATATTGAATTGGGTAGCAAACTCGACAGACCAAATAGACTACTGCACTTCCTATTTTATAGCTTCCCACAGTTAATCACATTAAGGAATGTGTACAGTGTGTGGGAAAAGTGCATTGTGTACATATTTGAACATGAACTGGAATGGGGAAGGCTCAATGTGTTGTATGACCTACTCCATTCCCGATGTTTCTATGCAGTCTGTAAATGTTGTCACAAGCTCTCAGATGTTAGGAAGGAGGTCTCTGCAGGGTCAACAGGACTGTGTTTCTCATTCCCTTTTTCCGATACTGAGGCTGGGGCCGGGTGTTCTGTTTGGTTTTATCCTTTAGACCTCGGAACAGTTTGATACAATAGAATGTCTTGTTTGGCGGATTCAGAGACCATTGAAGAGTTTATCACATGTCTGTGTGTCTGCAGTCACGTTTAGGCCAGACCAGGAAAGCACGGGGGATTCACATAAAGAAAGTACATTTGTGAAGCAAATTGGTGTGTACAATCGACATTGGCTTGAAGGTCACTATTTACGGACATCAGATTTTGCATCTTAATATTTTGTCAATTGTGTTTAACTTACACCAGCTGCCAGAGCATTAGCCTGGTCTGGATTAGTAATCCAGTGACCTTTCCACAGCAGCACCATCTCTACATGGGGACCTATCTGAAATCATACTGAGCAGGTTATTTCTGTGCTGTTTGATAACTCTGTCAAAAAGAACTCCCACCAATTTGACTGCCGTGGTGAGTCTGAGGCGGAGGTAACTGGCCAGATTGTAATTATAATCCTCTTAGGAACTGGACATAGTTGAGTAATTTTCCACATTACCAGGGAGATGTCAGAGTTGGAGCTGGAATGAAACAGCTTCCCCAGGGACACGGCTTATTGTGCAGCATAAATCTTCAGTCCTATTGCAGGAATGGTGACAGGGACCATTGCCTTTTTCGTACGTACTGTGTTCAGCTGTTTCTTCATGTCACGAACAGCAAATTGAATTGGTTGAAGACGGGCATCTGTGATTCTGTGGGTATCATGGCGAGGGTGAGGTGGATCATCAACTCCACACTTCTGGCTGAGGGTGGTGCAGATACCACGTCCTAGTCTTTCACACTGATGTACAGGACTGTTCAATTATTTAGGATGGGGATATTCGTGGAGCCCTTTCCTCCGTCATTTGTTTAATCATCCATCACCATTTATGACAGAATGTGACAGGATTGCGGAGCTTCGATCAGATCTGTTGGTCAAGTGTGGCAGCATTAATGGGTTAGCATCAGGTTTAGGTTCACGTGGTTCTGACCCTGTCATGTTCACTCACAGTCATTACTGAAACATAGATCATATTGATGGGAATGGCAGACTGAGGAAATTATTCGAGGCTAAAAGTTACAGGTTGTGGTTGAATGCTGTTCTGCTTCTCCTGCTGCTGTAGTCCTTCAGCACCACATAAATACGATACGCAGTTTTGAGCTGCAATATCTGCAATGCAATTCTGCTGTCGGTCCTTTAGTTCACATCGAGACCCATTCACCCATCAGTCATGTACTCAGTGACCTACTCTGGTTTCTGATGTGGTAACACTTCCATTTTCATACTTTCATTCTCCTGTGGGTCTCTCCACGGATCAGGCTTTCAATCTGACACATTCTGCAAAACAATTAACTGTTTTTAATCAATTGTTTAATTCATCTGAATCTTTTTCCTTGAGTAATACCATTTTCTGTGTTTAAAGTGAATGTGTTTCCTCTGTTTCTCTCCCTGACCATGATTAAGAGTTCTGCAGTGACAGTGATGCCAGCCTTATGTAGTTTCCGAGCCAATGAATTCTCTGGATTCCCAATCATCTTCACCACATTGTATGTTTCCTCTTTTGGTTTGATGTCTTGTCACTCATGTTTGCCTTGTCCTGTCATGAGTATGTTTCATCACCTTTGGGAGAATTTCTGATATCCTCCGAAATATCCCCAGAAATTCCTGCTTTTGCTGTTCCATGGTCTGCCCTGCTCGGCTCCCCTTCCAATTAACTCTGGCCAGCTCCTCCCACATGTCATTGTAGTTACATTGTTCAATTATAATCACATTACATCAAGAAGAGACCAATAGATATAAACCAAAAGAAGGAGCTTTGAGAGAGGAGACGCAAAGAATAATTGGTAAATTTCTAAACTAGATACAAAGAGAGAAAGAGCGAGACAACATAGATGAGGAAACATGAAAAATGAGAAAACTAGATCATCGAAAGAAGTAGATGCACATCCCTCAATGTTTTGGCAATTCCTGTGTGCTGTGGTCCTTTGTTTCGTACATGTACTACAGAGCAATATGTTCAAATGCTGAGTCTGATGCCAGAATTTTTATCTCCAATAATATGACAGACACTAGCTTTGGAAAGTATCCAACAGGCCAATATATTGAATTCTGGTAGAAAGGGGATAAACTGAAATAAGTTGGGACACCAGAAGCAAGAATTTATAACACATCCTGATAAGAATGAGAGATTGGAGTGGAGAATTCCAGAAAAACAGGGAACGTTGAGGGAAGGGAAACATATCATTTTAGATGAGAATAAAATGACATTTTAATGTTTTATAAATTTTATATATCATATGTATCACGTTTTGTTAACTGTGTCTCCGTTGTTCATTTGGAATGTGTTGTGCACATATAAAAAATGTTACTTATCTGCACAGACACATTATTTAAACAGTGTATATAAAATCATTCTGCCATTGAATTGGTCCTGTTGTTGTGTTACCAGGATACATGAACACCAGCTGGCCACCAAAAGACATGACCCATTATCACTATGTTCCATACACACAGACAAAGAAGGGCATCACTTTGATTGGGACAATGCACACACACATACTAAGACACGCAAGGATGTTCTTCGAGGAATGGCATTCTGACCAGAAGTCCGTCAATAAACTCAGCAATTTAGATCCTATCTACATTCTCTTGTAAAACAAAAGAACTGGAAATGACATCACCCAACTTAAGAACCCAAGACCTAAAAATAGAGAGGCGCAACATACCACCAGCACTTCAGCAGAGACTCTCACTGATGATGTTACCGAGTCATAGTGTCGAATCATTAGAAAACAAACCTTCAAGCACAGCGAGCAAACTTGCATACATACAAACTGTTATTCTTCTTTTATTAGTGAAACTTGGGAGTTCTTTGTCACTCATGTATTAACAGATTACGAGGTGAGGTGAGGTTTTTAGGTTTGTAGTTTTAATTACCAGAAGTGCTCGACATAGATGTCTCCACAGTTTGGGGCCCTGCTGTATGGGACTTGGACAGATGTGAACAGATTTTGGGTACAAAATGTCCCAGTAAATTCCAACACGTTGCAATTAGTGACCAAGATCTTCAAATAAAACCGGTCGGAAAACCTTTTGAATTTTGTTTACTGGTGGTGGTTTAAATTAAAAGTGAGGGAAAATGCTTTTAACATTACTAAAGAGGTTCCCAAATTTGCCAAGAAAGTTTAGAAAGACAAAAGGAGGACATTTTTTAGAATTACCAAATAGGTTGGAATTGGGTTTAACCAGGGACAAAAGGAAAGCTGAAATTGTAATGGAGTTGGTCAAGCACTTTGATGTATTAGAGAAACAGACAAGTGCAGTCGAGTTAGATAAAACTTAAATTGCAAATATGGCAACTGAAGTTAGAAGATAAAGAAAGAGACGGAAACAGAGAGAGAAAAAAAGTGAAGGAGAGGAAAAAGAAAGAGAGAAAGAGAATTTGAGATTCAGAAGTTGGGATTTAGACAAGAAAGTTAAATTCACAGGATGGAGATGAAGGGAGAACGTCGGGATGTATACAACTATGTTTTTGCCTTGCCATATTTCGGTGAGAAAAATGTCAAAACCTTTTTTATTTCATTTGAAAAAAAATGACTCGGCAGATGACGTGTCCAGTGAACTTGTGGGTAATGCTCGTTCAGACTAAGCTGGTGGGCACAGCTGGTGAGGCATGTACAGCGCTGTCAGATGAGGGGTCAAGAGATTATGCAGATGTCAAATTGGCTATTTTGATTGGTTATGAATTGGTACCAGAGGCATATAGACAGAGGTTCATAAAAATAGAGACGGAACCAGGTCAGACTTATGTTAAGTTTGAAAGAATTAACTACAGACATTTTGACAGGTGGGTGCTGGACTTAAAAATAGATAAGACCTGTGAGGCTCGAAGGGAGGTTATTATGCTGGAGAAGTTGAAAAACTCACTTCCAGAGATGGTAAAAATTCATCTGCACGAACAGAAAGTTCAAGAAGCGAGAAGCACGGCAGAAATGGCAGGTAAATATGCATTGGTGCATGAGATGAAATTTAGCTTCCGGAGAATTTTCATGCTATGAGGGATAGAAATTGGGAGAAGGGAAGTTCACACATTACAAAGCGAACAGTAGCGCACAATAGTTTACCACAGGTGAAAAAAGAAGCCCAAAGGGGTTGAAAGGGGGTGAAAGGCCTCAGGTGTTCTCAGTACAAGGGAGTGGAACACAGAAAATGACAGTGCTGATGGTTTAAGAAGGGCACTGGGAAAAGGTGTTTTCATTGAAGTAAGCTGGAACACACTGTGATGATCGTTGAAGGAAGGCACTTTGGGGAAAGATACGGTAGAAGAGGCTAAGCCAGTGGCATTAGTGAAACTGGTAAAGGAGACCCCAAGTCGAGCTGAGGAGCTGCAGGAGAGTGCACAGCCGAGTAAGGGTCTGGATATGGAGTCGGTACCTGATCTCTGAAAGAATTCACCTCTGTAGATAAAGTTTACTCAGAAAGAACAGGGGGAGAAGGACAAGAAGTTATAATTTTGTGGGATACGGGATCTGATCAGTCTCTAATAGTTGAGAAGTGAGGGGCCGGAAAAGCACAACAGATCAGGCAGCATCCAGACAGCAGGACAATCGAATATCAGGCAGAAACTCATCGTCAGGAATGTGGTGGGGGGACAATGGGGCTGAAAGATAAATACGAGGGTAGTAGCTGGGCTGGTGGGAGGGTCACTGGGAAGGCGATAAGAAGATGTAGGTTGGAGTAATAGTGATATGTCAGTTTGGAGGGTGGAGTCGGTAGGTGGGAAGGAAGATGGCCAGTTAGGGCGGTTCAAGAGGGCAGTGCTAGATTGAACAGTTCAATCTGGCAGAGGTTGGGGAGGGGAGATTTGGAATTTGGTGAAGTCAACGTTGATGATGGTTCTAGTTTGAGGGTTCTCGTTGTCCTGTCCACAACACCCTCCTCTCCGACCTATCACCATCACACCCCACCTGCGTCTACCTATCGCCTTCCAAGCTATCTTACACCCAGCTCCACTCCCACTCTCCTATTTATTTTTCGGCCCCCTTCCCCCTCCCTTACCCCACCTCCCACTTTCCTGATGAAGGATTTATGCCTGAAATGTCAACTCTTCTGCCCCTCAGATGCTGCCTGGTTGGCTATGCTTTTCCAGCCCCACACTTTTCAACTCTCACCTCCAGCATCTGCAGCCCTCACTTTCTCTCAGCCTCTAATAGTGAGAGATGAAAGTATTTTCACTCTTTCTGACATATTAATCAAGATCATGACAATTTGTGGAATGGGGTTAGAAATTAAGTATTCCCTTGTGTAACATCAGGATGGAATGCCAAATCAAGGTTGGGGAAGTAACAGTGACAGTGAGTAACAGAGTGTCAGTTCCAGGAATATAATTTATTCTTGTGAACGATTTAACAGGATCCAAGGTGGGAGTGACACCCCTTGTATTGGAGAAGGCAAAAGGAAAACTAGGGAATTGGGGAGTTAAAAGAAAAATACCCAGGATTTTTCCAGACTGTATAGTAACAAGATTCCACTGTCATAAGTTAGAGCAGGAAGGAAAACCGTAATAAAAAGCCAAAGGAGCTGCTGTGCAGTGAACTGACCCCCTGTTTGATGTAACGGTGCAGGAAAAACCTGAACAGGCAGAGGATCAGGCAGGGGGGGCTTAGTCCAGAAAGGCTAATGGACTTACAACAGATATATACACACACATTCACACACACATACACATGCACACACACAGAAAAGGAATCAAAATATATTGTCGAACGTTATTAACTTAAAGATAGAATGCTAAAATTAAAATGGAGACCCCGATAGGTTACTGCAGAAGGGAAATGGGCCGAAGTGCACCAGATTGTGTTAGAGGTAGCGTACAGTGTTAAGGGTAGCACATAAACTAACTGCAGGGGGTAACATTGGTGTACAGAAGACTCAGGCTAAGGTACAGAGGCATTTCTAGTGGCCTGTAATGCACAGGGACGTGGTTATTTTTTGACGTACATGTCAAACATTCTAAATGGTAGATACGTCACAGGCAGTAATAAAGCCAGAACCTTTGTTACCAATTCCTGCATTCGAAGAACATTTCACGTAGGTTATGATGAGTTGTGTAGCTCCCCTATCTAAAATAAAAGTGGAAACTAATATTTGCTAGCCATAGTGGATGTGTCTACGAGATTTCCAGAGGCAATTCTATTATGGAGCGTTAAGGTAAAAAGGGAGGTGGAGGAGTTGGTAGCTTTCTTTACTCACTGTGGGCTCCGTAGAGAGATTCAGTCAGACCAAGGTCTCATTTTACCAATCAGCTGTTTAAGGAAGTCATGGATACCTTAGGCATACAGCAGTTTAATCAAGGGCGTCCCATCCTGAATCCCAGGGAGCCTTGGAAAATTAGCATCAGACGCTGAAGACCATATTAACAGCGTACTGTCAGGATTACCGGAATGATTGGAATGAAGGTGTCTCATTGAATTGTTTGCCATTAGACAAAAATTATTTGCCCCAAATAAATCTACTCAGTTTACTTCCATTGAGTTAATATTTGAAGTGAGAGGTCCTTTGGAATTAATTGAATATAAATTGACAGGACCGAAGTCAGAGATCTCACACTCGGATTATGTATGTGAGGTGAGGGAGAGATTAGATGGTGTAGGTGAGTTCGCTAAACAGCACCTGAAGGGCACAGCATAGAATGAAGCACGTGGCAGATAAAACCTCTGAACTTTTGACGATTTCCTGTGGGGATGACGTATTGGTATTGTCACCAGTGATAGGAATTCCATTCAAAGCCAGGTTTAGTGACTCAGGAACAGAGTTATGGTCAGATGAACAAACTGTGTAGTTTATCTGTATGATGTAGTGACCTTTAGCAAGTGATTGAAAGCTCACACATTACAGTTGGCAGAGCATGTTGAACGATTACAAGAAGCAAACTTGATAATAAACTTAAAGAAAACAGAATTCGCGAAGGCAGAGGTGACGTTCTTGGGACATTACATTGGACATGGAAGGTTGACCCCATGGAACACAAAAACGTAGGGCTTTGAGGAATTTCCACAACCATCCTCGAAGAAAGAGGTGCTTCGATTTTTGGAACTGATTGGATTCTATTGGAAGTTTGTTCCAAACTTCAGCAGCTTATGAGCACCACTGATGGACTTAGTAAAGAAGAACACAGAATTGTGGTGGACAGAACAACGCCAGGAGGCATTTGAGAATTTTAAAGCAGGATTAATCACCGCACCAGTTTTAGCTACACCAAATATTTTGAAACCCTTTGAAAATTGTGTTTGATGCTCGGGATATCGGGGTCGGAGATGTATTGATACAGAAAGAGGATGATGGAATTGAATGGCTAATTGTCTACTTGTCGAAAAAACTCAATATCCACCAGAAAAAAATGCAAAATCCCCATTATTGAAAAAGAATGATTATGTTCCACACTGGTCTGACAATATTTTTATGTGTATATGACAAACAAATTGTCAGAGATGGTTGTGGACAACGACAAATCTCTCGCATTTTTTGGAATATTTAAAGACCAGAATATGAGAGTATTTCATTGGAGTCTTACCTTACCGACTTTAAACTCACAAAATGTACATGCTGTGGCTCCTACAATGTGATAGCAGATGGGTTTTCGCTGATTTAAAGGAAAGTAGTGGAGATAAGATTTTACTTATTCCAGTGTTGTATTGGTGTACAGAATTAATATGAATGATATAACTGAGATTAATACTTTTGTATTTCATATAATTGGGATGAAGAATTAGAGGAAAAGAAATGTAGCCATCTTTTCATTCTGCTTGTTCATTTTATTTTCTGAAGCAGGAATATGTTATGAAGCCAAAAACATGTGCGGGCACTTTAAGACAGATCGGGTTTTGTTGAATAGAAATTAAAGCCACAGATGCCACCTAAAGGTCACACTGTTCCACATGTCACCATTAGCTGAGAAATGGATACCTGAGTTTTGGTTGCTGTTTTGACAGCCATCCAAACGCAACCAAAGAGGTTAAATAATGCTTAGGATACCAGAAACCAACAGAATTTGAATATTATTGTTTGGACAGCTGGACAGCAATCAAATTATGAGAATTATTATATCATGGGGAGTACATAAACCCTGCATTTTGAACACTGGAGGGAGAGCTGCTGCCATCCAACAGCAGAGTAACTGCTGTAGAGCAGGAGTGCTAACTGACCATCCTAAACACTCTCTATCAAAGATACATGTTCATGTAAACCTACTTGCAATAGAAAAAACATGACCCAGGGAGATCAGCAGCTGGAAGAGTGAACACAGCGGGGAAGATGGAGACTGTAGGGTCTTGAGATCTTAATGTTTCATATGTGGGTTGTTGGAACAGCATATTTTTACAGAGTTGGAGTCAGATAGTCAGTGGCTAAGAAAAGAGGGGCTTGTATTTGCGAATACTTGTTGTTTAGTGTTCACTATTAAAGTTCAGAAACTAACTTCATAATTTTTGTTCAAATAGTGGAATGTAGGAGATCTGTATCGCTCATATTTTAACAGATTACAAGGTGAGGCGAGCTTTTCTGGGTGTTTGGGTTTAATTAACAGAGGAGTTCGAGTCCACCTTGTAAATATCCATCCACGCTCACCCCATTTCCCTGCAGTTGGCCCATACGCTTCCAGTCCTTTCCTATCCACATATTTATCAAAATATTTTTGAAATGTTGTTAATGTACCCCCCTCAACCATATCTGCTGGCAACTCATCCACGTACCAGCCCTCTGTATAAAGAAGTGGCCCCTCAGGTTCCCTTTTATTCCTTCCCCTTTAACCTTAAACCGATCCCCTCTAATCCTCGATTCTCTACACCTTGGAAAAAGACTGAGACCATTAACCCTATCCATACCCCTCGTGATTTTATACAGCTGTCTAAGGACTCCCTCAGTCTCTTACATGCGAAAGAAAAGGTCCTAGCTTGTCCAATCTCTCCCTGTAACTCAGACCATTGGGTCCTGGCAATGTCCTTGTAAATTTCTTCTGCACTCTTTATAATTTAATAACATCCTCCCCATAACAAGGTGACAAAACTGAACACAATACTCCAAGTGCAGCCTTACCAAAGTCCTGTGTAACTGCAACATAAGCTCCCAACTTCTATACTCAATATCCTGCCTGATGAAGGCCAATGTGCCAAAAGCCTTCTTCACTGCCCTGTCTACCTGTGACTCCACTATTAGAGAACCGTGCACCTGAACACCAAAGTCCCTCTACCCACTGCACCCTTAAGACCATCCCATTCACCACGAAACTTGATTTGAGTTTCCAAAATGTAAGACCTCACGCTTCTATATTAAATTCCATTTGCCATTTCTCGGCCCATTTACTACCTGATTAAGGTCCTGATGCAATTTTGATAAACTTCCTCACTGATTATGCTCCCAATTACTTTGATGTCATCTGCAAACTTACTAATCATACCTTGTACATTCTCAACCAAATCATAGATAACAAACAGCAATGGACCAAGCCTCCGGTCTGACAAACATCCTTCCACTAAACCCTTTGCTTCCTACCATCAAGCCAACTGTGTATCCAATTGGACAGTTCCCCCCGCATTCCACGAGATGGAACCTTCCTGAGCAGCCTGCCATGTGGAACCTAATCAAAGGGCTTACTGAAATCCATAGAGACTACGTCTATCACTCTGCCCTCATCAAACGTCCTGGTAACTTCATCAAAGGACTCTAAGAAATTTCGGAAGCATGATCTCCCACTCACAAGTCTATGCTGACTGCTCCGAATCAAACCCTGTGTAAGTAATGGGTGCAGACAATGGTACGCTGTCCTTCATTGTAAGATGATGCGAGTACATAAGTAAAGCCATCTTCCTGCTGTTGTAGAGCCTTGCTGAGAGAGCATTAGGGGCAGTCTCTACAGATTTGATCACCTTTGTAAGGAATGATCTCCTTACCACAGACACGGGTGATGGTAACATGAGGATAGAGTGAATAAGCTGAGTGTTTAATCTGTAGAGCTGTGAGAGACGAAGAAATGGTGATGCTGAAACACGAGGAGTGGCAGCGATCACTTATTTCCAAAAGAGACATTGACAGAGACAGAAATTCCATACTTTACTCAGGATTTATTGGTTTGATTTATTTTCACGTGTATCTCAGTACAGGGAAACACTTTGCTTATGAGCAGTGGAGGAAGATCATAGTAAGCATGACCAGACAGATCATAGGGTGGAAATAGACTTGGACAGAGTAAGACATACAGGTTACACTGAACAGGACATGCACTAGACAAGATCAACATGAACAAGATCAGCATTATTTGAACTTAGAGAGTCCATTCATCAGTCAAACGTGACTTTCCTAATTAACTCTCCCCATGTTATTGTGCAGTCGGCGAGTGAACCCTGTACTGAACGTCAGGTTGTTCACAATCCCCAACAGCAGACACAATACCTTCCATCTGAAACAGGTAGCCATTCCCACCAGCTTCCACCCTACACAGAGAACACCAGGATGTCTTTGTGGAGATGGAAGATGCCTTCTTGAGATTTCACACAAGACATATGGCTTCCCTGCCCACCTCTAGAAAACCACGTTAAAGTCCCACATGTGTGTCATAAACAACGGAGCCAAGAGAAACAACGTGGAACAGTCTGTCTGTGCAGCCTCTGCCCCACTTGTTCATCATCTTCGTGCAACAATTAGGAGACCCTTAAGACTGCCGATGCTGGAGATCACAGTAGAGCATCAATCGCTGATAAAGCACAGCGGGTCAGGCAGCATCCGAGGACCAGGAGAATCGACATTTCAGGAATAAGACATTCATCAGGAATCAGCAAAAATTACCTCATTCTGCCCCTGTGTAAGTGCATTGAGGTGGGAATGGCCTCCTGCTGTTCCTGTGTAAGTGACTCAAGGGAGAGATTTGTTTCAACCTCGTCCGATTGGACAGGGCCAAGGGCCTGACTGGTTAACCCTGGTTCCTGTTTGACAGCACATTGTACTGACTAGTATGACAATACTGCAGCTTTAAGAGGTTATTTCGTCCTGGTTTATTTTATGAGAGAGATTGAACGATTGTTGCCAAGCTGGCTAGTTAAGACCACTTGAGTAACAGCTAGGGAGGCCTTAGGTTGATTTTAATGAAGCCTGAATGGGTGTGGCCAGCTCTCACAGATTGCGATCTCTGGGTTTTGGTTTCTCAGTAACATTAGAAACGATTGGGGTCTCTACAGAGTTGGAAGATTCAGTGAATGTCTCCTGGTTGCTACCCTCTCTGAAATTTCTCTTGATGCTGTTTTTAACTCTTGGATTGGAGAAATGTTTGTGACAATCTGTGTCTGAATATTCCTTTTTGCCAAGGGGCTGTGTTTATGGGATTTCCCTGGATTGGAACAGTTCATTAGTAATAGTTCTAGATCTATTATTCTGTAAAGCTGTCCAATAGAATTACGTTATGCTAAATTCCTCTTTCTTTGGTTTCATTTTCTCTTTCGTATTTAAGTAGATGGTGTTTTGCTTCACACCGAGTAGTTTGACCAGTCACATTGCATCTGGAACAGACACTTTACATTTCCTTTAAAAAAAGAAAACTTTAGAATCTAGGCTACCGCCTTCAAATATTTTCGAGGGGCTCTGGTGAGGTCCATCACACTAGACACCTTATCTTCCTGAGTAATAGGCTGGAGGCACTGAATGGGCTGTCCCTGTTCATCTCCAATAGTGTCAATGGGCTGAATGGCTTCCTCATATTCCTGTGAAACCAGCGCGAGGTGCTGAATGAATTCTTGTTTTACTGTGGAAATGTGCAGTGCCCACCAGTGCTGTTACATGAATGTTACGGACACTTTAACAGCACAAGTCTCAATGGAGTCTGGATCCTGCTAGTTACGGACAAAGACCAGTTCAGGAGCTGACGGGGGACAAAATGTTCTGAACATTGTGGAATCTTCAGCGAAAATCCCCACATCTGATCTTATGGTGGGGAGGGTGGGGGTGGGGAGACATTGATGAAGCAGCTGAAGATGTTTGTGAAGAGGAAGCTACCCTGAGGATCTCGAACAGAGGTGACCCAGGACTGAGATGATGACCATCTTCCTTTGTGCCATGTTTGACCCCAAACACTGGAGAGTTTACTCTGATTCCCATTAAGTCCAGTTTTTTTCAGCTCCTTGATGTCAGCAGAAGTCAACCACAGCCTTGATATTGGGGCCAGTCATTTTTACCTGAACCCTTGTCTCAACCTCTTTTGTTCACATCAATAGGCCATGATATAGGAGCAGCAAGTGTTTTGTTCAAACAGGTGGGAGTGAATGTCAAGATTTCTCGCCTCAAGGGTGTTCGGGGAGCTAGATGACTGAACGTATTTGAAGAGGAGGTAGATGGAAATTGACCTGTCAGAGAGTTGAGGGCTATGAAGAATTGGATATGAAAGAAGATTTGAGACGAAGAGCAGATCAGTCATGATCTTAAAGAAGGGCAAGGCAGGCTTGGGGAGGTGAATAACATGCCCCTGTTTCTGATGTTCTCCCATTCTGTTATTGGAAAGTTAGTGGGTGTTATTTTCATGGAAGTTCTGTTATTGAATGTTGCAGACACGGAGACCAGAGGATTTTGCGAGCCATCCCTGAGTGAGGTATGGGGGCTGTATTCACACTGAATCTGGGTCTACAACATGACCAACAAATGAAGCACAAGTTGCAGAGAGGGGAAGCTCTGTGAAGAGAGATGAGGGGCCTCTTTCGTACCCAGCCTGGGTTTTCCAATTACATTCCCAATTCACTTCAAACGGTGTGGGACAGTACTGAGGGGCTGAATGGTCTCCTGTGTTTCTGCGCAACAGGTTATAGGAGTAAGTAACCTCCAACTGCTCCTGTCTAGCAGGTTTGAGGGGCTGAATGGAACACAGGAACATGGGACTGAGGAGCAGGAGTGGGTCATTAGATACTTTGAGCCTTCTCCACCAGGCACGAAGATTGTGGCTGATCAGGTTGTGGTCTCAGCCCCACTTTCCTGTCTCCATCCCATTGTGCATGACTCACTTCTGTGTCAAATATTTAACTAACACAGCTTTCAATCAATGTGAACATAGAGACACGATAACCTTCCACTGAAGAGAATTCCCACTTGAAAAGTCCTTTCAGCATTATTCGTCGTCCATCTTATAGAATCAGAGAGTCATGCAGAATGGAAACAGACCCATTAATCCATTCTGTTCACTCCGATCAGATATCAAATCTGATTTAGTCCCATTTGCCAGCATTTGGCCAATATTCCTCCTGTGATTGTATCCGCCTTCACCACTTCCTCTGACAGCACTTTCTGTACACACACCACTCTCTGTGTGAAATATTTACCTTCAGGTCCCTTCTAAATCATTCGCCCTCTCCCCTCCAACCTCTGCCCTCTTGTTCTGGACTCCCCTATCCTGGGGAGCAGAACGTGGCTGTTCAGAATATCCATGCCCCTGATGGTTTTATAAACCTCTATAATGTTGCCTCTCAACCTCTGACACTCCAGGGGGAAACACCTCAACGTAATCAGCCTCTCCCAATAGCTCAAGCCTCCAGTCCTGGAACATTCGTGTAAGTCATTTCTGCAGAAAACCGAGTTGTACGCAGTATTCTTAAAGTGGCCTCACCAACGTCCTGTACAGATGCACCATACCACCACAACTCCTATACTCAATGCTCTGACTGATTTAGGCAAATGTGCCAAATGTGTTCAGCACCATTCTGTCTACCTGCGACTCACTGCTACAGGTAATCATGTACGTAAACATCAGAAAGTTAACATGATGGTAGTGACAGCAGATTGGAGGACCAGTGATACATTGATCATTATTAAGATTAGATTGTGTTGGGAACATGAGCTCAACATGTCAGGAAGTGAAATCAAATCAATGGGTTCAGGGTGGGTTATATACAAAATAACAGATAGCCCGGAGTGAGTTACAATCTGGAATCTAATCAAGGGGTTCAGGGCTGTTTATATACAGAATGACAGATAGCCCAGAGTGAGTTACAGCCTGGAATCTAATTGAGGGGTTCAGGGTGGTTTATTTACAGAATAACATATAGCCCAGAGTGAGTTACAGCCTGGAATCTAATCAAGGGGTTCAGGGTGGTTTATTTACAGAATAACAGATAGCCTGGAATGTGTTACAGGTTGGAACCCAATCGAGGGGTTTAGGATGGTTTATTTACAGAATAACTGATGCCACGGAGTGAGTTGCAGTCTGGAATCTAATCGAGGAGTTCAGGGTGGTTTCTTTACAGAATAACAGATAGCCTAGAGTGTGTTACAGATTGGAAACTAATCGAGGGATTTAGGATGGTTTATGTAAAGAATAATAGATACCCTGGAGTGAGTTACAGCCTGGAATCTAATCGAGGGGTTCAGGGAGTTTTAGATACAGAATAACAGAGAGCCCGGAGTGAGTTACAGCCTGGAATCTAATTGAGGGATATGTTAACCTTTTTATGTGAAATAACTTGTAACTGGGAGTGAGTCACAAAGTGTACTATTGGCCAACTGGTTTCAAATCTTGACTCACGCAAACATAATGCAGTCACAAACTACACAACTTTACTGACTCCCAAGTTTCCTTGTTTGAAGACTATCCTCCTTTGTTTTCCCCTTTAACTGAAAGTATTAAAATACCTTTAATACTGCACTGCCATTCTGGTTACAGTGCCACCTATCTCTCACTCTTTAATTTATCTTCAATCCTGTTGAAAGAAACTTAAACTAACAGATGCACAAAGTTCCAGAAAGAGTTTTGTTCAATTGCAGGTACATTATTTTCTTTTATTTGTAGACAACACAATTTGAACCCACAGAAGGTCAGTGTGGGATTTGAGAAACCCTTCACTTTGGGATAACGCCTCGCCAGGCATTATTCTGATCCAACGCTGCAAATCTACAAGTCAGTGACTGAGCTCTATCAGGTTTTGTATATTATGTTTCTCTCATATATTAGGAGCTTGGAAAGTAAGGCAGACCTTATTGGAATGTCACATTGTCTCTCCACATTCACTGTAAACAGGTTCTGGGATTTACATTTTAACCACCTTCAAAGAGCTGTCTCCATTTCCTATCTCTGCTGGCATCAATGAATGGAAATTGCTTTTGACACATTGCCCCCTCTCCCTTGCTGAAAGTATTCCTGACACAAATCAGTCAGGCAGACATTTTAGATTTGTCCACAGCAACCATTTTATATCAGCAAAACGACAACATTGAGTTTATAAATAAGGAAAAGCAAGAGAGACTGGCAACATCAATACAGTTTGAAAATATATAAAACATTGAACATGCACACAGAATCACAGACACACAGAAGCACACACAGGGGTACAGACACCTTCCAGAAGCTGTCTCCATTTCCTATCTTGCAAGAGAATTCATGTTATGATGATGCGTTCATGCAGGACAGTAAACAGCTTTTGATACTTTCCCCATTGTGACAGAAATTCAGCCCAATGTGAAACTTTGAGATATATAACAGAACAGAAATGAACCAACAGCTTTGTATGTTCTTGCTTCCAATGTAACATTTGACCATTTAGTTTATCTTGTTTTCAGTCTAACATCCAACAAGGATCATTTCACAGATCCAATAACAGATCCCCAGGAGTGAGTTCCAGACTGGAATCTAATTGAGGGGTTTAGGATTTACATACAGCAGAAGAGATACCCAGGAGTGAGGGGCAGACTGGAATCTAATCGAGGGGTTCAGGGTGGTTTACATACAGAATAACAGATGACAAGTAGTGAGTCACAAAATCACGGAGTCATACAGTCGTAGAGATGTACAGCATGGAAACAGACCCTTTGGTCCAACCCGTCCATGCCAACCAGATATCCTAACCTACTCTAGATTCTTTTTTAAGCACTTGGACCATCTCCCTCCAAAGCTTTCCCATTCACATACCCGTCGAGGTGCATTTTAAATGTTGCAATTGTACTACCCTCCACCACTTCCTCTGACAGTTCATTCCATTCATGTACCACCCTCTGAGTGAACAAGTTGCCCCTTAGGTCTCTTTCATATCTTTCCCCTCTCACACTAAACCTCTGCCCTCTAGTTCTGGACCCCCCTACACCGAGGAAAAGACTTTGTCTATTTCTCCTATCCATGCGCGTCATGATTTTATAAACCTTGATAAGGTCACCCCTCAGCCTCTGATGGTCCAGGGAAAACAGCCCCAGCCTATTCAGCCTCTCCCTGTGGCTCAAATCCTCTAACCCTGGCAACCTCCTTGTAAATCTTTTCTGAACCCTTTCAAATTTCACAACATCCTTCCGATAGGAAGGAGACCAGAATTGCACGCGATATTCCAACAGTGGCCTAACCGATGTCCAGTCCAGCCACAACATGACCTCTCAATGCCTATACTCAAAACTCTGACCAATGAAGGAAAGCAAACCAAACGCTGCCTTCATTATCTTATCCACCTGCCACTCTACTCTCACGGAGCTACGAACCTGCACTTCAAAGTCTCTTTGTTCAGCAACTCTCCCACAGACCTGACCATTAAGTGCATAAATCCTGCTCAAATTTGCTTTCCCAAAATGCAGCTCCTCGTGTTTATCGAAGTGGAATAGAATTGAAGGTTTTGGGGTGTTTTTGAAACATGCCAGTCACACATAGATGGAAGTGAGTTACACATTGGAATCTAATCGAGAGGGTTCCGGATGATTCACATAATCCCGACCGTGGGGAAACAGGCCCTTCAGCCCAACAAGACCACACTGACCCACAGAAGAATAACCTATCCAGATCCATTTCCCCACATTTACCCCTGACTAATGCACCTCACATACACATCCCTGAACACTGTGAACAATTTTAACAGCTTTGGATTGAATGGTTAATATACAGAATAACAGATACCCAGGAGTGTGATACAGACTGGAATCTAATCAAACGATTGAAGTGGCTAATGTACACAGTCCCTTAAAATTGGAAGTCAGTTACAGATTGGAATTTTATCAAGGGGATTCAGGACGATTATGTGTACAATAACAGATACCCCAGAGTGAGTTACAGACTGGAATCTAATGAAGGGTTTCAGGGTGGTTCATATGCAGAATAACAGGCAGCCCAGAGTGAGTTATAGTGTCATAGAATCATCTAGATGTACAGCAAGGAAACAGATCCTTCGCTCCAACCTGTCAATGCCGATCAGATATCCCAACCCAATCTAGTTCCACCTGGCAGCACCTGGCCCATGTCACTCCAAACCCTTCCGATTTATATACTCATCCAAATTCCTCTTAAATGTTGCAATTGTACCAGCCTCCACCACTTCCTCTAGCAGCTCACTCCATAAACGTACCACTTTCCGCGTGAAAAAGTTGTCCCTTAGGTCTCTTTCATATCTTTCCCCTCTCAAACTAAACCTATGCCCTCTAGTTCTGGACTCCCTTACACCAGGGTAAACCTCGATAAGTTCACCCCTCAGCCTCTGACACTCCAGGGAAAACAGTCCCAGCCTGTTCAGCCTTTCCCTGTAGCTCAAATCCGCCAACCCTGGCAACATCCTTGTAAATCTTATCTGAACCCTTTCAAGTTTCACAACATCTTTCCGATAGGAAGGAGACCAGAATTGCATGCAATATTCCAAGAGTGACCTAACCAATGTCCTGTATAGCCGCAACATGACCTCCCAACTCCTGTAATCGGTACTCTGACCATTAAAGGAAAGGATTCAAAATGCCTTCTTCACTATCCTATCTCCCCGCGACTCCACTGGCAAGGAACTATGAACCTGCGCTCCAAGGTCTCTTTGTTCAGCAACACACCCTCGGACCTTACCATTAAATGTAGAAGTCCTGCTAAGATTTGCTTTCCCAAAATGCAGCACCTCGCATTTATCTGAATTAAACTCCATCTGTCACTTCTCAGCCCATTGGCCCATCTGGTCCAGATCCTGTTGTAATCTGAGGAAACCCTCTTCGCTGTCCACTACACCTGCAATTTTGGTGTCATCTGCAAACTTACTAAGTGTACCTCTTATGCTCGCATCCAAATCATTTATATAAATGACAAAAAGTAGAGGGCCCAACTCTGATCCTTGTGAAACTCCACTGGTCACAGGCCTCCAGAATGAAAAACAACTCTCCACCACCACCCTCTTTCTTCTACCTTTGAGCCAGTTCTGTATCTAAATGGCTATTTCTCCCTGTATTCCAAGAGATCTAACCTGCTAATCAGTCTCCCATGGGGCACCTTGTCGAACGCCTTACTGAAGTTCATATGGATCACATCTACTGCTCTGCCCTCATCAATCTTCTTTGTTACTTCTTCAAAAACTCTATCAAGTTTGTGAGACATGATCTCCCACGCACAAAGCCATGTTGACTATCCCGACTCTGTCCTTGCCTTTCCAAATACATGTACATCCTGTCCCTGAGGATTCCCTCCAACAACTTGCCCACCACCGAGGTCAGGCTGACCGGTCTATAGTTCCCTGGCTTCTCTTTACCATCCTTCTTAAACAGTGGCACCACTTTTGCCAACCTCCAGTCTTCTGGCACCTCCCCTGTGACTATCGATGATACAAATATCTCAGCCAGAGGCCCAGCAAACAATTCTCTAGCTTCCCACAGAGTTCTCAGTTACACCTGATCAGGTCCTGGGGATTTATCCACCTTTAGCCATTTCAAGACATCCAGCACTTCCTCCTCTGCATATCTGCAACATTTTGCAAGATGTCACCATACATTTCCCTACAGTCTACATCTTCCATATCCTTTTCCACAGTAAATACTGATGCAAAATATTCATTTAATATCTCCCCCATTTTCTGTGGCTCCACACAAAGGCCGCCTTGCTGATCTTTGAGGGGCCCTATTCTCTCTCTAGTTACCCTTTGTCCTTAATATATTTGTAAAAAATACTTTGGATTCTCCTTAATTCTATTTTCCAAAGCTATCTCATGTCCGCGTTTTGCCCTCCTGAGTTCCCTCTTAAGTATACTCCAATTTCCTTTATACTGTTCTAATGATTCACTCGATCTATCCTGTCTATACCTGACACATGCTTCCTTCTTTTTCTGAACGAAACCCTCAATTTCTTTAGTCAGCCAGCATTCCCAATAACTACCAGCCTTCCCTTTCAACCCTGACAGGAAGTTACAGACTGGAATCTAATCGGCGGGCTCAGGGTCGTTTATAACCAGAATAACAGATAGCCCGGTGTGAGTTACAGCCTAGAATCGAATCGAGGTGTTCATGGTGGTTATATACAGAATAACAGATAGCCCGGAGTGGGTTACAGCCTGGAATCGATTCGAGGTGTTCAGGGTGGGTTATATACAGAATAACAGACAACCTGAAGTGAGTTACAGCCTGGAATCTAATCATGGGGTTCAGGGTGGTTTATATACAGAACAGCAGACATCCCGGTGTGATTTACAGCCTGCTATCTAATCGCGGGTTTCAGGGTGGTTTATATCCAGAATAACAGATATTCTGGGGTGTGTTACAGCCTGGAATCTAATTGAGTGGTTCAGGGTGGTTTATCTGCAGAATAACAGATACCCCGGACTGAGTTACAGCCTGGAATGTAATCGAGGGGTTCAGGGTGGGTTATATAAAGAATAACGGATAGCCCAGAATGAGTTACGGCCTGGAATCTAATCGAGGGGTCAAGAATGTTAGTATACAGAATAACAGATAGCCGGGGTGTGTTACTGCCTGGAATCTAATCAATGTCTGTTCACTTTAAGATAGGACGGATTTTGCTGAATCGAAAGTACAGCCACAGATGCCAGCTAAAGGTCAGACTGTTCCAAATGTAACAATTAGCTGGGAAATGGAAGCCTGAGTTTTTGGTTGCTGTTTTGACAGCAGTTCAAAAGCAATCAAAGACTTTAAATAATGCTCAGAATATCTGAAGCCAATAGAATTTGAATATTATTGTTCGTACACCTGGAAATCAATCAAATTATGAGAATTATTATATCATGGGGCGTATATAAATCCAGCATTTTGAACACTAGAGGGAGAGCCACTGCCATCCAACAGCAGAGTAACTGCTGTAGAGCAGGAGTGCTAACTGACCATCTCAAACACTCTCTATCAAAGACACATGTTCATGTAAAACATACTTGCATTTTAAAAAAAAATATGACCACGTGAGATCAGCAGCTGAAAGAGTGAACACAGCGGGGAAGATAGGGACTGTGTGGTTTTGAGATTGTAACGTTTAATATGTGGGTTGTTGGAACAGCATATTTTTACAGAGTTGGAGTCAGATAGTAAGTCGCAAAGAAAAGAGGGGCTTGTATTTGCGAATAGTTTTTGTTTAGTGTTCACTATTAAAGTTAAGAAACTAACTTGCTAATTTTTGTTTAAATAGTGGAATGTAGGAGATCTGTATCACTCATATGTTAACAGATTACGATGTTAGGCGAGCTTTTCTGGGTGTTTGGTTTTAATTAACAAAGGAGTTCGACTCCACCTTGTAAATGTCCATTCACACTAACCCCATTTCCCTGCAGCTGGCCCATATCCTTCTAGTCCTTTCCGATCCACATATTTATCCAAATGCTTTTGAAATGTTATTAATGTACCCGCCCCCCCCCCCTTAGCCACATCTTCTGGCAGCTCATCCACGTACCAGCCATTTATGTAAATAAGTGGTCCCTCAGGTTTCCTTTTATTCCTTCCCCTTTAACCTTAAACTGGTCCCGTCTCGTCCTCGATTCTCTAAACTTTGGAAAAGACTGAGAGCATTAACCCTATCCGTACCCCTCGTGATTTTATATAGCTCAATAAGGACTTCTTTAGTCTCCTACACTCTAAAGAAAAGGTCCTAGCTTGTCCAACCACTCCCTATAACTCAGACCATTGGGTCCTGGCAATGTCCTTGTAAATTTCTTTTGCACTCTTTCTAATTTAATAACATCCTCCCCATAACAAGGTGACAAAGCTGAACACAATACTCCAAGTGCAGCCTTACCAAACTCCTGTGTAACTGCAACATAAATTCCCAACTTCTATCCTCAATATCCTGCCTGATGAAGGCCAATGTGCCAAATTTCCAACTTCTATCCTCAATATCCTGCCTGATGAAGGACAATGTGCCAAAGGACTTCTTCACTGCCCTGTCTACCTGTGACTCCACTCTCAGAGAACCGTGCAGCTGAATTCCAAGGTCTCGCTGCCCATTACACACTTAAGACCCTCCCATTCACCATGAAACTCCTGCCTTGATTTGAGATTCCAAACTGCAAGACCTCACACATCTATATTAAATTCCATTTGCCATTTCTCAGCCCAGTTGCCCCCCTGATTAAAGTCCTGCTGTAATTTCTGATAAACTTCCTCACTGATCATGCTGCCACTTATTTTAGTGTCATTGCAAACTTACTAATCATACCTTGTACATTCTCAACCAAATCATAGATAACAAACAGCTCTGGACCCAACCTCCAGCCTGACAAGTATCCTTCCATTCATCCCTCTGCTTCCTATCAACAACCCAACTGTGTATCCAATTGGCCAGTTCCCCCAGCATTCTACGTGATGGAACCTTCCAGAGCAGCCTGCCATGTGGAACCTTCTCAAAGGCCTTACTGAAATCCATAGAGACTACGTTAACCGCTCTGCCCTCATCAACATTCTTGATCACTTCACCAAAGGACTCTAAGAAATTTGGGAAGCATGATCTCCCACTCACAAGTCGATGCTGACTGCTCTGAATCAAACCCTGTGTAAGTAATGGGTGCAGTCAATGGTATGCTGTCCTTCATTGTAAGATGATTCGAGTACATAAGTAAAGCCATCTTCCTGCTGTTGTAGAGGCTTGCTGAGAGAGCATTTGGGGCACTCTGGACAGTTTGATCTCCTTTGTAAGGAATGATCTCCTTACCACAGATACGGGTGATGGTAACATGAGGATAGAGTGAATAAGCTGAGTGTTTAATCTGTAGAGCTGTGAGAGATGAAGAAATGGTGACGCTGAAACACGATGAGTGGCAGCGATTACTTATTTCCAAAAGAGACATTCATAGGGAGAGAAATTTCATATTTTACCCAGGATTGATTGGTTTGATTTATTGTCACGTGTATCTCAGTACAGGGAAACACTTTGTTCATGAGCAGTGGAGATAGATCACAGTAAACATGGTCAGACAGATTATAGGGTGGAAATAGACTTGGACAGAGTAAGGCACACAGGTTACACTGCACAGGACATGCACTGGACAAGATCAACATGAACAAGATCACCATTATTTGAACTTAGAGAGTCCATTCATCAGTCTATCGTGACTTTCCTAATAGTTTATATGCCTAAATTAACGCTCCCCACGTTATTGTGCAGTCGGTGTATGAACCCTGTACTGAACGTCAGGTTGTTCACAATCCCCAACAGCAGCCACAATACCTTCCATCGGAAACAGGTAGCCATTCCCACCAGCTTCCACCCTACACAGAGAACAACATGCCGTCTTTGTGGAGATGGAAGATGCCTTCTTGAGACTTCACACAAGACATATGGCTTCCCTGCCCACCACTAGAAAACCACATTAAAGTCCCACGTGTGTATCATAAGCAACAGAGCCAAGAGGAACAACGTGGAGCAGTCTGTCTGTGTAGCCTCTGCCCCACTGTTCATCACGTTAGAGCATCAATTATGAGACCCTTAAGACTGCCGATGCTGGAGATCAGAGTAGAACCTCGATTGCTGGAAAAGCACAGCAGGTCAGGCAGCATCCGAGGACCAGGAGAATCGACGTTTCGGGCATAAGACATTCATCAGGAATCAGCATCAATTCCCTCATTCTGCGCCCGTGTAAGTGCATTGAGGTGGGAATGGCCTCCTACTGTTCCTGTGTAAGTGACTCAAGGGACTGACTGGCTTCTTCCTCGTCCGATTGGACAGGGCCAAGGGCCTGACTGGTTACCCCTGGTTCCTGTTTAACAGCTTGATGTGCTGACAAGTGTGACAAAGCTGCAGCTTTAAGAGGTTATTTTTATCCTGGTTTCTTTTAAGAGAGAGATTGAACGATCATTACCAAGCTGGCTAGTTAAGACCACTTGAGTAAACAGCTAGGGAGGCCTTAGGTTTATTTAAATGCAGCCTGAATGGGTGTGGCCAGCTCTCACAGATTAGGATCTCTGCGTTTTGGTTTCTCAGTAACATCAAAACCTATAGTGGTCTCCAAAGAGTTGGAAGCCTCATGGAATGTCTCCTGGCTGCTACTCTATCTGAATTTTCTCTTGATGCTGTTTTCAATTCCTGAATTTTCCTTTTTGCTAAGGGCTGTGTTTATGGGAATTTCTTATGTTGGACGAGTTCATTAGTAATAGCTCCTAGATCGATTATTCTGTTTAGTTGCCCAATACAATTACGTTCTTCTAAATTCCTCTTTCTTTGGTTTTATTTTATCTTCCGTGTTTAAATAAATGGTGTTTTCTTCACACCGAGTATTTTGACCAGTCACATTGCATCTGCGACAGACACTTTATATTTCCTTTAAAATAAGAAAACATTAGAGTCTAGGCTACTGCCTTCAAATATTTTCGAGGGGCTCTGGTGTGGACCATCACACTGGACTCCTTCTCTTCCTGAGTGATAGGCTGGAGGCACTGAATCGGCTGTCCTTGTTCTTCTCCAAAAGTTTCAATGGACTAAATGGCTTCCTCATATTCCTGTGAAAACAGCGTGAGGTGGTGAATGAACTCTTGTTTTACTGTGGCAATGTGCAGTGTCAGGAAGTGCTGTTACATGAATGTTGTGGACATTTTAACAGCACACGCCTCAATGAAGTCTGGGTCTTGCTGCACATGGACACAAACCAGTCCAGGAGCTGATGGGGGACAAAATGTTCTGAACATTGTGGAATCTTCAGTGACCATCCCCAATTCTGATCTCATGGTGGGGAGGGTGGGGAGGGGAGACATTCATGACGCAGCTGAAGATGTTTGTGAAGAGGAAGCTACCCTGAGGATCTCACACAGAGCTGACCCAGGACTGAGATGATGACCATCTTCCTTTGTTTTATGTTTGACCCCAAACACTGGAGAGTTTACTCTGATTCCCATTAAGTCCAGTTTTGTTAAGCTCCTTGATGTCAATAAAAGTCAACAACTGCCTTGATATCGGGGCCAGTCATTTTTATCTGAACCCTTGAGTCAACCTCTTTTGTTCATATCAATAGGCCATGGTATAGGAACAACACGTGTTTTCTTCAAACAAATGGTATTGAATGTCAGGGTTTCTCTTCTCAAGAAAGTTAGGGAGCAAGACGAATGAAAGTGTTTGAAGAGGAGGTAGATGGATATTGACCTGTCAGAGAGGTGAGGGCGATGAAGAATTGGGTATTGAAGAGGATTTCAGACCAAGAGCAGATCAGTCACGATCTTAGTGAAGGGCAAGGCAGGTTTGGGAGTGAATGACCTGCCCCTGTTTCTGATGTTCTCCCATTCTGTTATTGGAAAGTTAGTGGGTGTTATTTTCATGGAAGTTCTGTTATTGAATGTTGCTGTCAGGGAGACCAGATGATTTTGTGAACCATCTCTGGGTGAGGTATGGGGGCTGTATTCTCAGTGAATTTGGGTCTACAACATGACCAACAAATGGAGCACAAGTTGCAGAGAGGGGAAGCTCTGTAAAGAGAGATGAGGGGCCTCTTTCATACCCAGCCTGGGCTTTCCAATTACATTTCCCAAATCACCTCAAACCGTGTGGGACAGTCTTGAAGGGTCGAATGGTCTCCTCTGTTTCTGTGCACCAGGTTATAGGAGTAAGTAGCCTCCAACTGCTCCTGTCTAGCAGGTTTGAGGGGCTGAATGGAACACAGGAACATGGGACTGAGGAGCAGGAGTGGGTCATTAGATACTTTGAGCCTTCTCCACCAGGCACGAAGATTGTGGCTGATCAGGTTGTGGTCTCAGCCCCACTTTCCTGTCTCCATCCCATTGTGCATGACTCACTTCTCTGTCAAATATTTACCTAACGCAGCTTTCAATCAACATGAACATCCAGGCACGATAAACTTCCAGCGAAGAGAATTATGACTTGAAAGGTCCTTTCAGAATTTTTTGTCATCCCTCTTATAGACTCAGAGAGTCATGCAGAACGGAAACAGACCCGTTAGTCCAATCTGTTCACTCCGATCAGATATCAAATCTGATCCAGTCCCATTTGCCAGCATTTGGTCAATATCCCTCCTCTCAGATACTTTTTAAATGTGCGATTGTAACCGCCTTCAGCACTTCCTCTGACAGCACTCTCTGTACACACACCACTCTCTGTGTGAAACATTTATCTTCATGTCCCTTCTAAATCAATCCTCCTCACCTTCAACCTATGCCCTCTTGTTTTGGAACACCCGATCCTGGTGGAGCAGAGTGTGTTAAACACTTTCTTAACCCCACTATCTATATGAGATGCAAATTTTAAAGAATTAAACCTGACGGCCTAGGTTTTCTGTACTACAGCACTGCCAAAGGCCCAGCTTTTAATTGTTTAGGTCCTGTTCTTGTTTGATTTACCAAATCCAATGCCTCGCATTAATTCAAACTAAACTCCTGTTCAAAAAAGGGAATAGGGATAACCCCGGGAATTACAGGCCCGTTAGTCTTACTTCTGTGGTAGGCAAAGTAATGGAAAGGGTACTGAGGGATAGGATTTACGAGTATCTGGAACGGCACTGCTTGATTAGGGACAGCCAGCACGGATTTGTGAAGGGTAGGTCTTGCCTTACAAGTCTTATTGAATTCTTCGAGGAGGTGACCAAGCATGTGGATGAGGGTAGAGCAGTGGATGTAGTGTACATGGATTTTAGTAAGGCATTTGATAAGGTTCCCCATGGTAGGCTTATGCGGAAAGTCAGGAGGCATGGGATAGAGGGAAATTTGGCCAATTGGATAGAAAACTGGCTAACCGGTCGAAGTCAGAGAGTGGTGGTAGATGGTAAATATTCAGCATGGAGTCCAGTTACAAGTGGAGTTCCGCAGGGATCAGTTCTGGGTCCTCTGCTGTTTGTAATTTTTATTAATGACTTAGATGAGGGAGTCGAAGGGTGGGTCAGTAAATTTGCAGATGATACAAAGATAGGTGGAGTTGTGGACAGTGAGGAGGGCTGTTGTCGGCTGCAGAGGGACTTAGATATGATGCAGAGCTGGGCTGAGGAGTGGCAGATGGAGTTCAACCCTGCCAAGTGTGAAGTTGTCCATTTTGGAAGAACAAATAAGAATGCGGAATACAGGGTTAATGGTAGGGTTCTTGGTCAGGTGGAGGAACAGAGGGATCTTGGGGTCTATGTACATAGATCTTTGAAGGTTGCCACTCAGGTGGATAGAGTTTGTAAGAAGGCCTATGGAGTATTATCGTTCATTAGCAGAGGGATTGAATTCAAGAGTCGTGAGGTGATGTTGCAGCTGTACAGGACTTTGGTTAGGCCACATTTGGAGTACTGTGTGCAGTTCTGGTCGCCTCACTTTAGGAAAGATGTGGAAGCTTTGGAGAGGGTGCAGAGAAGATTTACCAGGATGCTGCCTGGAATGGAGAGTAGGTCGTACGAGGATAGATTGAGAGTTCTCGGCCTTTTCTCGTTGGAACGGCGAAGGATGAGGGGTGACTTGATAGAGGTTTATAAGATGATCAGAGGAATAGATAGAGTAGACAGTCAGAAACTTTTTCCCCGGGTACAACAGAGTGTTACAAGGGGACATAAATTTAAGGTGAAGGGTGGAAGGTATAGGGGAGATGTCAGGGGTGGGTTCTTCACCCAGAGAGTGGTGGGGGCATGGAATGCGCTGCCCGTGGGAGTGGTAGAGTCAGATTCATTGGCGACCTTTAAGCGGCATTTGGATAGGTACATGGATGGGTGCTTAATCTAGGATAGAAGTTCGGCACGACATCGTGGGCCGAAGGGCCTGTTCTGTGCTGTATTGTTCTATGTTCTATGTTCTAAACTCCATCTGCCACCCCTCAGCCCAGTGTGTGATATTACTGCCACCTCCCCCTAGCATCATGCAGCAATACCCATAAAGCTGGAACATTATTCTCCTGTGTGTTTGTTCATCAGACTGTTCTGAGATGCTGGGACATACCTCTGCAACAGGCAGGACTCGAATCCAGGCCTTCTAGTCCAGAGCTAGGCACACTACCACACAAGTTCAGGAATTGGAATCAAATCCAGAGCTCTGGCTCAGAGAGAGGGACACTACCCAATACAACTACCATACTCAGATTTTGGGTCATATTTTAGTGCCCATTTTCAGTTCGGTGTGGATGATTATAATCAGGTTGCCATTACTGAATTACAAAAAACACTTTGTATTATTATATTTGTCTCAACTGTAGGATATTGAGTCTATATGCTATGCTATCGAAATTAACTATGACCATCTTTAATTGCTATTATCTGAAGTCTGCAATATTAAGGAAAGAAATCCTGCAGACACACTCTGCGCAATGAAGGGTCTCAAATAGATATTTATTACTGAACCCCAGAGACGAAGGAAGAGCTTAATTTCTGGTCCCAAAATACCGATCACTCTTACCCACCTCTAACGTGCGACTGCCCTCTTCTTAAAACCATGAAGTGACACCAGGCCGGTGATTATTGCCCAGTCTCTCCTCCCCACTGACTGTATCTGCAATCTGTTCCTCCTCCCCCTAACCACACAAGGCAAACCAAGCTCAGGGTCTTAGTGAAACTCAAGGCCGGAGTGTGCAGGCACTCTGGAGAGGGGGATGGGCATTTTAAAATTGAAGGAGGAGGGGGAGGTGGCAG
Source organism: Chiloscyllium punctatum (assembly GCF_047496795.1). Taxonomy (NCBI): domain Eukaryota; kingdom Metazoa; phylum Chordata; class Chondrichthyes; order Orectolobiformes; family Hemiscylliidae; genus Chiloscyllium; species Chiloscyllium punctatum. The sequence continues at coordinate 65,437,746 of NC_092781.1, forward strand.
TAATATCACACACTGGGCTGAGGGGTGGCAGATGGAGTTTAGTTTGGATTAATGCGAGGCATTGAATTTGGTAAATCAAACAACAGCAGGACCTATAAAATTAAAAGTAGGGCCTTTGGCAATGTTGTAGAACAGAAATCCAAGGGCGTCAGGTTTAATTCTTTAAAATTTGCATCTCATATAGATAGTGTGGTTAAGAAGGTGTTTAGCACACTTGTCTTCATTGATCAGACCATTGAGTATCAGAATTGGGACGTCATGTTGTGGTTGTACAGGGTATTGTTGAGACTTCTACTGGAATACTGTGTCCAGTCTGGTCATCCTGCCCGCTCATTCCATAGGCACACCACCCTCTGGGTGAAAAAGCTGCCCCTTAGGTCACGTTTAAATGTTTCCCCTCTCACCTTAAGCTGATGTCCGCTAGTTTTGGTCTCCCCGTACCCTAAGAAAATACCTTGACTATTCACTTTGATATTACTGACCTTGATATTATTAAGATGGAGAGGATTCAGAAGAGATTAACCGAGATGTTGCTGGGAAAGGAGGGATTGAGCTAGGCTGGGATTTTTTTCACTGAAGAATATGAGATTAAGCAGTAATTTTACAGAGATTTATAAAATAATGGGGGGTACAGAGAAGCTGAAGGGAGGGCTGATGTCTTTTCCCTAGAGTTGGGGATTCAAAACTGAGGGATATTTTAAGTTGTGAGGAAAAATGATTCGCAAATGTCACGAGAGGTAATTATTTTTGACCGAATCTGGCTTGTGTGTGGAATGAACTTCCAAAGGAAGTGGTGAAAGCAGGGACAGTTACAACATTTAAAGGATATTTAGATCAGTCCATGGATAAGACATCAGTCTGGATGGTGCTGTGAGCAGCTGCCCTTTCCCTCCCCCTCTCTGAATGAATCCCTGTTGGTTTTCACCCTCTGCCAATGTCTGTGCAGTGGCGTGGGGAGGCCAGCAGAGGGTGGCATTGCATCACTTTTAGCACCACGGAGACTGCCAGACCTGCCCCATACAGAGACACACAGATACACACAGCAATTGTTAGGACACAACATTGAGCTCATCTGGTAATATAAACTAAACATAAAGAAATGGTCAATTGGCCTTGTAAACTGTTAAAATATGAGTGACAGAGGACTCCCAAATTACACTGTTTCAATAAAAACATCAATTTATTTTTTTAACTCTGAAACTGAACATTTTACATCAACTGTTCACAACTCTGAGACCCCCTTTCTTTAACTGCTTATTACCCTACTCCAACTCTACAGTAATGTACTGTTTCAAAAAGACACTTATTAAAATTACATAAACGTAATTTCAAAACCACACAGCAGCTGTTGTTTCTTCTGACCTCACACCAAGATCCTTTTTTCCCATCGTTCCTGGGAAGACTGGCTCTTGTTACAGGATGCTATCGAAGTGTCTCCATTTCAGCATTCTGCAACCTGGGAACACATCCTTCCATGACACTGTCTCTCAGTCTCCCCCTCTCTGTCTATACCCCAAACCCCTCCCACGTGGTGATATTTAAACTGAGTCCCCCGCCATCTCTCTCTGGCAGTGAGGTTCATACCCACAGCACCCCCTTGTCATGGCAACAATGGAGATATGGAGCTGGAAATGGATGGAAGCTGCACATCACGTCACTTCCAGAACGGGCTGCAAGTTTCCCCACACTGGGCAGGGATATAACACAGTGTTAAAGAGCAATGCACTGGGGTGGGGTACACAGTCCTACATGCTGGGAGGGTAACTGCTCCTGGGTTACAGATCAATGTACTGGGGTGGGGTACACAGCCCTACATGCTGGGAGGGTAACTGCTCCCAGTTTACAGATCAATGCACTGGGGTGGGGTACACAGTCCTACATGCTGGGAGGGTAACTGCTCCTGGGTTACAGATCAATGTATTGGGGTGGTGTACACAGTCCTACATGCTGGGAGGGTAACTGCTCCTGGGTTACAGATCAATGCACTGGGGTGGGGTACACAGCCCTACACGCTGGGAGGGTAACTGCTCCTGGGTTACAGATTAATGCAATGCGGTGGTGTGCATAATCCTACATTCTGGGAGGGTAGCTGCTCCTAGTTTACAGATGAATGCATGGGTGATCACTGCACAGGTCGCTGTGCTGGTCAGACTATCTAGTTGAAGTTTACAGATAATACAATGATGTGGTTTGTGCAGCTCCCCATGCTGGATGGATATTTGTTTCAGGTTTAGACATTAGTGTCCTGTTCTGTTTTGCACAGCTCCCCGTCCTGGACAGATATCTAGTCCGGGTTTATAGATCAATGCACTGCTGTGGTCTGCACAGCTCCCCGTCCTGGACAGATATCTAGTCCGGGTTTATAGATCAATGCACTGCTGTGGTCTCCACAGCTCCCCGTGCTGGACAGATATCTAGTCCGGGTTTATAGATCAATGCACTGCTGTGGTCTGCGTTGCTTCCCGTCCTGGACAGATATCTAGTCTGGGTTTATAGATCAATTCACTGCTATGGTCTGCACAGCTCCCCGTCCTGGACAGATATCTAGTCCGGGTTTATAGATCAATGCACTGCTGTGGTCTGCGTTGCTTCCCATGCTGAATACTCGCTGAAGGAACATCGCAATCCAGGCAGCATCAGGAGGTATAGAATTTGATGTTTCAGGTGTAGCCCTCCTTCAGGATCCTTACAGAATGGTTACACCTCCTGATGCTGGCAGGATTGCTGTGTTCTCACAGCTTCCTGCCTGTCTACTTTGGACTGCAGCATCTGCAGCTTTTCTCTCTCTATCACAGCTTCCAAAACTGGACAGATGTCGAGCCTGCGTTTGAAGATAAGTGCCCTGACATGATCTGTGTGCAGTGTTCCCCTCTGGACAGATTGCTGGGTTGTATTGACCAGTGTAATGGGGGAATCTGGACAGATTGCTGGGTTGTACTGAGCAGTACACTGGCCTGGTCTGTACAGTGTTCCATGGTGAACAGATATCTCCTCTGGGTGTATGGTGTCTGGGCTGGTTCTGTGAGGTGGATTGAGAATGTGGTATATCTAACCATTTCAGCTGATCTGGGAATGCCTTTAGTTCCCATTCCTGTGATTGGACCCTCTGTCTCTCACCCCATTAATGTTACAGTGTGTCCAGGCACAGGACATCATGTTGGTGGGTAAGGGGGAAAGGTGATGGACAGGTCAAGGGGTTACCCGGAACGTTCTGTCCCCAACATTCTATAACTGACATTCCCCGGAACGTTCTGTCCCTAACTTTCTATAACTGACATTCCTGGAATTTTCTGTCCCCAACATTCTATAACTGACATTCCCCGGAACGTTCTGTCCCTGACATTCTATAACTGACATTCCCCGGAACGTTCTGTCCCCGACATTCTATAACTGACATTCCCCGGAACGTTCTGTCCCTGACATTCTATAACTGACATTCCTCGGAACGTTCTGTCCCTGACATTCTATAACTGACATTCCCCGGAACGTTCTGTCCCTGACATTCTATAACTGACATTCCCCGGAACGTTCTGTCCCCGACATTCTATAACTGACATTCCCCTGAACGTTCTGTCCCCGACATTCTATAACTGACATTCCCCGGAACGTTCTGTCCCCGACATTCTATAACTGACATCCCCGGAACGTTCTGTCCCTGACATTCTATAACTGCCATTCCCCGGAACGTTCTGTCCCTGACATTCTATAACTGACATTCCCCTGAACGTTCTGTCCCTGACATTCTATAACTGACATTCCCCGGAACGTTCTGTCCCTGACATTGTTTGTGAACGGCCGGACGTCAGTGAATTGAACAAACGATAAGATCCCGAGGGAAGAGATCCCGTTCCAGGGAGAAGGAGACACTGTTCCGAAGGACCCTCAGGCAGTTAAAGGGGTGAATACGTTTTCCCTGCGTTTACATTTCTCCCCGACACAGGATCGACCACAATTTAGACCAAAATACAGGAATTCCCAAACTCCGTTTGTCTTCAGGAAACTGGGAGAGAATCCTTCAGGACAGCAACGTTCCTACCATCAGTATTAGGAACTGGGAAGGAGTGACCTGTGTCCGCTCTCGAATGATCGAGTGTGTGGGAATGTTCTAGAAACCATCTGTCCTTATGGATGTGTCTCTGTGTGTTTGGGGAGGGAGGGTTTCTTGTGGTTTATGTCACATTTTTGTCAGTAATTCAGACCTTCCCATTTGTTATTCCAGCTCCAATTATTTTAATAAATCCCTGAATACAGGGACACATTTGAAAATCTCACTGGGTCCCCGATCAAACGGGTCCCTTTGCCTCCAGGCTGATGGATAATGGGTTTGTTTTCCTTCCTCACAGTTAACGTAGTGACCATCTACGTCCTGCTTTATAAAGATTGTGGATTGTCTCCATGTGTCAGACGTTACCTGGGGGCCATGGCAGCGGCGGATCTCCTGGTCATTATCCTCGACCTGATCCTGAGACACATTCCCATTGTTTATCGGGAACAGTTTTATTTCCTGATGTACTCCGTCCCCGTGTGTAATATCCACGCCGTCCTGCTTTATGCAGCCACTGACTGCTCTGTCTGGTTCACCGTCACTTTCACCTTTGATCGGTTTGTGGCCATTTGTTGCCAGAAGCTGAAAAGTAAATATTGCAGTGAGAAAACGGCGGCTGTGGTTCTGGGAGCAGTGACTGTGCTGAGCTGTTTAAAGAACATTTTCTGGTATTTTATGCTCGAGGCTCGGTATTGGCTGATGAACCGCCCCTGGTTTTGTGATGTAACATTCGCTGTTTATTCCTCCAGTGTCTGGGTCACAATCGAGTTCCTCCACCACATTCTAACCCCGTGTGTCCCATTTCTCCTGATTCTGTTGCTCAATGTTCTCACCGTCAGACACATTTTAGTGACCAGCAGAGCCCGCAGGAGACTCCGCGCTCACACCAATGGGGACGCTCAGTCTGACACTGAAATGAGAAACCGAAATAAATCCATCATTTTACTGTTTGTGATCTCGGCCAATTTTATCCTGTTATGGTCAACGTTAATGCTGTATTCTATATGGTTCCGGATGTCGTGGATTGTGTATACCCCTGTGTCTCTCCATCCCTTTGTGCAGGAATTGGGCTTCATGCTGCAGCTCCTCAGTTGCTGCACAAACACCGCGATTTATGCCGTGACCCAGACTAAGTTCAGGCAGCAGCTGAAGAATGTGCTGAAATATCCCTTCACCCAAATCCATCCATCCATCAAATTCCCTCATTAATCAATCCATCCGGGATTTTCTCATTTCAGTTCAGGGTTTCAGCGATGGAGCAGCCTGTCGCTATGGTAACAGACTGAGGGTAGCGCTGGTTTGTCCATCCTTATCCCACAGGGGGGTTACAGGGAAACATTTCAATGTTTCTCACAACTCAGGGGCCAGTGAGAAAAGGCACCATCCCACTGACTGTATCCATCACTTCCATTTGTAACCAATAAAAATGTTGATTAAAGCGTGCCGAGCAGCAGAGTGACCGATGTTGTTGTGTGTCTTTGTGTTGGAGAAGCTGAGCTGGAGAGAGACAGACTCAGCCCCAAGTCCTGGTCCTCAGGGAAGGGGAGGGCACCGCGCCATGACCTCAGGAGCTGGGTTTAACTCCCTCTGTACCCCCCACTCCAACCTGGCCTCCCCAATTCCTCACCCCCACTTTTCCTCCTCAATTCTCTCCATCTCTCCCTTCCTGCACAATCTCTCTTTCTCACCACCTCTCCCTTTCACTCTCTCTGGTCCCCTCTCAGAGCCCCCAACCCCAGTTTCTCCACCTGCCTCCACTATTCTTTCTGCCTCACTCTCCCCCTCTCTCTCTCTCACACCCCCAACATGAGTTTATCCACCTGCCTCCATTCTTCTCTCTCCCCCTCACCCTCTCTCTCTCTCTCTCTCTCTCTCCTGCCGTCTCTATCTCCTTCTCACAATTCTGGCTCTACCCCATTTTCCCCACCTCCCACTTCCCACATCTCTCGATCATCTCACACCCACAAGCCCCCCCACCCCCCCCAACCCCCACAAGCAGACTCACCACCAACCTGCAGTCTCTGGGTCAGAGGGAGAGGGAAGGACCAGGGAGACAGAGTGTGTCAGAGAGAGAGAGTAAGGGCGGGACAGAAGGGAGAGAGATTCGGTTAGAGAGAAACGGAGGGTGGTGGGAAAAGAGAGACCAAGATAGGGAGAATGGGGGGACAGAGAGAGAGAGGGACACATAGAGGGGGGTCAGAGAGAGGGGGCGACAGAGAGAGGGAAGGATAGAGAGAGAGGGGGACAGATAGAGGGGCAGAGAGAGAGGGGGACGGGGGCGACAGAGAGAGGCGGGGGACAGAAAGAGGGAGGACAGAGAGAGAGGGGGAGAGAGAGAGAGGGGGACGGGGGGACAGAGAGAGAGGGGGACAGAGGGAGTGGGGGACAGAGAGAGATTAGGGCAGAGAGAGAGGGGGCAGAGAGAGAGGGGGCAGAGAGAGCGAGAGAAAAAGAGGGGGGCAGAGAGAGAGGGGGACAGAGAAAGAGGGGGGACAGAGAGAGAGAGGGAGACAGAGAGAGAGGTGAACAGAGAGAGAGGGGGGCAGAGAGAGGGGCCAGAGAGAGGGGGGGACAGAGAGAGAGGGAGACAGAGAGAGAGGGGGACAGAGAGAGGGGGGACAGAGAGAGGGGTGGACAGAGAGGGGGAGGCAGAGAGAGGGGGGACAGAGAGAGAGGGGGGACGGGGGGACAGAGAGAGAGGGTGTCAGAGAGAGGGGGACAGAGAGAGAGGGGCAGAGAGAGTGTGGAGCAGAGAGAGGGGGGCAGAGAGAGAGGAACAGAGGGAGTGGGGGACAGAGAGAGAGAGGGGCAGAGAGAGGGGGCAGAGAGAGAGGGGGAAAGAGAGCGGGGGACAGAGAGGGGGGCAGAGTGGGCGGACAGAGGGGTACAGAGAGGGGGGACAGAGTGGGGGGGACAGAGAGAGGGGGACAGAGAGAGAAGTGGACAGAGAGAGAGGGGACAGAGAGAGTGGGGTCAGAGAGGAGGCGACGGGGGGGACAGTGAGAGAGAGGGACAGAGAGAGAAAGGGGACAGAGAGAGAGAGGGACGGGGGGGACAAAGAGAGGCGGGAGACAGAGAGACGGGGACAGAGAGAGAGGGGGGCAGAGAGAGAGAGAAACAGAGAGAGAGGGAGACAGAGAGAGAGGGGGACAGAGAGGGAGAGGCAGAGAGACGGGGGACTGAGAGGGGTGACAGAGAGGGAAGGAGAGAGAGAGAAGTGGACAGAGAGATGGCAGGACAGAGAGAGAGGGGACAGAGAGAGGGGTCAGAGAGAAGGCGACAGAGGGGAGGGACAGTGACAGAGAGGGTGGACAGAGAGAGGGGGGACAGAGAGAGAGGGGGACAGAGAGAGAGGGGGACAGAGAGAGGGGAACACAGAGACAGGGGACAGAGAGAGGGGGACAGGGGGGGGGGGACAGAGAGAGAGGGGGACAGAGAGAGGGGAACACAGAGACAGGGGACAGAGAGAGAGGCGACAGAGAGAGAGGGGGGCAGAGAGAGAGGGGGCAGAGAGAGAGGGGGGCGAGAGAGAGGGAGACAGAGAGATGGGAACTGAGAGAGAGGGTCAGAGAGAGAGTGGAGCAGAGAGAGGGGGCAGACAATAGGGGACAAAGAGAGGGGTTGTCAGAGAGAGGGGGGACAGAGAGAAGGGGTGGAGAGAGAGAGAAGGGGATAGAGAGAGAAGGAGGCAGAGAGAGGAGGGCAGAGAGATGGCGACAAGAGAGGATGACAGAGAGAGGGGGACAGAGAGAGAAGGGGGCAGAGAGAGGGGGGCAGAGACAGAGTGGGGCAGAGAGATGGGGCAGACAGAGGGGGGCAGAGAGAGGGGGACAGAGAGTGGGGGAAATAGAGGGTGTCAGAGAGGGGGGACAGAAAGACGGGCACAGAGAGTGGGGGAGATAGAGGGGGACAGAGAGAGAGGGGAACACAGAGACAGGGGACAGAGAGAGGGGACAGAGGGGGGGGGACAGAGAGAGAGGGGGACAGAGAGAGGGGAACACAGAGACAGGGGACAGAGAGAGAGGCGACAGAGAGAGAGGGGGGCAGAGAGAGAGGGGGCAGAGAGAGAGGGGGGCGAGAGAGAGGGAGACAGAGAGACGGGAACTGAGAGAGAGGGTCAGAGAGAGAGTGGAGCAGAGAGAGGGGGCAGACAATAGGGGACAAAGAGAGGGGTTGTCAGAGAGAGGGGGGACAGAGAGAAGGGGTGGAGAGAGAGAGAAGGGGATAGAGAGAGAAGGAGGCAGAGAGAGGAGGGCAGAGAGATGGCGACAAGAGAGGATGACAGAGAGAGGGGGACAGAGAGAGAAGGGGGCAGAGAGAGGGGGGCAGAGACAGAGTGGGGCAGAGAGATGGGGCAGACAGAGTGGGGCAGAGAGAGGGGGACAGAGAGTGGGGGAAATAGAGGGTGTCAGAGAGGTGGGACAGAAAGACGGCCACAGAGAGTGGGGGAGATAGAGGGGGACAGAGAGAGAGAGGGGACAGAGAGAGTGGGGCAGAGAGAGAAGGGGGCAGAGAGAGTGGGACAGAGTGAGGGGGTCAGAGAAAGAGGAGGACAGAGAGGGGGCAGAGAGAGAGGGGAACAGAGAGAGGGGAAAGATAGAGGCGGGTGGGAGGGAGGGGGGGACAGGGAGAGGTGAAAGAGACAGGGGCACAGAGAGTGGGGGAGATAGAAGGGGACAGAGAGGGGACAGAGAGAGAGGGAACAGAGAGAGTGGGACAGATAGAGGGGGTCAGAGAGAGAAGGGGACAGAAAGAGGGGAGCAGAGAGAGAGGGGGGCAGAGAGAGGGGGCAGAGAAATGGAGGAACAGAGAGAGGGAGAAAGAGAGAGGTGGGTGTGAGGGAGAGGGGGACAGAAAGAGGGGCAGGTAGCGGGGGTCAGTGAGTGGGGGACAGGAAGAGAGGGGTACAGAGTGGGGTGAGAGAGGGGGTCAGAGAGTGGGGGAGAGAGAGGGGCACAGAGTGGGGTGGCAGAGGGGTTCAGAGAGAGAGGGGGGATGGAGATAGTAGGGGACAGAGAGAGTGGGGAACAGAGAGAGTGGGGGACAGAGAGAGAGGGGGACAGAAAGTGAGGGCGACAGAGGGGGGGCAGAGAGGGGGGAGAGAGAGAGGGGGAGAGAGTGAGGGGGCAGAGAGAGAGGGGGACAGAAAGAGGGGGACAGAGAGAGAGGCAGGTGGGAGAGAGAGAGGGGTCAGAGAGAGGCTGGTGGGAGAGAGCGTGGGACAGAGAGCGGGGGGGCAGAGAGAGAGTGGGCCAAAGAGGGGGGATAGAGGGAAGCAGATGGGAGATGGGGGGGGGCAGAGAGAGGGCGACAGACAGAGGGGGGCAGAGAGCGGGGGTGAGAGAGGCAGGTGGGAGAGAGAGGGGGACAGAGAGAAGGGGACAGACAGATGGAGACAGACAGAGGGGGACAGAGAGCGGGGAACAGAGAGAGGCGGGTGGGAAAGAGAGGGGGACAGAGAGAGAGGGAGACAGAGAGAGAGGGGGGCAGAGAGAGAGGGGAACAGAGAGAGAGGGGAACAGAGAGAGTGGGGGACAGAGAGAGAGGGGGGCAGAGAGAGGGGGGTGGGAAAGAGAGGGGGACAGAGAGAGGGGGATCAGAGACAGGGGGACAGAGAGAGGAGGACAGAGAGAGCGTGACAGAGAGAGAGGGGGAAAGAGAGAGAGGGGGGACAGAGGGAGGGGGGACAGAGAGACGGTGACAGAGAGGGCGTACAGAGAGGGCGACAGAGTTAGAGGGACAGAGAAAGGGGGGTCAGAGAGAGGGGGAGAGAGAGAGGGGGAGATAGAGAGGGGGAGAGGGGGGGAGAGAGAGGGGGGACAGAGAGAGGGGGACAGAGGGAGGGGGGACAGAGAAGGGGCAGAGAGAGGGTGACAGAGAGAGGGAGACAGAGAGAGGGGACAGCGTGTGGGGGAGATGGAGGGGGTCAGAGAGAGGGGGACAGAGAGAGAGGGGACATATAGAGGCGGGACAGAGAGGGGGGACAGAGAGAGGAGGGCAGAGAGAGGGGAACAGAGAGAGAGGGGGACAGAGAGAGAGGGGGACAGAGAGAGAGGGGGACAGAGAGAGAGGGGGACAGAGAGAGGGGGACAGAGAGAGGGGGGACAGAGAGAGAGGGGGGACAGAGAGAGGAGGACAGACAGAGGGGGTTTTAGAGAGAGGGGGACAGAGAGAGAGGGGGACAGAGAGAGGGGGACAGAGAGAGAAGTGGACAGAGAGAGAGGGGACAGAGAGAGTGGGGTCAGAGAGAAGGCGACGGGGGGGGACAGTGAGAGAGAGGGACAGAGAGAGAAAGGGGACAGAGAGAGAGAGGGACGGGGGGGACAAAGAGAGGCGGGAGACAGAGAGACGGGGACAGAGAGAGAGGGGGCAGAGAGAGAGAGAAACAGAGAGAGAGGGAGACAGAGAGAGAGGGGGACAGAGAGGGGGAGGCAGAGAGACGGGGGACAGAGAGGGGGGGACAGAGAGGGAAGGAGAGAGAGAGAAGTGGACAGAGAGATGGCAGGACAGAGAGAGAGGGGACAGAGAGAGCGGTCAGAGAGAAGACGACAGAGGGGAGAGACAGTGACAGAGAGGGTGGACAGAGAGAGGGGGGACAGAGAGAGAGGGGGACAGAGAGAGGGGAACACAGAGACAGGGGACAGAGAGAGGGGACAGAGAGAGGGGGGACAGACAGAGAGGGGGACAGAGATAGAGGGGGAACAGAGAGAGGGGAACACAGAGACAGGGGACAGAGAGAGGGGACAGAGAGAGAGGGGGACAGAGAGAGAGGGGGGACAGAGAGAGGGGGGACAGAGAGAGGGGGACAGAGAGAGGGGGGACAGAGAGTGGGGGGACAGAGAGAGAGGGGACAGAGAGAGGGGGACAGAGAGAGAGGGGGAAGAGAGAGAGGCGGACAGAGAGAGGGGGACAGAGAGAGGGGGGACAGAGAGAGAGGGGGACAGAGAGAGGGGGACAGAGAGAGGGGGACAGAGAGAGGGGGGACAGAGAGAGGGGGACAGAGAGAGAGGGGGAAGAGAGAGAGGCGGACAGAGAGATGGGGACAGAGAGAGGGGGGACAGAGAGAGAGGGGGACAGAGAGGGGGGGACAGAGAGAGAGGGGGTCAGAGAGAGGGGGGACAGAGAGAGGGGGACAGGGAGAGAGGGGGAAGAGAGAGAGGCGGACAGAGAGATGGGGACAGAGAGAGGTGGGACAGAGAGAGAGGGGGACAGAGAGGGGTGGACAGAGAGAGAGGGGGACAGAGAGAGGGGGGACAGAGAGAGGGGGACAGAGAGAGGGGGGACAGAGAGAGAGGGGGACAGAGAGAGGGGGACAGAGCGAGAGGGGGACAGAGAGAGAGGGGGACAGAGCGAGAGGGGGATAAAGAGAGGGGGACAGAGAGAGAGGGGGAAGAGAGAGAGGCGGACAGAGAGAGGGGGACAGAGAGAGGGGGACAGAGAGAGGGGGGACAGAGAGAGGGGGGACAGAGAGAGAGGGGGACAGAGAGAGGGGGGACAGAGAGAGAGGGGGACAGAGAGAGGGGGGGACAGAGAGAGGGGGGACAGAGAGAGAGGGGGACAGAGAGAGGGGGACAGAGAGAGTGGGGACAGAGAGAGGGGGGACAGAGAGAGGGGGGACAGAGAGAGAGGGGGACAGAGAGAGGGGGGACAGAGAGAGAGGGGGACAGAGAGAGAGGGGGCAGAGAGAGGGGGACAGAGAGAGTGGGGACAGAGAGAGGGGGGACAGAGAGAGGGGGGACAGAGAGAGGGGGAACAGAGAGAGGGGGGACAGAGAGAGGGGGGACAGAGAGAGGGGGACAGAGAGAGTGGGGACAGAGAGAGGGGGGACAGAGAGAGGGGGGACAGAGAGAGGGGGAACAGAGAGAGGGGGGAGAGAGAGAGAGGGGACAGAGAGAGGGGGGACAGAGAGAGGGGGACAGAGAGAGGGGGGACAGAGAGAGGGGGGACAGAGAGAGGGGGACAGAGAGAGGGGGGACAGAGCGGGGGGGGACAGAGAGAGGGGGGGACAGAGAGAGAGGGGGAAGAGAGAGAGGCGGACAGAGAGAGTGGGACAGAGAGTGGGGGGACAGAGAGAGGCGAGACAGAGAGAGGGGGACAGAGAGAGAGGGGGACGAGAGAGAGGCGGACAGAGAGAGGGGGACAGAGAGAGGGGGGACAGAGAGAGAGGGGGACAGAGAGGGGGGGACAGAGAGAGAGGGGGACAGAGAGAGGGGGGACAGAGAGAGGGGGACAGAGAGAGGGGGGACAGAGAGAGAGGGGGACAGAGAGAGGGGGACAGAGCGAGAGGGGGACAGAGAGAGAGGGGGAAGAGAGAGAGGCGGACAGAGAGAGAGGGACAGAGAGAGGGGGACAGAGAGAGGGGGGACAGAGAGAGGGGGGACAGAGAGAGAGGGGGACAGAGAGAGGGGGGACAGAGAGAGAGGGGGACAGAGAGAGGGGGAGACAGAGGGAGGGGGGGACAGAGAGAGAGGGGGACAGAGAGAGGGGGGGACAGAGAGAGGGGGACAGAGAGAGAGGGGGACAGAGAGGGGGGGACAGAGAGAGAGGGGGAAGAGAGAGAGGGGGACAGAGAGAGAGGGGACAGAGAGAGAGGGGGCAGAGAGAGGGGGGACAGAGAGAGGGGGACAGAGAGAGAGGGGGGACAGAGAGAGAGGGGGACAGAGAGAGGGGGACAGAGAGAGAGGGGGACAGAGAGAGGGGGGACAGAGAGAGAGGGGGCAGAGAGAGGGGGGACAGAGAGAGGGGGACAGAGAGAGAGGGGGGACAGAGAGAGAGGGGGACAGAGAGAGGGGGACAGAGAGAGAGGGGGACAGAGAGAGGGGGGACAGAGAGAGAGGGGGACAGAGAGAGGGGGGACAGAGAGAGAGTGGACAGAGAGAGGGGGACAGAGAGAGAGGGGGACAGAGAGAGAGGGGGACCGAGAGGGGGGGGGAGGGGGGGGGGGGGACAGAGAGAGAGGGGGACAGAGAGAGGGGGACAGAGAGAGAGGGGGACAGAGAGGGGGTCAGAGAGAGGGGGACAGAGAGAGGGGGGACAGAGAGAGGGGGGACAGAGAGAGGAGGGGACAGAGAGAGAGGGGGACAGAGAGAGGGGGACAGAGAGAGGGTGACAGAGAGAGGGGGGACAGAGAGAGAGGGGGACAGAGAGAGAGGGGGACAGAGAGAGGGGGACAGAGAGAGAGGGGGACACAGAGAGGGGGACAGAGAGTGGGGGACAGAGAGAGGGGGGACAGAGAGAGGGGGGACAGAGAGAGGCGGGACAGAGAGAGAGGGGGACAGAGAGAGAGGGGGACAGAGAGAGAGGGGATAGAGAGAGGGGGGACAGAGAGAGAGGGGGACAGAGAGAGGGGGGCAGAGAGAGAGGGGGACAGAGAGAGGGGGGACAGAGAGAGAGGGGGACAGAGAGAGGGGGACAGAGAGAGAGGGGGACAGAGAGAGGGGGACAGAGAGAGGGGTGACAGAGAGAGAGGGACAGAGAGAGGGGGACAGAGAGAGAGTGGGGACAGAGAGAGGGGGGGACAGAGAGGGGGCGACAGAGAGAGAGAGGGACAGAGAGAGAGGGAGAGAGAGAGGGAGACAGAGAGAGGGGGACAGAGAGAGAGGGGGGACAGAGAGAGGGGGACAGAGAGAGGGGGACAGAGAGAGAGGGGGGACAGAGAGAGGGGGGACAGAGAGAGGGGGACAGATAGAGGGGGACAGAGAGAGCGGGGACAGAGAGAGAGGGGGGACAGAGAGAGGGGGACAGAGAGAGGGGGACAGAGAGAGAGGGGGGACAGAGAGAGGGGGACAGAGAGAGGGGGACAGAGAGAGCGGGGACAGAGAGAGAGGGGGGACAGAGAGAGGGGGGACAGAGAGAGGGGGACAGATAGAGAGGGGGACAGAGAGAGAGGGGTACAGAGAGAGAAGGGAACAGCGAGAGAGGGGGACAGAGAGAGGGGGACAGAGAGGGGGGGACAGAGAGGGGAGGACAGAGAGAGAGGGGGAAGAGAGTGAGGGGGACAGAGAGAGAGGGGACAGAGAGAGAGGGGGACAGAGAGAGAGGGGGAAGAGAGAGAGAGGTGGGACAGAGAGAGGGGGGACAGAGAGAGAGGGGGACAGAGAGAGGGGGGACAGAGAGAGGGGGGACAGAGAGAGAGGGGGAAGAGAGAGAGGGGGGGGGGTTAGAGAGAGAGGGAGAACAGAGAGAGAGGTGGACAGAGAGAGAGGGGGACAGAGAGAGAGGGGGACAGAGAGAGGGGGGACAGAGAGAGGGGGACAGAGAGAGGGGGGACAGAGAGAGGGGGGGACAGAGAGAGAGGGGACAGAGAGAGGGGGGACAGAGAGAGAGGGGGAAGAGAGAGAGGGGGGGGACAGAGAGAGGGGGGACAGAGAGAGAGGGGGGACAGAGAGAGGGGGGACAGAGAGAGGGGGGACAGAGAGAGATTGGGAAGAGAGAGAGAGGGGGGGCAGAGAGAGAGGGGAAAGAGAGAGGGGGACAGAGAGAGGGGGACAGAGAGAGGGGGGACAGAGAGAGGGGGGACAGAGAGGGGGGACAGAGAGAGGGGGGGAAGAGAGAGAGGGGGGGGACAGAGAGAGGGGGGACAGAGAGGGGGGGACAGAGAGAGGGGGGAAGAGAGAGAGAGGGGGGTACAGAGAGAGGGGGGACAGAGAGAGAGGGGGGACAGAGAGAGGGGGGACAGAGAGACAGGGGGAACAGAGAGAGAGGGGGGGACAGAGAGAGAGGGGGGGGACAGAGAGAGGGGGGACAGAGAGAGGGGGGGACAGAGAGAGGGGGACAGAGAGAGGGGGACAGAGAGAGGGGGGACAGAGAGAGGGGGGGAACAGAGAGAGAGGGGGAACAGAGAGAGGGGGACAGAGAGAGAGGGGGACAGAGAGAGGGGGGACAGAGAGAGGGGGACAGAGAGAGAGGGGGACAGAGAGAGGGGGGACAGAGAGAGGGGGGACAGAGAGAGAGGGGGACAGAGAGAGAGGGGAACAGAGAGAGGGGGGACAGAGAGGAAGGGCGACAGAGAGAGGGGGGACAGAGAGAGGGGGGACAGAGAGAGAGGGGGACAGAGAGAGGGGGGACAGAGAGAGGGGGGACAGAGAGAGGGGGACAGAGAGAGGGGGACAGAGAGAGAGGGGGAAGAGAGAGAGGCGGACAGAGAGAGTGGGACAGAGAGTGGG